>NC_064812.1:43361926-43507518 GCF_023721935.1 Panthera uncia | reverse complement strand
AAAGAAAGAAAGAAAGAAAGAAAGAAAGAAAGAAAGAAAGAAAGAAAAAGAAAGAAAGAAAGAAAGAAAGAAAGAAGGAAGGAAAGAAAGAAAGAAAGAAAGAAAGAAAGAAAGAAAGAGAAAAGGGAAAGGAATACACAGCATTGTGGTAATGGCATCCAAGCTTATCATCAGAAACTATTGCCCACACTGACATGTGCAGGTTTAATTCTATCCCAAAGTGTTTGTGGCACATATTTGGCAAGCAGATTCAGGGTTGCCACTTTCCAATCAGGACCAAAAGAAGACTTTAATTTTTTGTATGTTTATTTACTTTGAGAGAGAGAGAGAGAGAGAGAGAGAGAGAGAGAGAGAGAATCCCAAACAGGGTCCTCACTGTTAGCACAGAGTCCAAAGCAGGGTTCAATCCCAGGAACCATGAGACCATGACCTGAGCTGAAACCAAGAGTCTGATGCTTAACCGACTGAGCCACCCAGGTGCCCCTGAAAGATGCCTTTAAAGGAAATCTATTTCAGTCACTATTCTGATCCTTGAATTTGTTGTATTTAATTCCCTTCAGTGGTAGGGCTTTTCCCTACCCATCTCTCATAAAAGAGAGCTTGCTACTTCTCTAGGCTGGCTGCTGCTTCTGAGAACTCTGATTCTCAGGAAGTCCCTCTTTATAGCTGACCTAGACTTTCCCAATATCTCCATTCAGTCACACACACAATAGCTGAACTTTTTTTTCCTCTTGTCTGCCTCTCAAGTCTTGACGGGAATGACCAACTCTCCATCAGAACTGACTCTTTTCCAAACTGAACACCTGACTTGTTCACCAGCTGCTCTTGTTACAGGGTTTTAGGGCCACTCGCTAGTTTGGTTACTCCTCTGCTTTGTCCACATTTTTGCATGTGTTTCTTACTTTGAGTCTTCTCTTTTCTTTTTCGTTTTTGTCTCTTTTTTACTCAAAGTTAATTCTCTTTGAGGTCAGCTAGATTTCTCTCTTTTTTTAATGTTTATTTACTTTTGAGAGAGAGAGAGAGAGATAGAGTGTGAGCAGGAAAGAGGCAGAGAGAGAGGGAGACACAGCATCTGAAGCAGGCTCCAGGCTCTGAGCTGTCAGCACCAGAGCCTGACACGGAGCTCGAATTCACAAACCGCGAGATCATGACCCGAGCTGAAGTCAGACGCTTAACTGACTGAGCCACCCAGATGCCCCAAGGTCAGCTAGATTTCTACAAAATCTTTACTCCAACTATGGCAGGAGGCATCTGTCTCTCCATGGCCATATAACCCCCAGGATCAAAATTATAGATATCTTTATAGAAAGTGAGTGTCCAGGTTGAATTTAAAAAGAGAATATATGTTAATTTAGTAGAAAAAGCACAAGCTTCTGAGTCTAATGAGCCAGGTTTGAGATGTGCTTCCATCACTTATTGCGTTGTTTCATCCTTTTGAACCTCAGTCTTCTCTTGGGTAAAATGGGAATAATGTCCATTTGGCAAGATTGTCTTAAGGGTTAAAAATGACATGAATCAAAAATAGAGCTTGGCACATTACAGGCAATCTATAATAATAATAATAATAAAAAAAACGGCTTCTTTCCTTGCTTGGAAAGTGAAAGAATTACTCCTAGAAAATGTTGAATAAGGGTGTAAAACTGGGGAAAGCCAATAGAGATGTTGTCAGGAAGAACTACTGACACCAATCACATGAAATGGGGCTTTTGCCCCCTAACAATGAATTTAAGCCCACCATAAATCATTTCACAGGGATCACTCAGCTGGCCTCACGCAGCATCAGCAGTTTCTCCCTTATAAACATGCTCTGCATTTGGCATCAACAACACAAAGGTGAAAAGACCATTATCGACTTTCTGTCCCCAGAGCATCCCCAGTCTTTTTGTACCGTGACTTTTGCATCACCTTTTCTCATCAGCTTAATAACACTTGGAGAAACAATGTCTTTAGTCAGGGCATTTATTTTATTTTGTTGCTTTTGGGTTTTGTTTTTTTTTTTCTCTTGTGTCCTGGGGGTGGAAATACATTCGGAATAAAATACTTCAATATGAAACACATCGAATACTTGTTTTCTTCACATAACACAGCTGAGCAGTAATTATATGGATATTGTGATGAAGAACTACTTCCTACCCTATCAACATTCTTATTAAGAGTAATAATAAAGCAGCATGTCATGAAACTGTGCTGTCACAGATTCTTGCTGTTGTGTATTTTTATCTTTTCCACCCTGGATTCCTTATGCGCGGCATGCGGAGTGTAACGTTTCTGCTCTGCTAAAAGACGGTGTCAAATAAATTAGTTCTCTCGACTCTGTGCCATAACAATGTCTATAGAAGTGTGTTATAGTCTTTACTTAATATATTAACTCTATTTGTGCATATGTATCTTTAAAAGTCATCATGAAAGCTCTAATGCATTTTCGAATCCAGAAGCATATTCACCGAGGATAAAAAAAAAAAACGCTCCATTGTGAATGAAGTCTCCCTTAAATGGAAGGAGAATAAGGACATAATAGCCTTATTCAGAAGAGATATTACTTCAGGGGGGCCTGGGTGGCTCAGGTGGTTGAGCGTCTAACTTCGGCTCAGGTCATGATCTTGCAGTTCACAGGTTCGAGCCCCACATCAGGCTCTGTGCTGATGGCTCAGAGCCTGGAGGCTGCTTTGGGTTCTATGTCTTCCCTCTCTCTGCCCCTCCCCTGCTTGTGCTCTGTCTCTCTCAAAAGTAGAAAACATTAAAAAGAAGAAGAAGAAGAAGAAGAAGAAGAAGAAGAAGAAGAGATTTTACTTGAAAAAAAAAAGAAAGAAAATTTGCCATTGAGGAAAAAAACTTATTTCCTATACATAAGTTAGGGCATCTTGGGATGAAGCATTTGATTTATATCCATATTTTGTTGTTTATGTGAGTCTCTGTGTGTGCAGGCTTATTGGGGATAAGGTAACAGGTAATATTGCAGAACACAGACAAAGAGAAATGGACAAGAGAGAAACCATCACTTTCATAGGGATAAAGTTTAAAAGCGCTCTTTCTCATAGGGCCAATGAATTACCAAATCAAAGGAGAAAGTCCTATATAAATGTCTAAAATGGATGCTGGCCTTAGACTCTGAATTCCTAATGTAGTTAGCGCTGAAGATACTTGAAGGAGCCCAAGAGAGAAAAGCTCTCCTTTTCAGTTCAGCAAATAACTGAACCAGCAGGATAAACAGAGCTGCACAAGTGAACACACATAAGGCCAGCACATATACCCCTCTCGGCCTCAGGCAAAGAGCAGCTAATGAAGAATATGATACGTGAGTGTGCCTCACTCCATCTTACCAACTCGCCTGGCTCTGCACTAGAGGCTCTCCACCCTGCCTTCATTTCCAGCTTGGGACGATGGTTCTCTGATTCTAGAAAAAGCAAGTCAATGTCCTGGACGGATTAGGCTTTGTTCTTAGAACTTCATCTCAGGCGTTTGCTTGTTCCTCAGCCAGGCCTCTAGCAGTGGTGACATCTGGCTTCCTGAGAATGCTGTATGATTATAAAGTAACTCAACTGACATGAAAGAGTTAAAACAACAAATGCAAACCTTAAGCCTTAGGGCAAAGCACCGAAGTAGACCCTCCACCCCCCCACCCTCCATTCTGCTAACTGGTCAAGCAAAAGTGACTCTAAAGAATACTTTAGAAGTATATGAAAGAATACTTCTAAGAGAAAATCTTTGAGACAACACTTAACATAAATAGGGAAATATTAGATGCTTATAATTCTGTGCAACAGTGGTGATGTAAGTTGACATTCTGACATATTCCCTTACATTTGAGGGAAATCACTTGGGGGACAATCAGTGATGCACTGAAAAGAACATAGGCTTTGAATTGAGGCTTCCTCTGGCTAGCTTTGTGATCTTGGCCAAATTATTTAATTTTTATAAGCTTCAATTGCCTATCTGTATAATGGCCAGTACAGAACGACACAGATTGCAAGGATCCAATAAGATTTTATGTGCAAAGCACACAGCATACAGCATATACACATGACACGATGAATGTCCTCTCCTTTCCCTTGCCTACCCTGCAGTTGCTTTGTTCTATGAATTTGTTCAGTAACAATTAGCAACAAAATGTCAGCGGCAAAAGCAACAGAAGTATAATTTGTTGGGACTTTGGGCTCGGTGTGGTAGCATGATCATATGCATTCATGTGTCTGAAACCCCTTTAAAGTTACTGTAAAGGAATTTTCAAAGTGTAATCTCACAGATACACAGGGAACAGGAAGGAGGGTGACAGTAGAGGGGGGATGTGCTGTCTCACACGGAAGAAGGAAAATAAACGGATGAGAAGTAACTGACTCAGGAGACCAAAGAAAGCTGACGCCCAAGTGCCATTAGAAAGGGGTAGCAATGAGAAGCAAGTTTGTTCAAGTAAAAGAAAACCAGAAACACCTGGGATCCAGACGCTGGCTTTTTCTCTTAGAGAATGAGGATGAGAGGCAAGGTGAACATAGTAAGGTTCCCTGGGAATCTGAATATCTACACAAGAAGCAGTTAGACCCTCATATCCTGCTAATTCCTACCCCCAACCCCTGCCACCTGGTGAGGTGATACTCTTCCTTCACCCTGCCAAGAAAGCACAGGTTTATTCTCTGACATACACCATATGATTTCACTTACATGTGGAATCTAAAAACCAAAACAAATAAACAAACAAAAAAACAGAATCAGACTTACAAAATCAGAGAAAAAACTGGTGGCTGCTAGAAGGGGGTGGAGGATGGGTCAAATAGGTGAAGGGGATTAAGAGGTATATACTTCCAGTTATAAAATAAATAAGTCAATGAGCAAAAAGTACAGCATAGGGAATATAGTCAGTAATATTGCAATAATGTTATACAGGGACAGATGGTGACTACCTTTACTGTGGTGAGCACTTTGGAATGTATCTAATTGTCAAGTCACTATCTGGTACATCTAAAAGTAATAGAATATAGTATGTCAACTGCCCTTCAATTAAAAATAAATACATAAGGTGCACATGGCTGAGTCAGATAGTAGAGTACATGACTCTTAATCTTGGGGTCATGAGTTTGAGCCCCAGGTTGGGTGTAGAGATTACTTAGAAAAATAAAAGATAAATAAATAAAAATATTCTCTGGAGAAACGAAACCACAGAGTCACCAGATTCTGGATCTTCGACACAGTGGAGCAGGGAGGTCAGGTGCTAGAGTGAAAACAGAAAGACTAAGAGAAAGTAAACACATGTACAGTTAAACTTCAAGCTTCTTCCCTCTGCTTTGCTCCTAGCAAATGGGCAGCCAAGCCCAACAATGGAAGAGATGAGATTACAGAATTCATCTCTGGAGAAACTGTTAGAAGAAAAAAAAGAAAAAAAGGATTTGAGATTCCAACATTTCAAGTTCCCATCAAAATGGCAGAATTCCTCCAATTCATCCTACAATGAAGCTCACCAGGTGACAAATGCTGTTTTCACACACAAACTTTTCAAATAAGCTTTTCGGTGACTTGGCATTATGAATAAGTAGATTGCCAAACATCACTAGACATTCACGGGATGCTTCTGGCAAGAAAGATCCAAGCTCAGATAAAGAGATAAGGAAAATCTGTATGGAACAGAGGCAGTACAGGGAGTAGGAGATAACTTCCAAAATATCTGTAATTATATCCTTAGACAATTTATTTTTATATAGCAATTCAGGAGGCATTAAAGAGTGAGTAACCGGGGTGCCTGGGTAGATCAGTCGGCTGAGCGTCCAACTTCAGCTCAGGTCACGATCTCGTAGTTCGTGGGTTCGAGCCCCGTGTTGGGATCTCTGCTGACAGCTCAGAGCCTGGAGCCTGTTTCAGATTCTGTGTCTCCCTCTCTCTCTGACCCTCCCCCATTCATGCTCTGTCTCTCTCTGTCTCAAAAATAAATAAACGTTAAAAAAAAATTTAAAATAAAAAAGAGTGAGTAACAGGGGCACCTTCATGGCTCAGTTGGTTAAATGTCCAACTCTTGGTTTTGGCTCAGGTCATGATCTTGTGGTTCGTGAGTTTGAGCCCCATATCCAGCTCTGTGCTGTCAGTGCAGAGTCTGCTTGTAATTGTCTCTCTCTCCCTCTCTCTCTAGCCCTCCCCCACTTGTACTCTCTCTCTCTTAAAATAAATAAATAAACTTAAAAAAAGAGTAAGCAACAAAGGTAACACTGTTAGCAGGACAAGGCAGGATGAACAAAGGTAGGATACTAAAAACAAGTCAGGAAATAGCAACAAAAACACACAAGGGAAAAATCTGAGTTTGAGAAAAGCTTTAAGTTGAAACAGAAATTTGAATAGTGGAAAAGGAAATCATCCTGAAAATAAACTAGGAAGACAAAAGCACTGATGAATAGAAAAAAAAAAGATAGAAAACCAAGAAGGATGTTATTAAAAAGTAATAAAAGAACATTACTAAGATTAGAAGGATGTGGATTTTCAGATTGAAATGGCTCATGAAATGTGTAGCATATTGTATAAAAGTCTGCATGTAAATGATTGTAAGAAAAAAATTCAGAAAAAATATCAACAGGATATATGAAAAGGATTAAAAAAACTGGATGACTCCAGTGTACCACAGCAAGGCTGAAAGCTACAATGCAATGGTGTTCATGTTCTAAGCCAAAAGAATTTTCAACTTAAAGTTGTATACCCAGCCAAGCTAGCCATCAGTGAGGGTAAGTAGAAAAAAGACATTTTTACATAACTAAGATCTCAAAAAATAAAAGCAACTCCTGTATGCTCTTTCCCAGAGAAGACACAAGTAAGAGAAAGACATAGGTTCCAGGAAAAAAAAAAAGATGATGCAGAAAGAACCCAGATAAGAGGAAATTAGAAACTCAGGGTGGTCATGAAGATACTTCCATTGTGACCGAGGATAGCTTCTCCATACTAGAAGAAAGAAATGGAGGGCTCCAACAGGACTGCTTCCATTTCAGAAAAGTGAATCTGAAAGAATATATGGTGGATGTTTTTAGTTGATAAAAAGTATGAAGTTAAACCCTTTATGGTAAAATGAAACTGAAAAAAAAACCCTATAAGAAAACAAGGATCCTCCTTCTTGGAAAGGAAGGAAAATGTAATCATAATGTTGTAGTGTTCAGCTGTGAATAATATTTATATATTTATATTTAATGATATTTAGAACATTTATAACAAGACTCCAAATTGCAATTTAAATATATTAGGAGGATGGGCAAAGGTCCTTCTACATGCAGAGGGCATATATTGGGAAGTGGGTTAAATCTTTTATTATCTGTAATAGGAAGTCAATAGAAAATGTCTAAAATTGATGATCAGTAGAGGGTAGAATAATATTGTATTATTAGAAATAAAATTATAAATAACCAAATGAGTTGAAAATGATTTCATGGGTAGCAGGAAATGAGGGACTGGAAAGGATGAGGCAGGGCATTCTGTTGCTTTTCAATATAAACCATGTATATATCTTCCTCAGCTTGGATGGGGTTACCTCCCAATAAACCCACTCTAACACATGTAACCACTGAATCTCAGAGCTTAGCCCAGGCAACCTTAAACATGACTGGCACACTTACATTAGCCTATAGTTGGGCAAAATAATCTCACACAAAACCTATTTTATAATAAAGTGTTGAATATCTCATGTAACTTATGGAATACTGAACTGAAAGTGAAAACGGCAGGGTTGATGGTGCAGAATGGCTGTGAGTGTATTGGTTGTTGACCTCTCAATCATGGGCTGTTGGGGGAGCTGCAGCTCGCTGCCTAGAATCACAAGAGAGAATCATACCACATGAGTACAGTTTCTACCGAAGGTGTATCGCTTTGCACCATCATAAAGTTGAAAAATCCTAAATCTAACCATTGTAAATCGGGACCATGTGTAATACTCTGAATTTTAGAACCGTAGTAGAGGCCTCTGGTGGCCTGCCATCACAACTGCTCAACCCAAATCTAATATTGGCCATTTCTGGGAGTGCAGACATTACCGAGGCTAACAGGGTCTACCTCAAGCACAGACTTTCTGCCCCAGCACCTCTCAAGAGCTGTGGGGCCCATTGGAGCTACTGTGTAACAACAGCATCCTTCAAGTACCAGTGATGGGGAAAGACAACCCCCAGATCCTCCGAAACTGATGGGGGATGCGAGTCAGTGCATAAATTTTCCAGCCTTCCAGACTTGAGGGGGACAATTCTAGAAGATATTCTTAATACTTTTCAGGAGGTCCTGTTGGAACTAACCTTTTAGTTACAGTCCTACCACCCACAGCAGGGACACCTATATCCCATCTTCCATACCTAATCTTTTCTCATTTCCAGCCATAACTCTCCCTGCTGTCACTGCTGCTTCCTGCAATCACCTCCATGATAAGCTACCTACACCCAAGCTCTGATTGCAAGAGGATCTAAACAAAATAAAAAATGACATAAATAAGACTTCACATTATTAAAAATGACAGATTAAAATATTAGAATGGTACATAGTTATGTCTTATATGTGCTTTAGGATAAATAAAACACCTGTAATGATATTATAGAAAATACAGATATTATAGAAATATCAATTAACATATTTATATGGCTTGGAATTTCTAGCCACAGTCTTATACCTGGTTTCAAAATAGCTGTCTCAACTTAAAAGCAGAAAGGAATTTGATAGGTTTTGGAAAATATTTTAGAGGGCTAAAAGATCTCTAATGATGACAAAAATACTGATGTTGAATATGCTGGTGAGAAGTTAAAATAAATAGTTTTGTAAAATGTTAGAGGAGGGGACTAACATATTATTTTATAATTGCTAATTAGCACATCATTTAACATGGTATGTGACTTACTTATGTAACTACATTAATAAGTTATATATACTATTATTTAATATATATATTATATAAGAAATTATTTAATTCACCAAAAATATGCTTACTGAAGTCTATATATTTGAAGCAATTGAACTGAAGCTAATTCTTTACTTTGATACAGCATTTTCTATAGTTTAGAAGCAACCTTGTCAGAGAGGACCATTATGGGATATAGAAATGAACTAACCAGACTGACAACACAGCAAGGCAGAAACAGGATGACAAAAGACATGGACCCTGAACCATCCTGGAGAAGGTTAGCTGGCATATCAAGGAAGGGTGATTTACATCAGTATATGACCCCTAGATTATTACAGCAAATTACTTGAAGTTGTTGACTGATATCTATGGATGTGTGTTAGGTTTCATATACATATTATTGCTAAAACTCTTTCTTCCATCACCCTCAGAATACCCCTTGTGGCTTGCTTCTTACTTCTTTGTGTGCTATTGTGAAGTCTCCTTTCTTGGAGCCCCTTTCACAAACTGAATGGAGTTGTCCTTGTTTCCTTCTGCATGTCGCCTTGTGACGATCTCATCCAAATCTTTGGTTTCAATGGCTTTAGATCAATCAACAATTCTCAGCACTGGCTGTATTTTAGCAACATCCGTAGCCCCTTTCAAACCTGCTAATGCCTGGGCTCCACCCTCTCTAGATCAGAGATTCTGATTGGATTGTTCTGGGGTAAGTGCTGTGCTCTGAAAGTTCTCCAGGTGAGAATCAACAGCTGAATTGAGATCCATTCATCTAGATGCTGATGACTCATTAAACTTAATATCTACTCCTCTACTGAGCTTCATTACAACCCATTTTTCCAAATGCCATCGAGAGGCAGCATAGGGTGGCGATTAAGAATGTGGGGTTTTACTCTGTCGTGGGATCCTTGCTTTGGTGCTTCACTTTGTGAACCCACACAAAATACTTATCTCTTTTAAGCCTCTGTTTTCTCATCTGTGAAATGGGGTGAAAAATATCTACTCAGAGTAGTAAGGATTGAATAAAATGAATTTTGTAAAGCACTTACTTCAGTGTTTGGAACATAGAAGTGCTTTAAAAATGGGAGTTATTTTTTCTTATGTATGACCCTCAGTTTCTGTTTTTTTTAGTATTTTCAAAATAAATTTGTAAAAAATGTTCACTACAAGATGACTTTTAATAATAAAAATATAAAAATATTGAGTGTTCAACAATGGGGAATTGGGCAAGTAAAATTAATGTATCCATGTGATAATGTACTATCTTATGAGGCTATTAAAATATTATGGTGTAGGAAAGCATTTATTTACTTTGTAAACATTTTACTTTGTAAAACAAATAAATAAAACATTTATTTTACTTTGTAAAATGCATGTAATATATTGTGATATGAAAAAGCGAGTTTTGGTCCATTTACATAAAACAAAAACAAATGAACAAGCAAAAATACCCATATCTATGTGCATACATATTGCCACATAGGAAACATATTAATGATAGTAGTTAGGAGGTAGGAATGAGGTGAATTTTTTTCCTTTGCATTTCTTCTGTGTATTGCAAGTTTTCTGAATTAAGCACTTACTGCTTATTTGGAAAAAAAAATGTTTTTTTATAAAATAAAAAGCAGAATTGTTGTCATGTTCTTCTGCTAAAACTTTTTCTGTGTTCTTGAGTTTAGCTGGTTGAATCCCTATCCACTCCGTCCTATAAATTAAAAACCAGAGTTTCCCTCTGTATCTTCCCTGTCAGCTCACTCCCTACAGGCCATCACTTGTCTCTTTTCTGACCCCCTTTCTTTATTCCTGCCACCACCGCCTTACTTACATTAGGTCCTCATCACTTGCTGCCTGGTCAACTGGAAATTTCTCCAAGTGTATTTCTCTTTCCAGTCTTCACTCATTGCATTGTATCCTCTCTCTCACATTTATTTTTCTAAAAATCAAATCTGATTATAAATTCTCCTTCTAATAAACTTTTGCTGATTCCCATTGTCCCCTAAATGAAGCACAAACATCTTAGCATGTTACATTTGACTCTTCAGGAAATGGGTACAATTTCAGCATTATATAATGCACACCAATGACCCACTTGATACTCTGTTTATAGTGAGTCCTAAAATGTGTGATTCCTTGGAATAAGGCCCTGCCATTATTCATAATTTGGTACTTCTCTTTTGACCTGGCAACAGCTATTTTATCCTTCTGCACCAGCCTTTAATTTTGCTGCTTTAAGAAGCATTCTTTCCTTGCCTCTCTCTGTCATCTGCTTCCGAGTCATTACTGTTTCCAAGTTAGTCTCACCTTGTGTATTCTTACAACCTTATTTATATCAAAGTGTGAACAGATTTTGGTTTACAGTGTTCATATATTCTTTCAGTATTTGGGCATCTATATTTATATATTACGATAGGCACAGCATAAGATGGTGAGAATGAATATTGTGTAAGACAGGCAAAGCGCATGTCATCATGGAACCTAAGTATTGGGGAGTTGAGGGATGGAGGGCACCAAATGACAGATTATGACATATGCCATTCTTTTGGTGTTCTGAGACCCAGTTTCCAATGTGTGCAGGAACTTCCCATACCAACAGTAAGCACTTATCTGGGCACCAGAGGGTTTCTTATGAGTCAACCCAATTTTGACCCTATCCACCCGGAGATAGCATCAGATTCCATAGTTTAAGAGGTAGGTTGTATAAGACTCCTCCCCCTCACACACACACACACACACACACACACACACACACACACACACTTCAGATGCCAGGTGCAAATCCAGGCTGTTACCTGTGCTTCATAGGTTTATTATTAAAAAAAAAAAAAAAAAAAAGATAGGAACAGCCAGACGGAAGAATTGCATAGGGCCAGGTATGCGGAAAGGGCGTGGAACTTCCATGCCCTAAGTGTGCCATACTTTTCAAATCTCTGTGTTCACCAAACCAGAAGCTGTCTGAACCCTGTCCTTTTGGGGTTTTATTGAGGCTTCATTACATAGGTATGATTGATTAAATCACTGGCCATGACAGTTGAACTCAGTCTTCAGGGCCTCTCCTCTCCCTGGAGGTTGGGGAGGAGGAACTGAAAATCCAGCCTTCCACTCAATCATTGGCCCCACTGGCAGCCAGTCCCGAACCTTAAAGGGCTTTCCAAAAGTCACCTCATTAACATACCAAGAAACACCTCTTTCTTCCTCTTATCACTGGAAGTTTCAAGTGTTTTAGGAGCTGTGAGACAGGAACCCTGGATGCAGACCAAATATGTATGACCATCTGAATGACCAAATATATATTTCTTATAAATAGCAATATTGCAGCCATCAAGCAAGTCAACAGAGTGAGGTAGTGGAGTGCAGGTATAAAGGGCTACCTTATAAAGGGTGTTCCTGGCAGGCCTCTCTGATGAGGCAACTTTTTTTTTTTTGAGAGAGAGAGAGAGAGAGAGAGTGCACACAAGAGGGGGGATAGGGATAGAGGGAGAGAGAGAAAGAATCCGAAGCAGGCTTCATGCCCAGTGAGGAACCTGACAACAGACTTGATCCCACGACCATGAGATCATGACCTAAGCCGCTATCAAGAGTCAGACATTCAACCGAGCCACCCAGGCGCCCCGTGATGAGGCAACTTTTGAGTTGAAACCTGAAAGATGAGAAGAAGCCAACTATTGAGGAGCTAGGGGAGAACAATCCAGGACGAACAAGTAGGCGGAAGGCAACCAGACCAGAAAGAGCATGCTGGGTTCTCAGAAAGCATGATCAGTGTGGTAGCTGTTCATTGCAGGGTGGAATATGGAAGGGGATGAAGCTAAAAAGAAAGTTGGGTTTTGTAGGCCATGGAAAGACTTGCAGTTTACTTTTCAAAGAATGGGAAACTATTAAAAGAATTTTAAGTGGCAAGGTGATGTGTTTTGATTATTTTTTTCTTTGATGAAATACATTATTCTAACTCTCATGCGAAGAAGGGATTGGAAGGGCCTTAAGTACAACACATGAGATAGGAAGAGCTTCAGTAGTCCTGTTGATACATGATGACACGGTGTGCTAGAGAGGTAGCCGCTGAGGAGAGTGAAATGGATTTGAAATACTTCTTAAAATAGAAGTGACAAAGTCTTCCGACAAATCAAATGATAAGGGATAAGAGTCCTAGCCTTGGGCCTCAGATGCTGGCCAATGGGTCTACTAGTTATGAAAGGGTTGATGTATCTGCATTCCACAGTTAACTATCTTCTCGGTATTTAAATTTAGCTTATCGAAAACATCAGCCTCTGCCTTTTCATTAGGACCACATGATTTCAATCGGAGACATTTCAACCCCTTGGTCAAGCCCAGGCGGTTCCCTGATGCCACTCAGCCTTTTTTCCTGGCCCCCAGCTTCTGTTGAGCATCTGGTCTGACTTTAGCTATGGTCACCCTATTGTCTTCATCACTGTATCCTTAGTATGTAGCACAAACTACACCAGATCACAAATGCTCTGTATTACTTGCTGAACTAACACCTATATGAGTAAGTCAATTGCCAATAAGGCCGATATAGTGAATTTCACAGTGAGGGTTTTGTTCTTCTCAACAATTATATTTGCTGAGCTTATATATTTACAAAGAATTCTAAAGAACTGATTCAGATTTTGCTAAGGGGAGGTAGCTTGGTGTACCCAAATGAAACAGACACCCCTATCTAGGGTCCTCATGAATTGGATCAAAAAATAAGGGTTATAGATTTAGAAACCAAGGGAGATTGTACTCATTTGGGTCACCTATGCAAGCACACATCCATTTACACCCTCAAATGTATTTTCTCACTTCCAGACATAATAAACTTAATGAAATAGGCAGGGCAAGTATTATTCTCCCCGTTTTGGGTAAGACCACTAAGAACTGGAGAAGTCAAGTCACTTGTTCAAAGTAATTCTGGTGGGTGGAAGGACCAGGAATGGAAGACACACTTTCCTACTTTTGGTCTGTGCTCTGTCTACAATGCTGTGCACACATTGCCCCCAGCTACGTACATGCAGTAAGTTCACATCATTGCCTGAACTACCTTTGAAATTTGGCCGGTGTCTTTAACTAAATAGCTTAAAACTGAAATTATATTTGCTTACATCATCATTCACTCCTCTGCTTAGAATAAAAGAATATTTTAGGGGCACCCAGGTGGCTTAGTCAGTTAAGCATCCGACTCTTGATTTCGGCTCAGGTCACGATCTCACAGTTCATGAGATTGAGCCTCACACTGGGCTCTGCACTGACAGCGAGGAGACTGCTTGAGATTCTCTCTCCCCCTCTCTCTTTGCCCCTCCCTTGCTTCCATGCGCCTCCTCTCCCACTCCCTTGCGCGCTCTCTCTCTCTCTCAAAATAAATAAAGAAACTTAAAAAAATAAAGAAAAAATATTTTAAAGGTCAAATCTTAAATATCTAAATTATTTCCTCTTGCAAAAGAAAGTAAGCCTGTGCATATTGCCGGAAGACTGATTAAGAGACCGAGCAACCTACCTCATTCCTTCTTGGCCCTCAGTTTTCATACCTTTCAAGACCTTCTTCTCCTTTTTCAGTACACCCTTCAGCCAGTAGTCCCCTGAGAGTAAAGGAATTAAATTGCTCCTACAAGTGATACTGTATCACTGTAAAGCAAACACCCATCTATACATCCACAATCATTACCAGCCTTTGAGAGTCACCAGTAAGGAGAGACAATCATATGACAACACCAAAGAGGGAGAAAAATTACTTTAGTGCCTAGGTCTGCAGAATATACCCTTAGACAAGAGAGTTCATAGGGCTGGATTTATTTCTAATCCTTTTGACTGCTTTATAGGTCACAGATTTAGCACTCACCCTCATTCTGCTTTATTTTCTTCATCTTAGCTCCCTTGATACTATTTATTAAGGGAGATGTCAGGTATCTGCCTGTCTTCTTCAAAGAGAAGAACATTTCAGAAAGGACTATATGCACAGAAATATCCAAACAAAGTAAATTTCTCCTATCTGGAATAATCATGCTATTCATTAGCAATCATAATTGTACTTCCTACAAGTCAGGCTATAAAATACCAGTGTCAGATGAGGTTTTTAACAGAGACTACAGGAAAGCATATTAATTTTAGATGAGTGAGCTTGAGGTCACATCCCTTTCCAATTAGAAATAAGGTAGAGATAATATCAAGTTTTGATGAGTTTTTAGCAGTGCAGATCATGACCTGATGCAATGTGAAGTCAATCTTCAAAACTCACTGTGGTCTGACTTTACTTGTCCTCAAGGATAGTCATTAGCCTGAGCTCACACTATTGGAATTTGGTTTTAAGGATAGGGCAAAGTTTGCCTGCCATAATTGCTTCCATCTGCTACACTAACACATGTGTTCCTGCCATAAAATTTTTCTAAAACTCTCCAAACTCCACATGCCCTCTTTTGACTGGGCTCTTGCTGTATTGATGTTTTCACCTGCATTCCGTCTGGGTGGGAGTCTGTCTTGCAGCTGGCTGCCGTTTCGAGGGTGGGGGTGGCTGGGGGGAAGCACGATGCTTGCTGTAAGGCTCCAGTGGCAAATTGAACACAGACATTTGCCTTGAAAAACGAAGAATTGTGGTCATGTGTGTTACAGCATACACACTGCTCACGTCTCATTTCATTCCAATGACTTCTTCTTTACTCCGTTCTCATTTACTCATTTTAAAGGACACAATTAAAATACAGATATATCGTTATTGTAAAAATCTCCTAATGGAATAGAAAACAAAAAAGAAACTTCTCCTCAAGCACACCCTCCTCTCTCTGGCCCAAATAATAAATGAGACATTTTCAAGGGAGCTGGAATTTCCTTTCCTTAAAAGACAAACTCGTTTTTTTTTGTTCTGCTTGCGAACAGATACTCAGAGACCTCTGAACTTTGGACGAAACTAAAGAAAAATAACGTCATCAAGTCACCCTCAATCACAAAATGAAAATACCCTACCTTAAGCAGAGCTGTATATTAGTGTGCACTACCCCAGAGTGGGGTGTGGGGAAAATGATTACATTTGTTTGATGAGTCTAAAAAGTTCAGGGCGAAGACACCCGTGTACCTGAGCCTCAAGTTATTTTGAAGTATGAGCTTATCATCAAGTGTGGGACTGTAGCCCATGTTCCTGTAGTTGTGATCTAGGCGAGACACCCTTGGCTGCTTTCAGGTTCTGAAGTTTCTTCGTGTAACTGGAGTGAAATGAGCCTGGGCTACGTGCAGAAACAGCCCTGGGACTAAGGGTGCCGAGCTATTGGCTTCCTTGATCAAGATACTGCTGAGGGTGCCACCAAGAGATTGGCAATGTGGACATTACCACCTTTAGTCTCTAAAACCATGGTTATTAGTGGCAGGATCTCTTTTATTTTTTTTTTTAATTTTTTTTTTAACATTTATTTATTTTTGAGACAGAGAGAGACAGAGCATGAACGGGGAAGAGGCAGAGAGAGAGGGAGACACAGAATCGGAAGCAGGCTCCAGGCTCTGAGCCATCAGCCCAGAGCCTGACGCAGGGCTCGAACTCACGGACCGCGAGATCGTGACCTGAGCCGAAGTCGGACGCTCAACCGACTGAGCCACCCAGGCGCCCCAGGATCTCTTTTAGAAATCACTTTTTTCACGGATATCTTTATGTATGTGTAATATGCATGTACGTACATTTAATTGTATACACACATTTGCTGAAATACATACCTTTCTTAATATTTTGTTGGTAAATACATTTCATAGACTTTTTAAGCTAGCAAGGCATAGTATGAATATGTTTGTGTCTACTCCCTTTAGTCCCTATGGGCACTAACGTTCATTGAGAAAGGTGAAAAGTTCGAAGTCCAGGGTTGATCGCTGAGGTTGTTAGATTTATCTGCCTCCTCTGATGAATGTTTCGTCCAAGAGATACTGTTCACTGAAAAATAGAATGTCTGCAGCCCCTGGCAGACTGTTGAAGGTAGAACAGGAAGACACTGAGGCTGTGCTGTTGTCAAGGCAGGACTGAAACACCAAGAACCGTGTGCTGAAGGGGATCAAAGAGGCATCTAATCCATCCCTTGAACATCAATCCTTGCCTTAGACAAGACCACTCCCAAACCGCAGAAGACATATGACTGTCAAACCCACACTAAAGTGTCCCAGGAGGTACACTTCCTTCTGTAACTCATTCAGAATCCAATAAACCTGCCAGAAGTTCTTGCATGGCTCTCCCCTGCCATCCACTACTTATTTCATGGGAATTAAGAAGTGTATGTTAGCATCTACCTCAATAGCATCTCACATTTCAAAACTTTAAACTACTAAAGGGTTGTTTTTCAGCTTTTTTTTAAAAAAAGATTTCATTCTATAGTATTTGGTGTATACATAACATATTTGGGTCAATTGTAACTAAAGTAATAAAATGAATAGAAATTAACCCACTTGCTGACTTAAGAACTATTTCATTGCAGCCATTTGCATACTTTTCTGAGTTCATTGCTTTGCCCCTAGTGGTATCCATTACTCTGAATTTTGGATTTAGCGTTCCTTTGTTGTTTTTTCTTTCCTTTTAAAAGTTTAACCATGTATGTATATTACATACAATTTAGATTATTTTTTCTGTATTAACTTTACAAAAATTATATTGTACGTATTAATCCATGTCTTGCCTCAATCCTTCAAAATAATATTTCTAAGGTTCATTGATGTTTTGCAATAGTCCATTTTCATTGTTACCTGATATTCCTTTGTCTGAATAGATCACAATTTAATTATCTCTTTCTGCTGATGGATATTCCAATTGTTGTCAGTTTCCATTTTTATCTATTGTAAATAATGTCATTATGAAAATTTTGAATTATCCTGTTTCCAAGATAACAAATAAGATTCTATAGAACAATTTTTTTTTTCAAACCATGGGTTAGAAGTCATTACTGGATCATAAAATAAATTTAACAAGACTGTTTTTTCTTATTAAACTTTTTTAAATGTTTATTTATTTTTGAGACAGCGCAAGCAGGGCAGGGGCAGCTAAAGAGGGAGACTCAGAATCTGAAGCAGGCTCCTGGCTCTGAGCTGTCAGCACAGAGCCTGACGCACGGCTCAAAGTCAAGAACCATAAGGTCATGACCTGAGACAAAGTCGAACACTTAACTGACTGAGCCACCCAGGCACCCCAACAAGACTTAACCAGAAATTTCTTTAAATGAAATAATTACATAAAAAACATCAGATTAAAAACATTCATAGGATGTTCAGTTTTATATATGTAGTGGGTGGCAAAGCTGAACATAATGCCAAATTGCTTTCCAAGTGGTTTACATCCCCAATGGTGGTAGATTTTTTTCCTGTTTTTTCCACATTCTTCAAATGTTTGATATTGCCAGATTTAACTTTTGCCACTTTAGTGTGAAATTTCATTGGGTTGTTAATTTTCACTTCCCTTGTTACTGATAAGATTGAGCATTTCTTGTAGACTTACTTGTCATTTATATATCTTCTGTAAAATACTTCTTTTCTATTTTGCCTTTTTTTTTATTAGGTTGCTTATCTTTTTCTTATTGCCTTGATTCAAATACTTTATATGCTACAGATACTAATAGTTTCTTGCTTATTAGTTTGGGAAATGTCTTCTCCCATTTAAAAGTTTTTTATGATCGGGACACCTGTGTGGCTCAGTTGGTTAGGCGTCTGACTTCGGCTCACGTCATGATCTCACAGCTTGTGGGTTTGAGCCTCGCATTGGGCTCTGTGCTGATAGCTCAAAACCTGGGGCCTGTTTCAGTTTCTGTGTCTCCTTCTCTCTGCTCCTCCCCCTGCTCTCACTCTTGTCTCTCTCTCTCTCTCTCAAAATAAATAAACGTTAAAAAAATGTTTAAAAATTTTTTATGGTCATCTGTTTTTCTATTTTACAATTAGTGCTTTGGGGACACCAGGAAACTTTTGTTTTTCAATAATTTAAAAGATTTTATTTAAAATGCAATGTGAATGACATTTTATTCCATAAGGTTACTGGACTGTCTTAGTATGTTTTGTTGCATAGACTATTCTTAATGATCTGCAATGTCACTTATTTAATATATCTAGTTTCCACAGGTATCTTACACTGTCTTGATTACTAGATGATGTAATACTAGAAAAATTGGATTTATCTCAAAAAGCCCTGGGCATTTTGAGCAATGTTATGTGGGACTTTGTTACATAGGACTGTCTCACGCATTGCAAGATGCTAATCTTTGATGAAAAGCGTTTTCCTAATCATCGTAAGAAAATCATGACCACCTTCACCATTTCCAAACACTTCATTGATAACACGACTAGTTGACAAACACTGTGTATGGTCTTACAACAGACAGATATAGATATCTGGTAGGCCAATCTTCTATCCTTATTTTTTCTTTTTTGTTTGTTTTGACTACTCTTAGACCTTTAGTCTTCCTTCACATTTTAGAAAAATTTGAGAAGCTCCTCAAAACATCCCATTAGAATGTAGATTGAAATTATATAGAATTTATAGTTCACTTTGGGCAGAATCGATATATCATTATGTCTTCCTATTTATGAATAATATCCATTTATTTAGGTTTCTCTAATGTTTTCAATAAATTAAGAAAAAAGATCTGTGAAGCTCTTGTTTATCTTTTGTTATTTCTTTGTATAATAATAAATGGGAAAACTTAATTTTATTCTCCAGTGTATAGATATGCAGTTGATTTTCCTATATTAATTTACTATCTAGCCACCTTGCTCTACTCTCATACTAATTCCAATAATTTATGCACATTATTTTAGCTTTTTGCCTATATTGGCAATCACATCATCTGTGATAGTTCTATTTCCTCCTTTCTAATTCTTATCTGCCTAATTTCCTTTTCTGTTCTTACTGGCCGAGACTTTATCTTAGTTTCCTAGGGCTTTCATAACAAATTATCACAAACTTGATGCCTTAAAAGAACATGAATTTATTCTTTCACAGGTCTGCCTGAAGAAGCCCAAAATCAAGGTGTTGGCAGGATTGGTTTCTTTCTGAAGGCTCTGAGGTAGAATTCTTTCCATGCCTCTCTCTCCTAGCTCTTGATGACTGTTGGCAACTGCTGGCATTCCTTGGTTTACAGCTGTATAACTCCAATCTCTGCTGGGTACAACATTCTAAATCTGCAATTGTTTTCTCTCTGGAACTTAAAAATATCACTCATTTTCTTGGCCTTCCACTGTTATTTAAGTTTCTGTTTGGATAGTTCAAGGATCTTCCCTTTGTGTTTGATATTCTGAAGCTTTACTAGGTACGAGTTAATTTTTTATTTACCCAGCTTGTTGTTCATTTTGTTTCTTCTGGATTCACATCTCCTAGTCTAGAAAGTTATCACTTTTATCTCTTTGACTATTACTTCTCCATCTTAAAAATAAGTTTAAAATTAAAAATAGGGGCACCTGGGTGGCTCAGTCGGTTGAGTGACTGACTTGATTTTGGATCAGGTCATGATCCCAGGATCATGGGATTGAGCCCTGGGTCCTGCTCTGATCTGAGTGTGGGGCCTGCTTAAGATTCTCTGTCTCTCTGTCTCTCTGTCTCCCTGTCTCTCTGTCTCTCTCTCTCTGTCCCTCTCCCCTGTTCTTCCCCTCTTTCTCTCTAAAATTAAAAAAATAATTAAATTAAAAATACAATGTCATTTTGACACAGAACATTGGTTTCTCTTTTTTTCCTCCATGTTCTTTAAATTTTATTTTTTCATCTTTTTGTATCTCTATGCAACATTCTACTAATATCTTTCTTAACTACATATTTGACTGGTTTATACATCCATTGTGCTTTTCTCTCATTGGTTTTATTTTTCACCTCTAAAATTTCCATTTGGTTCTTTTTCAAATAATCTAGGTTATTTCTGAGAATATGTTAATTGCTTATTTTAAATTATATTTTTGTTTCTTTAAACTCTTTACATGTAGTTATTCTACATTTGATATTTTCAATAGCCAAAGTGATTTGGAATCTAACCTGTTATTTATCATTTCTGTTGATTTTCATTTATGATAGCTTGCTTTTTTATTGTTATTATTTTAGAGAGAGAGACAGAGAGCAAGCAGGGCAGAAGGGCAGAGGGAGACAGAGAGAGCCCCACATGGGGCTCGATCTCAACACTGTGAGCTTATGCCTGAGCCAAAATCAAGAGTCTGCTGCCTAACTGACTGAGCCACCCAGATGCCCCCGTAGCTTGCTTTCCTATGTCATTGTTTTGTTGTTGTTGTTTGTTTGTTTTAGTTATGAACACCTATTGTGTATAACTTTAGGTTTGTTTTACCTTCTAGGTACATTGATTTTTTTATATCACACTATTTATTATGTAAAAATTGGGAGGGACTAACTAGGGAATGCTTTCATCTAGTGAGAATCTGTGTTTTCTTCACTTGTATTCTCAGGGCTGCTACCAACCTGCGACTATCTTAGGTGGTCCTTCTTTTCCTCAGGTTCAGTTCCTCTTTGTTGTGGAGCCCAGAATCATTTCGGATTTGAGTTGGCACTTGAATTTTCCCCTTGGAGCACATTCCTTTTGCATTACTGTACATTACCTTCAGCCAATCTCTGTTTTCAGTTAATCTTACTTTAAAAAATATGTTGGTTGTAAATTATTGTGGGAGGTACTTTAGAGGTTGAGTATGCCATGAAAAAGGAGCATAAGTCTGAATTTTTTTCTGTCTTTTCACCACTGCTATCCTTCTTCTTGATACATTTAATAGAAGTGGAAAGATGCACCATGTTTCTATTTACCTTCCATTTTACACAGCATAATGATAACTCAGAGCTGAATCTTCTTATTTATTTCACTAAGCATGAGTTAGTAAAGCTGTTACAAGTCATTTAAAATGTGGATCACATATTTAGATTTGTATTCCAAATTTATAGATCAGTTCCATTTATTCATCATCAACTATGACTCCTTTTTTAAAATTAAAGATGTATCTTCTTAGGACAGCTCTAAAGTTTTCTTGGAAATCATATTATTCTTAAAACAGATTTTGTCAAGTTAAGTTTAAGTGAATCAGAACATACGGATTACACATTCATTAAAACACACACATGGGTTGTGAAATGACAGAAAAATGTGTTTGGCAAAACCCATTTGGCAACTTTCCAAAACCAAAACATTTAAAAAACTAGTATTTAATCATTTTCTAAACCTAGAACATGGCCAGATTTTTCAATACCTAGGAAATACGGTCTTTGATACTTTTTTTTTTTATGGAAGAGAATAACTTCTCCTAAGTTAAATACTCATTTAGTAAGTATTTCTAGTAAAAGTCTATATATCAGGTCTTCCTGCATTAACTCTTTAATAAATTCAAAAACTCAAAAGTGAACCAGGTGGCAAGAGACGTAACCTGATATGACCTCTTATTTTATACACAGACGAGTGTCTGTGAACAAAGGCTAGTCACCACGATACAAGCAACTTAGCAGTGATCAAATTCCAAATTTAACTGCCATTCTTTTTTATTCTACAATTAATTTACCAAGAAGACCAGGGAGCATTTTGAAAAGACCTTTGATTATCACTTTAACTTTAGAGAACTAATCATTGTCCTCTGGGTTCTTGGATTCAAGCCATTATTTTCACATTCGTGTGAATCAACAATACCAGTTGCAGAGGAGGCTATTAGACCATGTGAGATTCATTCGATTGAGGAAATTAGGTTTACTTTACCAAGTGCTTAATGCGGTTGTGCTAAAACTTGTTCAGGTTCCCAAGGGTATTCACTTCACTCTGACTCTAATGTTGTGACCAAGATTGTTCAATTCTTGATGGGGAATTACTGTTTCCCAAAAAAGACAGAAGTTTTAGTTCTCCATCCATCCCTTCTCTGCAATGAGTACCCAGTCATCTGCATATTGTCCTTCCCTTCTCAAATGCAATGAGACTGCTCTTGAATTGGAGGCTCAGAGGGTAACTTCAATAGCTCGATTCCAGAATGGTGAAGTTTGTGGAGGTAACCACTTCTAAACTCTTAAACACAAACAGAGAATCAGAGAATAACTAATAGGAGAGAATACTAATAGCAGTTCTTGATAGAACATCTATGCACAAAGGATTTTATATACACTATGTATTCTTATAGAAATCCATAAGATAGATACATTATCCTCATTATTTTCATTGCACACAACAAGTGGACTGCAGCTCATTTAGATTATGAGAATGGTGATTCAGTCCTACCTACCAGTATCTTTTAATGAGGAAGCAAGTCTGCCTATGTGTTCTCCCTCTGGCTAGATCTTTTGGGTATTCTCTCACCTGTCCATCCCTAGGTCAAGGTAGCCAGTAGCCCAGCTGAGATCTAGCATATTCATAGGAAGGTGGAAAGTAAGTTTCTAACTACTTCTCCTTGATTCTGATATTCCTTAGCTCATAATGAAATAAAATTCACAGAGAACAACTTAATTTGCCTCCCAGCTCTCCATACCGAAAACACCCCTCCTCTGACCCTGAGCGTTGCGGTGACATGGACCTTTGGGGCCATATTTTGCTTTGCCTCGCAGGATTGGGCCTAGCCCTCCCTTCCCCTCCCTGAGCTACTATTGCACGCCCAGAGGTAGACCCAGGATTGGATGCCTTCCTACAATAGGCTTCAGGGTCCTGCCTCTCCAAAGGAAGTGAGTACTCAGTGTCCAATTCCCTTTGACTTCCTCATATGACTTTTCCCCCAAGTGTATCGAGGGACTGAATACAGTGCATATAGTGTCATGTTCTAATTCTGTCCTGGGCCATTGGAGTCTGGAAAAAATTAAAAAGATTTTATTTTAGGTTTGATGTTTGATTTCAAGAGAATAGGCTAAGTGGGAATTTATTCTTTCCAGCCAGCATCTAATACTCTTCAATTACATTTCAGCTATTATAATTGGGCAATAATGATTCATATATTTTAGCAAAAACTGTGAAACTTATTTGTAATCTGGATCCAAACAGATGTGCTGTAACTGTCCTTGGTCCTTAAAATCTTTGCAGAAGAAAAACACTACTAGACCTGTTCTGCATATCCAAAAATTGTCATCTCCTTCAAGGCAGGGGCTTCCTAAAGCATTAGTTTTGTTATTAAACAGTACAAAAATGGCAGTTGAATCAGAAATCTGTACTTTTGTTTTATATACAGTATATACATATAGATATATAAGCATGAAGCCACTGAATTAAGTACTTCGAAAAAATGGGTGAGTGGTTTCAATCACACAGCAGAATGCCAGGCATACATTTAGAATATTATAAGTGCTGTTTGTATTCATTGATAGTAGCCTCAGATCCTGTACATAGATGCTAATTTTTCAAAATTATTGTGATTATGCTGTGGAAGTTTGTTTGGGCGTGGGGCTTGATGCAGAAAACCCTGGGAAACCCTGATTTTACTGCTGTCTTAAAATCTTACCCATAAGAATTTGAGAACTGTAACTTTATAGAAAGAGAGAGTAGGAGCTAGAAGGTTTGGGCCTATATCAGAGGCCCAAATGGAATCACTTCTTCAGAAAGTTCCCTATGAAAAACATCTTTTAGATTTACGAAGGCACTTTGTTCTATTTACTAAACCTCAAATATCAGGGAGATGGTAGATAGTACTGACAAATGTTTGTGGCATAATGTAAATAGCTAAGTTTCCTGTATGGTACAAAAAGAATAGAGGAAGGGCGCCTGGATGGCTCAGTCAGTTAAGCGTCCGACTTCGACTCGGGTCATGATCTCGCGGTTTGTGAGTTTGAGCCCCGTGACGGACTCTGTGCTGACAGCTCAGAGCCCGGAGCCTGCTTCCGATTCTGTGTCTCCCTCTCTCTCTGCCCCTCCCCCGCTCATGCTTTGTCTCTTTCTCAAAAATAAATAAACATTAAAAAAAAATTAAAAAAAGAATAGAGCAAATAGTTCAGCTAATTGTGTTTTTAACATAATGTATTTTCTATAAAACTGTAAGATCATTATTTAAATGAGCCAGATTGACAATCAGTCATAACATTATTTTACATATTTACATAATATGAAATCCCAAAGCAAAGGTAAAATGTGGTACTCTGCATCAGATTTCAATGATTTGTTATTGAATGATCTACCTTTTCTTTTCTGGTTATGCTTTTGAGCAAAGTTTCACAAACACTTAAAGTCTTACCTCTTCTTCAGTCACAGTTGCTCATGATTCTAAGTCTGGGTCGTGTGACTGTCCACAGTTTTTCCCTTTGCTTACTAGGGTTCTCTATTTGCACAAGACAAATCAGTTTGGGCTCCATGTGTCTTTCTGCTCTACATAGATTAGTTTAAGTTATCAGACGGAATGCTTGTCAGCTCCTCACACATTCATGTAGGCAGAAGTTGGAGCCCTGCCTCAGGAGTGTGTAAAACCATGCACAATGGCCTAATAATGATCTCTTTGCAGTCAGGAGGCAGTAATTTTCTTTTCCTTCACTCTTCTTTTCCCTCAGCCCCCATTTCCTTTAAAGCCTAGAGCTGGTATAAAAATTAATTTGCATTGAAATGTTTGAGATCACTTTCAACCATTCTAGCAGAATTGCAGTTCTTTTGGAAAAAAAAAAAAAAGCTGTTTCTTCTTCAAAGACCTGTGTAACTTTTCCAGAGGGCTTAGGAATTGAACTTGAGCCAAATAATACTCAGTGTTTAAATAGAAGTGACTAGCTCTTTCTTTATAGCCCAATCAAGAAACAAACCCTTTCTAGAATTCAGTTCTAAATCTGATATTTGAAAGTCAGAAATATTTCACTTTAGAGATACATTAATTGGGCTGTTTTCTCAATCTTTGTCATTTTGATTTTGAAATGTAAAACATTACCTGCCAGTGAATTAAAAGAATGAGACCTAGCACCCCTTCTGCCCTGTCCAGTCATTTTACGGGTCACTGGCGGCACAAGTGGGTTCGGCAGGATTTCTTAGACAATTTCCCTGCCGCTGTGGATATCCAGATGAAAATATGGCTTATCAGAGAAGCCTTCTATTCTCGCCACAAGTATCAACATCATTCTCTCTCCTCAGCTGAATTCCCACTTTCCTGAGAAAAGAGAATCAATGGGAAGGGTGGTGGGAGAGTCTTCAAACTTCTCATCACAAACCAATCCTCAAGTTGTCTTTTGGAACCCATCTCACCACAACCCCCCCTTTCTTAAGTAATGCACTCAAGCTGCTGTTAACCATCTCGTCCTGACCCATTGATCCCCCAACTTTACTCAATCTTTTTTGTCACATGGTGCTTGCTACTCTACCGACACTGCCCTTTACAATAGCATGAACACCTCCCATGCTGCCAGACCCAGTGAGCACGCTGCTGGCATCAGCTTAACCTGCCTCCCTAGCACTATTCTCCATGGCTGGGCTTCCTTCTGATTTTTACACTCGGCTTGGATTCCATGATAACACACCTGTCTGGTACCTTTCCCAAGTCACCGGTTTCTTATTCCCTTTTCCCTCGCAAGTGCTCCCTTCAAACACATCTCTAAAAATTGGTGTCCTTTGGGCTAGGTTATGAACCCATTTCTCTCTCCTCCATTCTCCTCCTCAGCGATCTGACCCAGTGCTACGGCTTTAAATGGCATCTCACTGGTGATGACTCACAAACTTGTATTTCACACCTAGAGCATTCTCCATCTATCTGACTCTCTCTTCCAAATCTCATGTAGATGTCTCACAGGCTTCCCAAGCTTAACTCTACCCAAATAGAACTCACAATTTTCTCAATAAGCCCTCTTTTGCTCAGTTTTTTTTTCTGTCTTTGTAAATGACACCATCATCCACTTACTCTCTCAAGGCAGAAACAGAGGGCTTACTCCTACTCCCTTCCTCTCCCTCACCACGTCTTCCACCTCCTCCCACACAATCCATCCGCGAGTCTGATCAACTCTGACTTTTGGATAAACACCACAGCCATCCATTCTACATCTCCCACTGGCCAGAATTATTGCGACTGCCACTTAGGAAGTCTTCTCTTTTCTGTTCCTGCTCACACATAATCTTCCTGCTGCAGGAATCTTCTAAAACCGAAAAAGGAGCTCATTTCAGTTACTCAAGCAATGGCTTCCCCTGTCTATGTTCAGGTCTGAACACATGTCTGCAGAGTTAGCTCAAGTTTCACCCTCTCCCTGGGGGCCTTGGACATACTGAGATTCAAGGCCCAGAGCAAATATCACTTCCTCAGAGAGCACTTTTCAACCATGTCCAAAGGGACCTGCCCCACTTTTTGTGAATTGTTTATATCTTTCATAGCATTGATCACAATTTCTCATAACTATTTTTTATTTACTTTCAACTTGGCCTCTTGTGCTATGCTATAAAGCCCCTGTGACCATGACCATCTCATACTTCCATAGACTCTTTGTCCAGAGCCTAGTAAATAATTGTTGAATAAATAAATGCAATGCAGGGTGCTTATAATAACAGGATTTTTTCCACACGGTGCATATGATATTGGGCTGCTAATTGAGCTTCTAAATATAGAGCAAATAAATTGTGTAAAATAAGCCATGTGAGAAAATGAATATTTCTTAGAGAATGTGAACTTTGCATGCATTTAGCTTCTAGGTCCCAATTTATGATTTAAGGGTTGCATTAATGTAGGGTTTTTTTGTGATTAATTATTTATAAGGCATTGAAATGATGAGTGCCGAAAAAGCTGATCCTGCTTCAAATAGCTTTAATCTAGCTGAAGGCACTGCTAGACACAATTCACAAAATCTACACTCAGATTATTACAGGTTTGCTGAAATTATATTAATCACACCAGCTATCACACAACACGGGAAAAGGAAACACTATTTGAGGAGATTTCTAAAGGATTAAAGGGACAGCTGTTTCTGGGTCCAGGTGCTAAGGTGAAAATGGAAATTTACATCCAACCCTTTAATTCCAGAGTTCTGTTAATCATGATATAATAGGCCTGATTTTCTTACAGACTACACAATCTAGTTTTTATTTTCTCAAGTTGATACTTTTTTCTATCTTACACATTTTCTTAGACATTCAGAGGAAATTTCTATATTCTCATGGTGGAAAAGAGGAATTAATAGCAAGATATAAATTCATAATTGCAAGATATTAAATTCAGAAGCATTTAAATTCATCTCACGTAATAAAGAGAAATTTATATTGAATGAAAAAGAATAAACTTCCAAAGTCAGAGAGAAGAAAAATCTTACTCAGTTGTTTTCAAACTTGTTGAGTTAGAAATTTTTAAAGCTGTAGAATACTCTCTTCAAATGAATTCTGAATTGTGTCTGTGTGTTGTATGTTTGTATACAATATGCCAGTGTGTGTACAGGTGCACACATGAATGCACACACACACACACACACACACACACACACACACACACCTGTAAAAGTGAGACTGATTTGGTCGACATGCAAATAGATGCCCTCTTGGGCATGAAATTATGCCCTCTTGGTTCCTTCTTATGTGTGTGTCAGCCTTTGAGTTACTTATTAGACCCCCTCAGCTTTTCTCAGCCTGGGGATATATAAGCTTTAATGCTCTAAACTATCCAGTGTATGTATAAACTTAACTATGCATTTAGTGTGGTACAAATTATGTACCCTGCTTGAGACAATTGAAGAAATAGTGACTTTCTATGTTCGGATGAGAAAACCTATAAAGCTATGAGTAATTTGAGAACTACTGATACAAGTGGGAGGAAGAAAATGGTTATATCATTATATGCAATAGGTTTGTCAGATATACTGAAATAGTTCTAACCTCCCCCTTCACTTCTCCGTAGCAGACATTACTAATCAGTCGTGGCACTCTTTGCTCCTGGGTCTGGACAATGCCTTCCAATTCTCCTGAACACTCTGCTCTAGGTATCCATTAGCTATCAATCAAAATTAAGAATACAAGATGAAACCAAACTGCCATCCAGATGTGGGAGATTTTTTAAAGTGATTAAAAAGATGGATGAAGAAGTAAGTACTATGTAATCAAATCAACTCTCTCATGGAATGCCTTCCTTCCCTATTTCAAAGGTTATAACTAGGAACACATTACACATAAAAGTATAAGGCATAAGTAAAGGTACAAGTATAACATTATGAGTGATATTACGTTATTATATATTATCTAAAAATACACTAATTTTGGAGGTTATTTGAGATGTCATTATTCTGTATTTCTTTAAGATGGTTATATAATTTGGCATGTAGATGGGCAGAAGAAAAACAAAAAAAGCAGAGCTGTGTGCCTATTTTTAAGAAGAATGACATTGTTAGTAACTAGAAAAAGAAGAAAAGTAAACTTTTTAAAATATGAAAACGAACATAAAGGTCACCTTTGAGAAAAAGAGATCAAAATTAAAATATGCCTATGAAACGGCTGATTCTTTTGTGTATCTGCAGACAGTGTGGATCCTATGATCTCTTAAACATACACAGTGACAGCTCAATGAAGACCTTACATAGAGAAGGAATAGTTGTGCACTCTGTCCCATAAACCTCTTTGATTTGCAGAGAGAACCATATATTTCTGATACTTCTGTAGAGTCATTCCTGTCCAGATTCTGGGGATAGATAGGTCAGGTGAGGAGCTTGTCATTTCAAAATGAAACAACCCAGTCCTCTCAGATTCTACCCAAGCTGGATGCCTAGACTTCTTCCCCTATGGCTTTATCCTCCAAGATAGTTCCAATTTCTCTTTCTCTGTGTCCGAATTCCTGCTGGGATTCTCTGTCCTGAGTCCTAGATTTCTTTTGTTTTCCTGTTTTTTGTTGTTGTTGTTTTTGTTTTTGTTTTTTAGGATTGGCTAGTATCTTGCCCTTTGAGTCCCACCAAGTTTAAATCCCAGACCACATGGATGGATCCTTGCCACATATTGTCACACCTGAAATTGATGATTCCCTTGCCTGGACTGAGGATAATGATGGAGATAATTAGTATTATGCTTATGTATTAAAAGGAGCTTGACATAGGAGTTTCACATATGTTATCGCTAATCATACAACAACTCTGTATGTTAACTATAATTATCTCTTATTAGGACAAAGAAACCCACGCTCAAACTGATTAAATAGTCGTAGGCCCACTGCTGGGAGGTGGCAGAGCTAGACTTAAACCCAGGCCTATTGATCTCGAAGCTCCTTTACTCTAAGGCAACACATAGGAACTCTCAGACTGCTGTTCCACTGCCTAGTGGGTCTACCCATCATCTGTTTACTTGTCTATTTAACAAATATTTAGTAACTATTACAACCCAGGCAGGGCGCTAGAGATTGAGGATATAACAATGATACTTAAAATAATTATGATATTTGACCTTACAGGTTTCCAAGAACACCCAGTCTCCAAGAATGAGGACTTTCCTTTTGTTCCAGATAATGGAAAGCTATAGAAGTATTTTTACAAAGAAATCTGCATGAACAGATATGTGTTTTAGAAATACTATTCTGATAACAGTGGGATTGTCTTGTTAGACTTTATATGTGAAGAAGTAAAGGACAATTCACAAATTAATAAATAGTCGAATAAGTAACAATATATCTCATCAGGACATTATTAGAAATAAACAAAGAGGAGCCTGAGCAACACTTAGGTTGAATGACCAGGATTCACAACTGATTAAAGTGGGGCTGGCAGAACAGAGAAGCATCAAAAATGATTCTGAGCTCATTAGGTTAGGAGGCTAGATGGGAAATAACATAAATGACAGAGATTGAAAGCTGACAAAAGGAACAGGTTTGTGGGAGCATATAGATTTTAGTTTTGAACTCGTTGCATTTAAGGCACATGCAGGAAACCAGGTACATTTCCAGTAAGCAGTTGAGAATCCCAATCTAGAGCTCATGAATGAGGTATACATCGAATATAGAGGTTTGGGAGTCCTCCATGAGAAAGTGATGACTGAAGCCATGGTAATAGATGTGATGGTTGAAAGGGAGAGGGTGAAAGAAGAGGGAAAGAGGGCAAGAGTAACATGCGAGTTGAACTTATGTTTATTTATTTATTTTTTAAGTTTATTTATTTATTTTGAGAGAGAGTGAGTGAGACAGGAGCAGAGACAGAAGGTGAGAGAGAGTATCCCAAGCAGGCTCCACACTGTCAATGCAGAGCCTGAGGAGGGGCCCAAACCCATCGACTGTGAGATCATGACCTGAGCTGAAATCAAGAGTAGGTCCTTTAACCCACTGAGACACCCAGGCACCCCTGAACTTGTATTTAAAAGGCAAGTAAGACAATGCAACTTGCAAAGGAGGTTGTTGTATGTGGCAGGAAATGTCCCAGTTCTCCTTCCCTCCTACCTATAGCTGCGCCACAGGCGATGTGGCTTTGTACCTCTCCCATCAAGAGGTGAAGTCTATTGCCCCTCATTTGAATCTTGATTGACCTTTGGACTTACTTTTGCAAACAGAGTGCAGCAGAAGTGATGGTTTGCCTGGTTTGCCTCTAGGAGGCACTGCATGAGTATATGTTCACTCTCAGAACCTTGAGCGGGCAAGTGAGCAAGTCCAGGCTGCCTTGTTGGAAGACGGGAGGTCTTCTGCAGCAGAGACAGGCCATTCTGGTTGAGGCCATCTTGGATAGGTCATCCTGCAGCCAAGCTGGAAGCTCACCACAGATACATGAGTGAGCCCAGCTGAGATCAGAGGTTCTGCCTACCCAAACACTGCCCACATCACCTATTTATACAATTGTGAAATAAATGGCTGTCTTAAGCTAACTTTTGGGGGAGTTGTCATGCAGTATAACATAACTGATACAGAGCAGGTAAGCCAGGATAAGTTACAGTCGAGAGATAAAAACAAGAAGTACAAAAAGAGAGGGTGGTCAACAATGTGAACTACTCCAAATACCTCAGGAGAAGAACTGAGTGCTGAGAAGAGTCATTTGGCAAAGAGCAAGATTCCACTGATCTCTGAAAGAGCAGTTTCAAGAAATGAGTTCAGGAGGGAGGAGAGACTGATGGCAGGAGAAATGAAGATAGAGCAAAGGCTTCATGCTCAAAACCATCTAGAAAACGTTCCCGGCCCTGGGAGCTGGAGATTGGATGCAAGAAGTGCCACTTTTTCAACACGATGATCTTTAGTGTCTTCAACTATAAAATAAGGAAGTTGGACTTGATAATTGTGAAAACTGCTTCCTTTTCTTATACCCCACCATACTCGGGAGGCAGAAGGACCTGATAGTTATACACGCTATGGGATCAAACAGGCACGAGTGCGATTCCAAATTCCTTTCCCTGGTATCTGTGTGTTCTTTGTAAAGATTCTGTGAGCAAAGTCTGCATTTTCGGATGTAAAATAATCATGATATTTGTCATATTGGTAGCGATCCCTGATCATTAGCATTTTAGGTACCATTCACCTAAGTTCTGTAGAAAATGGGCTAGAAGAGTGCCTGGCACAGAGTACATGGTAGCAAATTCGTGAAAGCAATATCATCATCATCACCATCACCATCACCATCATCATCCTCATCCTCATCACCACCACGACCACCACTACTAAAGCTTGAACAAGTCCTTCCACACTGTGAATTCAGCGTGAGGGAAAAGTGCAAATCTCTACATGTTGATCACACGATCGTATTTCTGCATAGTACAATGAGTGATGTACATCATGATGACCCTGCTCGACTGATTCAATCATACATATTTGTATATAAATTCTGTTTTCTAAGGTAGAGAATTTTTTAAGCCTGAGGTTGAGCCACAAATTATACTCTTTGGGTTGGGTCAAAGGTGGAAGCCAATACAGCGCAGAAGGCAGACAAGCAGAGCTGTTCTTGATGTGGTGAGTGGAGATTAAAACCCCAACTGTACCCGCCCACCCTGACATCCTTGTTGCATGACAGAGGGTCTTCCAGAACTGCGGGTAGGCCCTTAGAAAATGAGGCAAAGCATGAGATTAATTTTTTTTTTCAGAAAATGCACATCAAAAATATTTAAAATACAGTTTTGGTGCATTAAGAGGTAAATTAGCTGAGAAAAAAATCACTCATATAGAAAATTACAGTCTTCCACAGTTCTAGATAAATAAGGTTTTACCCCTCTCCTTCAGTAAGAAATCATCTTAAATGTCATTTTTTTTATAGAACAACTCTATTGACATTCACAGAAGTATGACTTTCATGGGAAAACCTCAAATAAAAGTCCTTTCTTTCCACCTCATAAACCACTTTCCCTGTGCCTACTACATCCCCACCTAAGACGTATGCATTACCAGTCTCTTGAAACACATTGCCAGCTAATATCACAACACCTTCCCCCTCCTTACTAAGCTTTTAAACGTTTCCTTTTTTTCCCTATGAACTCAAAACAAAATCTAATAAATGTTTGCTTCCAAGCAAAGAATAAAGAATTACATGGTAAACTAAAAGTTACAAATTAAAATGAAGCGTGATACCATTGTGGACAAAAAGGAAACTTTAATTGACAGATACGTAACCTCAGGGCTTTCAAAGAACTCCAGTCAGTCAGCATGACACATATATAAGTTTTATAAACATAATTTCTTTTTATTTTACTACCTAGGAGCACGAGGACATACTTTCTTGACTGTAATAATTGCTTGCAGTTAATTACAAATGAAACAGAAGTGCTGGTAATATTGGAGACTTGTACTCTGCATAAAACTGGAAATTACTGCTATTACTCTTGGTTGCTAGAGAATATTAGGTCATAGATGCTAATTAGCAGTTCATAGCCCTCCTACAGGGGGGAAATCTCATTACTGCGTGAAACTGTCTTGCTAGCCAAACGCACCACTCATGGCACTCTGACCATTTTTGTCTGAGCGATTATAAGGTATAATAAAACTGAAGATTTGCTTTTGTGTGCGTGTGAGAAGGAAACCAAGCAGGCTAATCCACAGTCTTATATTTGCTCACTCCTTCTAGAAAAACAGTTGTATCACATTTTGAGCCTCATAGTCAATGTGCAGAGACCGATTAAAAACAAGAAGACAAAAGTTTTAATCAACACAAGACAGAAACAATGTCTCCCAGTGAATACCTGTTCCGAAAACAAAGAAAATAGAGAACAAAAGTATATGTGGGATGGGAGGGAAATGAGAATGGTTCCAGGACCTTTCCAATGTGTAATTTATCATACAGTCTCTCTCTCTCTCTCTCTCTCTCTCTCTCTCTCTCTCTCTCTCACACACACACACACACACACACACAACTAACCCTAATAAAAGTTATACACACACACATAATCTTTTAAAGTTTTATATATATATACATATATACATGCCTATATATATATATATATATATATATATATATATATATACACACACATGCCTATATATATGTATATATACATATACATACTCATTTTTATAGTCCTTTTTAATACAACCAGATCCCCAAACAAGAGACATTTCTTGGGCTTATACTGGCTTTTTTTTTTCTAAAGGGAAATTTTAATGCTGTTTTCTATTAAAATATTTCCATCTCCCTCAATACATATATATTTTTATTAAGCACATAATCATTTGGTGAAAGGGTGTATTCAGAGAAAGAGGAACATGTTAAAACTCCAATCTGAATTCAGTTATTTCCACTAAAGCAAACGAATTTAGATAATGCATAAATCCTAGCTGCTTAGTCAAATTAAGTTTTATATTGAAATATAAACTATACTTGTAGTGAAAAAAAGAATATTAAATTCTTTATATTTCTATTCTGGGACACATGTGCATGCACACATATAGACGCATGAACAGTAGTGGTCTAGAAAATTCCTTAATGAGTGAGACAAGAAACCTAGGAATAAATCAGAGCCACAGAAATAGATGAGCTCTTTATGTTAAAGGAGGCATATTCATTTCTTCTGAGTGTAATGACATATACCACTATTAATTGGGCTTTTTTCTTTTCCCAGAAGTGGTACATCCATTTTCACCTGTGGAAGTAAAATTAATTAAAGGGGCAATAACTTGTAAAAATTGGAAGAGTAAATCTTCCTTCTCTGCATTGTATCAGAGGGTCCATGTGATACAAAATGCCTTTGCCCTCCTCCTGAGCTCTTGTCAAGCCTGAACATAGGCTAGCATCAGCTATAAATGAACTCCAAGTCCATTAGGCGAAGGAGAGAAAATTGGAACTTTAGCGAGAAACAGTAAGAAAAGGAGGCTAACCTGGAAGGTGGGAGGTAGAGAAGAGCTAATAGTGTCCTGTTTTAATCTACACACTTCAAGAGGATTACCTCCTCTGCTTTCTCGAACTGATTCAGACCTACATCATGAGCAGTCTCAGTTCCAAATACTCTGACCCATAGCCCCCAAGGAAGCACTCCAACTTGTCAGACCATGTGCTACATTCTTACACTTGAACGTATGATGCCATCGCCATGATACATGTGGTACCTCCTGGTAAAATAATGGAACATTGATCTTTCCTTTTATTTCCTAAAAACACATGTTAATTGAGAAAAAAAAATCATCAGGAAGTTCAGTAAAGACAAAAATGCTTCAATTTCCACAACAGAAATAATGATATAATGTCCTATAAACATTTTGATATCTGTCTGCCTCTGTGCATCTATCTTTCTATCTAAAAACGACTATCCCAACACCTGATTTTACAGGGTAACTTACAGTTCACAGGCACTTTCAAATTTTGATCCTCACAATAATTTGGGGAGGAAGAACCCTATAAGATTGTGTGTCAGGGGTGTGTGTGCACGTATGTATGTGTGTATCTTATTTATCATCTTACTTGACCAATTGTCCCACCTGTTCTATCAAAAGCAAAGGTTAATTACATTTCTGTGGAGCTATGCAGAGGAAGGCTACCTTTTTCCCACTAAATTATAACAAGAGTAAATTAGAGGTTTTCAGAACTTTGCAGTTTTGATTGATGAATTCATTAATTCACCTTTTCAAAGTGAGGACTCATGTTTTAAATATTTTATGTACAATTTGCATGCTGGCATTTTTTAAGGGCTGTTTAAAAAAAAATCAGACAGTACTCAAGAGAAAGGTCAAGCTGGTCACCTTGGAGGCCAGATGCCTTTATAATGCAGAGTAAGAGGCAGGGTTGTCTTCCCTGTCATTCTACCCCTGAAAAATATTCTGTCTTGGTGTCTCCCATAGCCTCCTTATTTTATGACCTTAGAACAAGAACAAATATCTTTAATGAGATGTTAGAGTTTCATTTCCCACAGCAAAATTTTCTTCATGTCAGGCTAGATGTGGAGGCTATTCAACAGAGATTTGGCTCGTGGGTCACCCCGCGTATCAACATGAGCTAATACATGGTCATGGCATTGCCATTCTCCACGTGAAGCCTTTTCATCCAGGTCTTATGCACTTAAACATGATGTATAGGCCTCTCCCCACATTCCCAAGACAACAGGGCATATGCCTGTTAACTGTGCTTAGAACAGACAGAGTCTTTCAGTCCACTGAGCAAATTATTTCTGATTTAAAGACACATGCATTATCCAAATAGTTAAGGTAACATCAGAAAGCTGGATTCTATAAGCAGTAACCTTGTTTTTTCTCTCATCAAAGCTTCCAGTGAAATATTACATTTCTTCCTGCCCCTCCCCCCAACACTCTTCAACTTATTGTGGCTACTCTTGAGAATTCGTGAAAAAATAAAGCAATCACAAAAGATTTGTTCAGTCTCCCTGCCCCCCCATCCAGTTGATCATAATTAAGCTTGATTTTTCAAAAATAGAAGTAAAGAGAGATGGACAATCAATATGATTATGTAATAGTAAACAGTCATTTCTAAATGACTATGAAATGACTGTTTACTATTAATGAAGAGGAAATAGCAAAGTGGCCGTTTAGTCTTCCATCGAAAATCATACGAGGTCAACATAGGTGGGTCTGCAGATACCTCTCTTGACATATTGCAGGATAAGTCACATAAAGCAGGCTTTCTTTCAAAACATCTTAACAATAAAAGAGGAGTCTTATTTTTAATGCCCCACCTGCTTCACGCAACCTCAACCCAAACTGGTTCACACGTGCAGAATATTAAGCAGGGCTCTAATATAATGACGGAGGGTTTTCAAGACATTGAAGGAAGAATTGTTAATGATACATGGAGTTTCATCCTTATTAAAATCAGAGGCAATGTTTATGCCTCTCCCTCTTGGTGAGTCCATCCTATTGCGGCTTACAACAGCGTGTTCCTGGCCTCATTCTCAGTCCTTAATTTGTACTTGAAAAATATGTACGTGTTGAGCCAGATGCTCCCAGTGCCTAAGGTAACTCTGTGATAAATTAGGCACTTGAGAAAACAGGATTAACTCTTTCGCTAAGAGTTCTGCAGAGAGGGCCACTCCACTTTACATAAACGTAGCATCTGAAAATCTAGCTGTGTCCAAAAGGCAATTAGAATTTACCGTAGCTTTACATTCAGTGTGGCCTTTTTAATGCTTCCAAAAATGCTCTTACCAACAAAAACTTCTTTCCAAATAACTCTTCGGGAATTTCTCTACTGGGTAAAGCTACATACTTCTAAAATGAAGACTATTCTCTAGTGTCCTGGGGGTGGAGATAGAGAACAACTGTATTTCCCAAAAGAGCCCCGTCCTGTTTTTAATCCACGATGTTAGTGTATATTCGCAGATGAGGCATCGGGAGGCTGATCACTGTCAGTGGAGTGTTGGGGGCAAAGTCTTACCTACCTCACCGAGAGGGCCCGTTTGATCTTAATTCAGAAAAATTAAATTAATGTGCTCCTGAAAATGTTTCACTTCTATTTCTTCAAAGAGTGGAGTCATTCTTCTCTTTCATGTTCTGTCTTTGGATCGGATGACTGACTTGACAATATCGGCCTCACAGAGACCTAATCTAAGCTGTTTGTAATCTTCAGTGTGTTTGAATCACACTTTTAATACTCTAATTTTGGCAGGATACTTCAAGGGATTAAGAGGTTCAAAACAACAGTGAGCAAATCAGCAGTAATTACAACACAATGGCTGTTACAGCACAACAATATCACAGAGTGTCTTCAAAAGCATCCTAATTGCACACTTCATTTGGCTACACTTTTGCATCACGCTGAGTTTTTGAGCAGGGCCATCTTTAGCCCTGACCATTTAAAATACTCATGAAGCAATGTTCTTTCATGCTCCAGCAAACTCACAGCAAATTCTACTTCCCTCTACCTTTTTAACCTTCCAACGGAAACTTCTGTAACAGGTAGGTCAGCATAGGTGCAGCAAAAAACAAGCTCAACCCCTTGCGCTAAATTTTGTTGTTCCTTGAAAATGTTACAGGGGCAAACGTTGCAATTCGGCACTCTCTCTGGCAGAGTCAACCCATGGAGAAAATCTTTATATCCTTAAGTTTGAACACTGAACTTTGACTTTACATCCTTCTTTTATGCTGGGGGTGGGGGGAAGACGTGGGTGAGAATGGAATCCTAAAAAGTATTTCCTGAGATGTTGAAGTTTTGGCAGATACATTTTTTTTTTTTCACTTCACAAAATCTTCCCACTTGGGCTTCCTTTCCTATTTCCCTGATCCACACCATCACCCTGCTTTTTCATTCATGTCAAGTTTTTATTTCTTATAGCACTTCTGTAGGCTAATAATCATGTGTTGTATTTATTCCCGTATGCTCCCTTTTTAACTTCGTCTAATTTGTCCTCCTTTTGTTGCCATGAACATCTGCCCCCTCACAGACTGTTGAATCCATTTAAAATAAGATAATCTGCCAAGTGCAAGTAAATATGTGCCACCACACACCCTCTGCAAAAAGAAATGCTTTTGCCCCATTTTTTCAACATTATGGCTACCACACAAACGGCTACACATTTTTTTTTTCTTTTAGTTCAAGAGCGACAAGATAGTTCAAGGGTGAAAAGATCATTTGTTCTGGTAGTCACATTTGGCTTATCTTGAAGGTTCCCCACCCCCCGCCCAGCCCAGTTCAGCATAAAATGGAATGTTCTTTGGTGTGAGATATAAATCAAACTTACATGTTCCCCAAACTTGAGTATCAGTGCCCAATCCAAGATTTCCTACACGATTTAGGAATGAAATTTCAGCATGGTGTGTAAGACAGGTTATAAATTTAGTATGTATCTCAGTAAATATTTCTTATAGACATGATATAATGCATTTCTAAGTCAGAAGAAAATGTAAAATGAAAAGTGTTATTTAAAGAGCAGTGTTTCAGGAGTACCTGGGTGGTTCAGCTGGTTGAGCGTCCGACTCTTGACTCTGGCTCAGGTCATGATCCCAGGGTCATGAGATCAAGCCACCTGTTGGGCTCTGCACTGATTGTGCTTGAGATTCTCTCTCTCCCTCTGGTTCTTTCCCCCGTTCGCTTTCTCTCTCTCTAAAGTGAAGGGGAATAAAAGTACAAAACAAAATGAAAAGCAGTGTTCCAAATAAAGGTTTATGGATTTAAATGGAAATAATGACCATCCATTTAAAACATTTTCAAATGGTCTTTGGATTTGGATTTATTGATAGACAAAGCATGTCCAAAATTTCTCAAGACTAAAAATGGGCCTTCGCATGACAACACAGGACAAAATATAGGATACTATCTGAATCTTCCAAATTTAATCACAACAATAACATAACAATAACAGTGGCTTGTTGCTATGAGCAAATTTCTTTTTTTTTTTTTCATTTTTTTAACGTTTATTCATCTTTGAGAGAGAGAGAGAGACAGACCATGAACAGGGAAGGGGCAGAGAGAGGGAGGAGCAGAATCCGAAGCAGGCTCCAGGCTCTGAGCTGTCAGCACAGAGCCCATCGCAGGGCTTGAACTCACTAACTGCAAGATCATGACCTGAGCCCAAGTCGGACGCTCAACCGACTGAGCCACCCAAGCGCCCCCATGTGCAAATTTCTTAACCCATAGAAGCTTATGGTTCCCATCAACAAAATTTTGGTAGTAATACCTGAAGATGAAAATGATCTAATGCACACGAACAGGCTATAAAACCATAGCAAGCTATACAAATACAAAGCATTATTATTATTCAACAATAAAAATTAATGTACATCAAAAATACTCATGAGGCTTATATTTTAATAACACTAACTCTATTATAATACTGATTCCTTTTAAAGACATAGCTTGGACATGTTTATAGAGATCTCATTTTATTTGATAACATTGCCCTTTCACAACATTGTAAAATGTTTTATTCGCTTGAATTACTTTCCGAATTGTTATATATCTATTAAAAGAAGGTGTTTCTGAAACATATATATGCACATATCTCCCAAGGTTCCATACATTTAAAATGGGCTTTGAAACCTATGACAACATTCACAATTTTGGTTTTGTAGCTACAATTCCTGTCATTCTAAGTGGTAACATAAATTATTTCTTCTTACTTTTTGTCTGATTAATAATTCTGGATACCAGAAACAAAAACTATAGCCAGTTATCATTATTTGCTGTAGTCGTATGTTCTACAAAGTCACTGGAAACACAGAATTAGCAAGCACTGAATCATCTCTGACAGGATAAGACTCCTGCAAACCTCCGGTCACATTTTCATCAACCAATTAATGCATACCCTTGTTTGATATGTGTTTCTCTTTAAAGACACCGTATTTAATATATATTGTTGATTCATTAACCCATGCTTGAACCAAGCTTATCTAAGAGACATATTTTCTTCTTAAGGCACACCACCAATCTTCTTGTGCTTAACAGTAATAGACAACACTTCACTATGCTTGAGGGATATTTTAAATAGCAAAATCACCAACAAAAACAAAAACAAAAAACCACAAAGAAATCTGGTACTCAATAGACTGCAAAAAGGACACTTGTATACAGTATGATGGTTGAAATAGGAAAATAGAATGTTGTCTTGTTCTGTCTTGGCTGGGCACGTGTACAATGGGTGATTCAAAGTTTTCACTGCTCAGCACATATCTGTGAATGACCTCAAAAGTATCATAAGTATTGATTTGGGAGTTACAAGGAAAGTTTAGCAAGTAGGTCAATTTACAAACATGGAATAATGAAGATTGACTATATCTTGTAAGGAGTGCACAGAAATCTGAGGTTGGACTAAATTAGTGAATCATTGGTCCATTCTCCCTTGTGTGAGTCTTCTCTTCAGTAAAAATATCTGATATTTTTGAAGCAGAGCTGGAAAGCCACTAATCACTGCTTAAGCTTTCATTTTTTTCCCCCTTAACTCTTCCATTAAAAAAAAAAAAGCAATTCTGCAAATGTGTTTGCTTACAAATTCTTTGTGTGGAACAGCTTAAATGATTATTTTGGGGGCATAATTTAGGACACGTGGGAGTAAATTTGTGTAAACAAACTCCTTTTGATCTCTTTCCCTCACCCCCAATTCTCCACAGCAAGAGCACTTTATCATGTATAGTTCAAAAAAACTGGAGTATTTCAGTCAGATGGGACTAACCTGAGAAAGGTTTGCATTACCAGTTCAGCCACTGCCACGACCTTTTGGAATAAAGATGAATCTGACCCACTCTGGCTTTCATGCTGGTAAACTATTGTCATTACCATGGAAAAGTTCAATTTGTCACCCTGTGGGTTATGTTTCTTTTATTCTTGTAGCATCTCCACTGAGAAAAAGTCTGGGCTCAATATGTATCCAAAGGTGAAGTCCAAGCCACTGTTGCCCTTGGAGTGCCCTGGCCATTTCATCCACTTCATCTCCAGCAGCCAGGGCAGTGAGAGAAGAGGACTAAATTCATGCAAGAAGGGAACCAAATCTTGCTGCAACCCATGACAGATCCTGTTTGCTAAAAAGCCCATTAGAACCATCACCTTTTAAGCCTGTTCTTAAGATTGCACTTTAGGGGCGCCTGGGTGGCTCAGTCGGTGAAGTGTCCAACTTCGGCTCAGGTCATGATCTCACGGCTCGTGAGTTCAAGCCCCGCGTCGGGCTCTGTGCTGACAGCTCAGAGCCTGGAGCCTGTTTCAGATTCTGTGTCTCCTTCTTTCTCTCTGACCCTACCCTGTTCATCCTCTGTCTCTCTCTGTCTCAAAAGTAAATAAACAGTTAAAAAAAAAAAAAGATTGCACTTTAGTATATTATGAATTGATCTTTCAAGTTCTGGAAACGTTCCACCGCATGATTATTCTCTGGATTCTAGCAGATATCATTTGTATATATATTTATATTTCAATATATTAAATATAAATGTATATTATAATACAGAATCTATATTACAGATTAAATATATTTAAATATATCAAATATGAATGTAAATGTTACATATTTTATATATATTTATATTTAAGTATATAGAATCAGGACACTGACATTTAAGTTGGGGGTCTGTATGAACTGATGAGGTTGGGCAAGTCAATCTCCTGAGCTTTATTTTCCTCATCTGTTAAATACAGACAGTAAGAGTCACTTCAAAGGGGAAACATGAGAGTCTAATGAGATAGGAAATGTAAAAGTGTTTTGTAAACAATCGAAGGCTATAGGAAGAGGATCTTGCCTAGATCATAAGCCAATGTAAATACAGTGACTACACAGTAATATCATTATTTCTAAAATAAGCTCTTTAAGCACTGTAAAACCAGCAGCTTCTTCTGAGCCATAACTAATGATTTTGCTATTTTTGTTCTGTATCAGAAAAGAAATGTGATACACTGATGAGTTCCAGAAAGCAACAGTAGAACCCTTGAGTCTGAGATTTTGTAGAAAGCTCCACCTCTGTCAGAGAGGAACAAATCACCCCGTCCGTGCATAGCCTTCCATTTCTAGGACAAACACCTTGGAAATGTGCTTCAAGGTCCTCAGAGCAGAAAGACTTGGGCATCACACGGTTTGTGTGAGGTTTGGGGGTTGAACTGATAGCCACACCCTCAGAAGTGTGAGTGCAAGTGTACGCGTAATTCAATTACACAGCATGTAAACAATCAAGAGCGGAAGGAAATGCTGCTTTGGCTTACTTCCAGAGTTACTCATGTGATTAATACAGAGCAAAGTGACCAAGTAATTAGCAATCTTGCCCAATTTTTAAGTTAGGTTTGTATTTTAATTGAGAGATCTGGTTTGAGACCGTTTGTTTTGGATTTGTGTTTTTCTAGATGGATCGTTTTACTTAATTCTGCAGAGCCCGACGTTCTGACATCTAACGTTTAAGACTTTTCATCAACCACACTTTACAAGTGAAATCTCAGAACAGTCAAGTCAAATGAAGACTTTCACTTCTCACAAATTCCTTTTTAGCAATCGTTTCCCCCATGGCATTCACTCAAGTCCACCCTCCACATACCAACTTTAAAATTTGATCAATACGTGCTTGCATAGGACTGTTTTTGTTTGTTTGTTTGGTTTGGTTTTTATGAGTGATGCTTAAGTCAATTTAGCTTGTAAGCTTAAAGTGGACTTTGTCTGTATTATGTTTGATACGTTGTGGCTTATTCAATAAACACATAACAGCAACCAAAGAACTGGACCAATTGACGCCTCAGTTTTATGGATTTGACGGATGACTGGTACTTTAAAAAATCATTTAAAAGTAGAGTAAATAAAGCATGAAGTATTTGAATTAACTATCTTGAACATCCTAGGACTTCACATGTTACTATAACCAACACGCAGTGAAAGAGTCAGGCCATCTATCTACATAAAGACAGACAGACTTCGAAGGCGTGGTGATTCAGAGGCTTGTCTGCAGTAACCCTTACTTTAGGTACTGTTGAGGGAGCTGTCTGGGTGAGAAATGGCTTATTTTAACACTCAGTTTGAATGAAGGTAGTGTCGCTTTTGTGTTATTTTGCCTAGAGAGCTACCTTAAAATCCTATCAGTTTTACCACCTTTGAATTTCATGTCCCAATGGGTAGACAACAGCCCAGACCCATAAATGTCACCATCATTGCTTGATGACTAGGTTCTTCATGCTCCGCTGATCATCTACAAGGACAGTAATCCCTTCTGGGGAGAAAATCGAGTTTCCTCTGTAGAAGCAAGATTTCATGCATGCAAGAGGTCTCACAAAACTCTTTAATATTCAAGGAAGAGACCTGGTTGATTCCAAAAATCATTTTTTGTCCTTCCTTAATTTGGTGACATGCTTCAATCACAATTTGTAAAGTCAAAAGAGATTGTGGAAGATCCCTTGACAATAGCAACGTGCCTGAGCATATCTGTCCCAAGGTTCACTAAAAATGACCTGTTTTCAATCCATTGCAAAGGCCCTATGGCCTTTATAGATGTTCTGGCTCTCCACCTGATGACTAAGACAAGCAGCTGGCTTAACAGGACGTGAATGAGGTCACTGTGGGATTTGTGGCTTTTGTTCTTTTCTTTGGCAAACCGTCAGGTTCAATAGCAGAGGGCAAAAATCAGTATTAACACTCTATCAAAACCTGAGTTACCACCCCTTTATGTATTAGACTTCTTTTCCTTTTATAATTCAGAGAATGCACTAACAAAAAATTAAGAGAGCCGATTTTGTGAGGGAAATGATATGCATGTTCCAAAACAGTTATAAGCACTTTGAAAATCCAGACATCTTATTTGTCAAATCCAAGACTTGAGGCTTAAGTTTCAACTTTGACATATTAAAAGCAGTTAATAACACCATTTTATTAGTTAAAATAACATATCAAATAACCATCAGCAAATCTTCCTGAGCATAGACTCTGTGCACAGTGCTATATTGAGGGCCTCAGAAGATACAAAGACACTTAAGACACACTCTCAATGAGTTGATGATATCATTAGGGAAATAACATCTACTCAGGAGAAAAAATTAAGTGACTATTCAAGAAAGAAATAACAGCACATAGGATGATGAAAATATTTGTTTTTGGAAAATAAGGTTAGAGAATTTAAAATTTTAAAGTAAGACTCTCTTGGGGCGCCTGAGTGGCTCAGTGGGTTAAGCGTCAGACTTTGGCTCAGGTCATGATCTCACATTCTGTGGGTTCAAGGCCCTGTCCGGGTCTGTGCTGACAGCTCAGAGACTGGAACCTATTTCAGATTCTGTTTCTCCCTCTCTCTCTGTCCCTCCCCCACTCTCTCTCTCTCTCTCTCTCTCAAATAAAGAAACATTAAAAAAAAATTTAAATAAGACTTTTGTACTAGCAACTGCATGAAGGGAGGGAGAGAAGGCCGATGTAGGAGCTAAGTTCAAGATAAGTTCTCAGCTCTTTACAATTTCAAAATTATAGGGCCACCTGGATGCCTCAGCCGGTTAAGCATCCAACTCTTCATTTTGGCTCAGGTCATGATGTCCCGGATGTGGATCGAGCTCTGCTTGGGATTCTCTCTCTCCCTCTCTCTCTCTGCCCCACTCCCCTGCTCTCTCTTTCAAAATAAAAAAATAAACATTAAAAAACATTTCAAAATTATACACCTTATTTTATTGTCCGATCCAACCTAAAATCTTTTTTGGAGAATTGTTTTGTGGTCAGTGTTAAGAGTGGGATGTTTAGAGGAGGATATTTCTGACTCTTAGGGAGGGGGTAGGAGCTTTCCGTATTCATAGAGCTCTTTGTGGAGGAAATAGCCCAAAGGGTCCACAGAATTACCTTTTGTTCTAAAAGGTTTATTAGGCTTCCACTGGAAAAGGGTAACATTAACATAAACACATTTAGTTTCTAACTCTGAGGATTTTCTTATTGTTATCTATCAGAAAAAAAAGGTTACGGATTTATGTTAAAAATCTATTGCTACAGATTTATGTTAAAAATCTATTGCGACTTAAATGTGGTCCTTGCCCTCCAGGTCATCCTTGTCTGTTTATTCCTTTGACACTTAAAATTCAACAAGTACAAGCTTAACTTAAGGACATTTCCTCTCTGCCCTTGCTTGTCCCATAGCCAGAAGGGCACCACTAAAAACCCAGCCCTTTCCCTCACCACGCGCAAGCAGTAGGCACAGTCTTCAGGCTTCCATCCCAAGTGTCTCCATCCCTTATGTCACGTTCATGGCTTCTAGGCTGTCCTGGTGTTCTGAACATCTGCCACACTGCCATTAGAGTTGTATTTCTAAAATGCAACACGAAAATATCGCTACTCTCCTTAAAATTGTCTGATAATCTTGTGAGGCCAAAAAGATAAAGTCCAACGTGTTTAGCATGATGGTAAAAGGTCACTGGCTGTCTGGCTCCTCTTTACCTCTCAGCCTCTTCTCCCTTCATCGTCTTTATCCACCTCGCTTCTGGTGTCTGGTCTGTGTCCATAATGTTATTTCTACTCATCCTTTAGGACACGGCTCAAACTGTCACCTCCTCCTGACCACTGTTTTGCCCAGTAGGAGTCAGCTGTTTCTTTTTCTGCCCTCCATCATAAAACGCAAACCATGTTATGGGAATGTATTGTGCTCTCTAGATTGTGTGCTCTTCAAGAGCAGAGGCCATGAAGATCATTCACCTTTGACTATCCATCATCTGGTAGTACTCAATAAATTTGGAGCGGATGACTGAATGAATTTTTTGACTATTTTTCTTACATCGAATGTGAGTTGCTCAGTCATAAGCTATATGTTATTTATCTTTGTGTTCAAGGTGCAGCTTCTAAGAGAGCACAACACTTGCTAAATATTGAATGTTGGAGAAATAAATTAAAAGTTGTTTGAAGACTGACTAACTAAATTTATAGAATAATAACTGGTCATAATATTACCCCCTGGGACAGTAAGACTTTTAATTACTTTTAGTATATTTTGTTTCCTAGTATAATTAATTGTGTAATTTATTTGCAAAGATGTTAAAAAACTATTTTTAAAACTCTATGTTTATAAACGAAAGTTTTGAGAATTGTTACTAAAAAAAATAGTGATTTAAATCACTTTCATCATGGAAGATAAGTGTAGTGAGTTGTGGGATTAACATCAACAAGATGGCAACATAGGAACTTCTAGTGCTCATCCTCTCCCAGAAACACCAATTTGAGCGGCTACCTGCACACAAAAATATCTTCACAAGAGCTCAGCATTCTATGTGAGGGGCTATAGCACCTGGATGAAGCACAGAAATTAGAAAAGATGCATTGAGGTGCATAGGAAAACAATTTCAAGTTACCCCCTTCACTCCAAGCAGGGGTGGCCCAGTATGAAGGGAAACACCCACCCCACATGAAAAGGAGAGTGAAGTGAGCTCCCAACTTCACCATGGACCCCACCACCAGGCCCATACCATCACCGAGTGGCTCCTGTGAACCCAAGCTCCTACTTGCCCCAGCACCAGACCAGCCTCCAAGGACACAGATACGAGACCCTTGCCAGTGGCCCCTTAGCCTCTTGTGCCCTCCCAGAACCAGGATTCCTTCTGGTCACCGTGGACTCAATCCCCAGGCCTGCCCACCTACTGATCAGACACTTCAACCCAAATCAAGAAATAGAATTTTGTCAGCATCCCAGCATCTTATGAACCTTCCCAAGTACTACCTTGAACTCCCAAGCTAACTGCTCTGTTGAGTTCTAACATTATAGCTTAGTTTTGTCTGTTTATAGCATTTATGTAAATGGAATTTTTGAGTGCGTATTTTTGAGTCTTGCCTTTCAGTGCCATGTTTCTAAGATTAATCCATCTTATTACGTGTGATTGTGATTCATTTCCTTTTGTTGCTGTATAGAATTCCATGGTATATGAATATACACACACATATACATACATATATGTGTATGTATGTATATATGAATTTATTTCAATTCTACTGTTGATAAATATTTGGATTGTGTTGAGTTTCGGTCATGCACATTTCTCATTAGATTTATTTCTACTAATAGCATTTTTGAGGGTAGTTCATTTTTTCTTAAATTTTGTATTCCAAATAATTTTGTTAATGTATAAGAATACAACTTCACTTCTAAGCTGACTCATGTTGGAAGACCTTTGCTCCACGAGCCTGTCCACAGGGCTGCCTCACAAGATGGCTTCTGATTTCCCTAGAAGTGGGCAACCAGAGAGAAAATAAGAGAGGGAGAGAGACCCTGTGCCTAAGAAAGAGTTTCCAAGGTAGAAACCATAGTCTTTTTATTTGGAAAGCAACATCTGAATTAAAAAAAGAAAGAAAGAAATTGATTTTAAAATTGCTCTTACATTCAGCAATTTTGCTAATCTCATCTATTATTCCCACAATTTATCTCTAGGTTGTTTGGATTTTGACATATATATTATACCATCTATTGATAATAATAGCTTTCTTTCTTTCTTTCCAAACCTTATACTTTTTATTTTCTAGTCATATTTAACTAGTCAGGATCTCCTGTTCAATATTGTTTATCCTATTTACATTAATGCAATTACTAATACATTTTTGTCTAAATCAATTATCTATTTGCTTTTTCTTTGCCCTGCCTGCTTTTTTCTCTCCCCCAGCCCCCCACCCCCGCTTTCTTTTGGAATTATTTGCTATATTTAACAATTATTCCAGTTCAACCTATTTTGTTATATCTTATTTTATTTATTATTTTATTGTGGTAAGAATACTTAATATGAGATGTACCCCCTTAACTAATTTTTAAATGCACAATACACACTACACAATTTTTAAGTGTACAGTGTTGTACAGCTGATTTGTGCTTTGATTAGTAACTGCCCATTTTCCTTGCCCCCCGCCTCCAGATCCTGGGAACCATTATTCCATTCTTTGATTCAATGAATTGACTATTTTAGTTGGTGGGAATGCAAAATGGTGTAGGTGTTTTCCATAGTATCTACACTATTCAGCCTTAAAAAGAAGGAAATTTAACAATATGCAGCAACATAGATGAATCTTGATGTTATTATGCTAAGTGATATAAGCCAGTAACAGAAAGACAAAAACTTCATAATTCAACTTATATTCAACTTATAATTCACTGTGATTAACTTCCTATTCTTTTTCTGTTTATCCTAGAGATGACCATGTGCACTGTAGATTAATTCAAGCTGTTGCATAAAGTACTAATTTTAACTCTGCCAACATGAGGACCTTAGAACCCTTGAACACCACTGACCATTGTTTTTCTGTATCTAACTTCTCTGCCTATTTGAAACTCCTTGAGACATTATTAATACTGTTTATTAAAATTGGCATCAATTTAGATTTGCTCATATATCTACTTTCTGTTGTTGTGGGTGATGTTTTGCTGCTTAAGTCCTCCTGAATCTGTACCTCTTCACCTGGGATTGCTTTCCTTCTGCCTGAAAAACACTTGTTAGTATTTTAGTTCGGGTCTGGTTGTGATGAATTTGTTTTTATCATTATTACTTTCTACATTTTAGCCTTTATTTTACCTTTATTCTTAGAGGAGTTTTCACTGGCTCTGAAATACCAGTGGCAATTACTTGTTTTCTTTTCTTTAAAGATGTTAATGTATTTTCATCGGATTTCCATTGGTTTTGGTTTGTTTGTTTTTTCCAGAAGATAGTTGTCAGTCTAAATCTTTCTTCTTTTCTTTTTTTCCCCTACCCTGTTTTTCAGACATTTTGTTCTCCTGTTGAGTTTTAGCAGTTTTACTTCGATGCATCTGGGTGCAATTTTATTTTTTTTTTTAATTTTCATTGGGGTTTATGATTTCCCTTGAATATGGAACTTGATGTTTTCTTCAGGAAAACACTCTCCTATTTGTTCTCATTTTTCATTTCTCATTTTTTCTCATTTTTTCCTCATTTTTTCTCATATTTTCTTCTGATCTACATTATGATTGACTTGCTGATTCTTCAATTGTGTCTAATAGGCTGTTACCCCAATCGGGTTCCTGATTTCTATGTAGTTTTTTTAAAAGATAGTTTCCAGATTTCTAGTTAACTTTTCACTAATATCTGTTATCTCCTAAAATATATCAAACGTAGTTATTCTGAAGTCTGTATCTGTAGTTCAGAGTGTTTGTTTCTATGGTCCATTTTCCCTTCATGTTTTCTTGTCTCTTCATGTGCCTGATTATTTCTGATTGCTTGCTGAACATTGTACATGCAAAATTACAGGATAAAGTTAGCTTTGTATGATGTTACCTTCCCTTAGAGATGATTTATGATGACTTTTTGCAGGAAACTATGCACACTAGCAATACAGGCACATCTTAGTCTATTCTTGAAATTTTTTTTTAATGTTTATTTATTTTTGAGAGAGAGAGAGAGAGAGAGAGAGAGAGAGAGACAGAGTGTGAGTAGGGGAAGGGCAGGGAGAGAGAGGGAGACACAGAATCCGAAGCAGGCTCCAGGCTCTGAGCTGTCAGCACAGAGCCTGACGCGGGGCTCAAACTCCCAAACCTTGAGATCATGACCTGAGCTGAAGTCAGATGCTTAACCAAATGAGCCACCCAGGCGCCCCCATATCTTAGTCTATTTTTAAGAATTCTGCTAATTTAGGGGCACCTGGGGGGCTAAGTCAGTTAAGCATTGAACTTCAACTCAGGTCATGATCTCACGGTTCCGGTTTGTGAGTTTGAGCCCCACATCAGGCTCCCTACTGTCAGCGTGGAGCTCAGTTTGGCTCCTCTGTCCCCTCTCTCTGTCCTCTCTTTCTCCCCTGCTCTTTCTCTCTTCTCTGTCTCTCTCAAAAATAAATAAACATTAAAAAAAAAAAAGAATTTTTCTAATTTAGATCTGAACTTCAATCCCTTTGAGATACTGCATGCTTCTGGTTCACCCTTACTCCTAGAATCCTTACTCTAGACATCTTTGGGATTTTTATTTGAAATACTGGTGTTTTACCAGCACCACCAGCAGTTCCTTTATTCTAGCTTTTGCCCCCTTCACTCCATACAACCGTCTATGAGCATCGAGTCTCCTTGGCTACTGAGCCACCTATTTTGGAACTGACGGAGGAAAAGTGGCCACAAACGCTGCATTCTTCTCTTTGAGTGTCTGTCTTCTTCAAAATCTTGGCTCTGTAATTCAACCATGCTCATTGTCCTCAACAGGAAGCTGTGCAGATTACATAATACTTCATTACTGAAAGTGGGTATCAGGAAGCCCTCCTTAAACTCCGTCACACTTACCTTTTCAACAATTATGCCAGAGTGCAAACATCCAAATAAGTATTTCCCTGTCAAATCACCTTTGAGAGCTAACCACATATTCTAGAATTTTACCAGAGTGCAAAGCATTTCGAGAACTCTTTTTAGATCACTGTTTTTTTTTTTTTTTTTTTTGCAAATTAGCCAAGTTAATTTTGGTTAAAAAGTTTAATTTTGTTGCTTCTAAAGTTAAACAGTCCCTTTCCCCACAAATGCAACACTTTGATCATATACTTAATTATTACACATACGTTTATAACTTTTGGCTATTTAGAAACTAATCATATCCATAGTACATACATGGAGAGTGACAACCCTTGAGTATTTAATACAATATCCCACAGTTTCTGCAGGCCCTTCTGAGGAAAAGTCCCGAACATTATTTGAAAAATGGCAATTTTACCGGGGTGTGTGCAAAGCCTCCCCAATTGTGACTTTGCAAAGAACGTTAATATTCGGACATGTCAGTGTTCTTGTGTTTTGAAAGAAAATTAAACCCTTGCTGTCACAGTGGTCAATTTTAGAAAATTAAAAAAAAAAAAAAGAAAAAAAAAACCTTGCTGTTCTTTCTCCTTTGAACAAATAATGTAGGACGCAATCAACACCAGTGGCATATCCATTTACTAACACCTTGGTTACTAAAATATTTCAATTGTCTTTGAAACGCAGCGAATGCCCTCCCCCCTTGGGCACTGTCAATTTTGTTCCATGTTCAACACAGTGCCTTGGGGTCGAGAGAGTTCTTCATCCATAAGGCTGCAGATTGCGGCAGACATATGGCCGTGCACAGGAGAGCATCTCTCACATTTGGAGAAAGAGGCTTTCTTGCCTATTACCAGTAAGGGCCTTGGTGCCCCTCTGCATTAGCATTCAGCCCTGTTTGGATCTCTTCTCTGATCTGCCTCACATGGGTTGATTAACTTTGATTAAAGCTAAGTCCGGTCAAGTTCTAAGTAACATGGAAAATGTTCGTAGGCCTCCATAGTTTCTTAATCTCCTTATTACAGCTTCCTGGAAGGGAGTCTACTTTGTTTCTGGATCATCAACAGTTCCATTTGGAACCCGCCACAGTTCCAGGAGAGAGCGCACACAGGATAATCCCCCATCACCGTACGCATTACTGAACCCTCGGCCTGCACCCTGGCTGTGTGGTGAGGCCCGAGGCAGATGTTCGTGGGCAAAAGCATTATTAACGGGGCAGCTGTGCACACAGAAGGCAGTTTAAATTTCCACTGTTTCCTCCACAGCCCCTTTTGGATTCTAAGCTCCAATTTTCCCCATCCCAGAGCCCTTTGAAAATTTTAGAGTCAATTTTTAAAAATTGAATTTAGGGGCCTTGCGAGATTCACCAACGCAGGTGCTAAAAGACAACCGACTCTACTGTGGCTGAGATATTTTTAAGGCTGTAATATCGCTGGAGAAAAAAAAAAAATAATAAGGATTTCCCCCTTCCTGAGAGAAAGCTTAACCCTTTTCGGAGGGGAAATGCCTGCTTCCTTTCTGGGACCTGGTTGCCCAAGGCTATCTGGGGAGAGAAAAGGTTATTTCAAGTACTTGGATACTTGTACACCTGTACTTCCCAAGAAAATAAAACACTTCTTCAAAATCTTGACAGCCTACAAGCCGGCAGATGTTCCTGCGTGGCCCTAACTGAAAAGGCCTTATCTAAGTGAATTTTCATTTTCAGCTTGAATTACCTGGTCTCTCTGGCTACAGTGATCAGATTAACTGAATCGTTGCCAAATCTACGCTTGATGTGTGGGGTCTTTTTCTTTTTTTTTTTTTTCTTTCTTTTTCTTCTTGGACATATTTTTAAGCTTAAACAAAGAATTACAAGCATGTCCAACGAATACAACCGGAGAGACACCATTTTCACAGACACGTCTTGTGATCCCCAAAGCCTGTGATGAGCCTGAGGTCCTGAGGCCAAAGAGATCCACTCCCCGCATCAGAGAAAACGTTTCTCGCGCGGAAGGGAGGAAGAGAAGTACACGAGTAGAATCACCTCCACGGTACGAGTCAAAACTATCGACGCACGTACGCTTTTAAAGGGTACAAGCAGTGTGCGGGAGCAATTGTGAAGAGGTCAGTACTACATTCGCAAAATACAGCAGGGGGAAGGTGACAAGGGCTTCCTGTCCTACCACAGCTGTTCCAAAGGGGCAGGGGCAGGGGAAGGAGGGCCGGCAGCTACTCCGGCTTCGCTCCACCCTCCTCATTCAGGCTGCACGTTACCTTGACTGTTGACGGCTGCTTTTCTTTCACGGTGGCCATTTTCACGGGTTTTCATGAGTTCGAAGGTCACCGGGGTTAAAGAGCTCTGCAATTGTCAGGTTGGGTTCACTGCTCCAACAACCACCCCCACCCTCGACCGCTTTACACAATACAAGTTGATTTCTTGCTCACGTCACGGTCCAGCGGGACATTTCGACCCCGGCTCCTTCTATTCAAAGCCTTGGAGACCCCAACACCGTCCCCACAGGCAGGAGGCAGAGTGCGGAGGGTTGGGCGGGAGATTTTATTGGCCAGGGCTGGAAACGGTGCACATCACTTCTGCCTACATGACACTGGCCAAGATTTAATCCCACAGCTGCTCCTAGCCTCGAGAGAGGCTGGGTCGTGTGGTCTCGCTGGGCGCCCAGAAGGCAAAGGCAAACAGTTGGTGACTAACTAGGCAGATCCTGCTATAAGCCAAAACACACACACACACACACACACACACACACACACGAAACAAACAAACAACAAAACAAAAGAAAACCCAGAAACAAAACAACCAGGGGTGGGGGGACGGGGGGACCTGTTCCTCACTGCACAAAACTATTAACAGGAACTTTTGCACACGATCCCTCTCCTCAACTCTTTCCAAAAGGTCTCGGGAAGGGCAGCTATTTGTTTCAGAAGGAGACTCAGAGATTCCTGAGACTGAAGGCATGTGGCCCACAACGGGCCCATGGGCCACGTCTGTGGGGTCCAGCGGAGGAGGAGGGATCAAACGGGTGTGCCTTTAGTCCTTGACACTCTAACGTTAGGAGGTGACTCTGCCAGCACAAAAATAAAGCAAGCTGTGCTTTTTGTAAGTGAAAAGTCTCGTTACATTTGAGGTGAGTCAGGAAAGGAAGCGAGGGGAAAAGTGTCTATTTCCGGGCTCTGACACAGCTGAGGCGCCCGAGCCGCGTGCCAGAGACTCGCAGCTGCAGGGGCGCCGCGCGGCTGTCCACCCACCTGCAGGCGGAGGCGCGCGCGGAGTTCTCCCCGAGCTGCTGGTCCTCGCTTCCGCACGTCTTCGGAAGCAGAACCAAATACGACAGCGCTGCCTGAAGTGTTAAGTAGCCCTTCTACGATTCCGATAAATAAAATATTCCAGGCAAGAAAAGCACTCATCTACATAAGAGAAACTTCGTCCGGTGTGCCAAATTTAACGCTTATATTTAAATGCACGTTATGGGTAGCAAAACGTTTTAGTCTTGCCTCTAATCCTATTTGCCGAGCGGTGGTGGTCCCTCGGTCATTAGAAACCACATCCTATCTACATACTTTTGAGGCTTACGAGGAGGACAGTTGCCAGGTACAGTAAACACTGGATTAAAGTGATATTACCAAGCGCTATTTTATGAGCCCATTTAAAATGGTAACCCGGCAACCAGCTTGCTTTTGTCCAAATGGATTACATAGCCATAATTTGCGCTCAGAATTTCCAAATAAGTTTCTTAAAAACAAAAGGCACTTCCAAGTAAATATTTAAATGGGCACACACTTGGAAAATGTTCAAAGAGACCGTGCCATCCTACAAAGAACTGTGTTGTTCTAGAAAAACGCTTGCCAGATTTTCTCCAATCAGGCAATTCAAAATGAAACAAGGATTATGATTAATGTGATTTTATGTCCGGGGGGGGGGGGTTCCAGAACTTAAAAAATAAATAAATAAATAATTAATTAATTAAAAGTAAGTAAACTTAACTGTACAGGATAAAAATAGGGAATGAACAGACCAACAGAAACCTGCTATTTGCCTTAGTTGGGAGAAGCGGAACCTCATACTCCCTCGTACAGATCCCTTACGATTCTTCATTCGCTAGGAGGTAATGAGTACATCATCTCTATCTGGTGCTGGGTGGGCTCTGAGGATATTAACGGTAATAAAAACAGACACAGGACTTGACTCCTCAAGTTTAGCATTCAGGCATTGACAACGGATGACATCTTACCACTGGGGAAGTATAACGTGTGCTGGGAGTTTGCATCTCCTTAGAGGCTGCAGCATCAGAAACGACACTCCAGAAAAAGTGACATTCAAGCTGAATCCAGAAAGATCTGTCAGAGCGAGATAGGAGGAAGGAGATAAGAGGGGCTGGAGTTGGGAGATAATTCTTTGAGATTCTACAGCCTGTGCAGAAAGACCTAAAAGCCAGAGAGGGCATGGTGCGTTACAGGAATTCAAAGACGTGAGAGTGTCTAGGAAATAGTGGTCAGAGGGCAAAGTGGGGAGGGAAGGGGCTGCAGAGATGGGCAGTGGGTACATCAGGGGAGGAGTGTCAAACGCTGGGACAGAAGCAAGAAACACATGCCACAGTGACAACTATACCAACAACATAATATTTATCCCCCTCTCCCTTTTAATGGCCCCCAAATGGCTGTCTTATTTTAACAAGAAATGCAAGGTAAAATATTTAGACAGATACATAAAGCAAGTGCAACTTAAAACTAAGAATCGCTTTCTTAGTAAAATCCAAGAAAAGGCTTTTACTGGAGATTAGACCCTTGTTGGAAATTGTCACAGCTCTGACCAAACAACTGGTACTTACTGAGTATCTACTACATTTCTATCATGCACTGGTTAGGCAACTGGGGATAACAAAAGACATATATTTGCTGAATCAATCAATGAAAGACATTTCAGACAAAAGCATTTCTCCTTAAGGCACTGGGTTGTAGAAATAAATCCAGAAACCATGAAGCAACTGGGGGTAATTGTATGTTATGCTGGGCAGCGTGATCTGAATCCAGGAAAAGGAATGATCCAGTGGACAGAATCTTCGGACCAAGGTGTTGAAGAAGTTGATGCTAGAGGTGGGCCCTGAGGTATGGATGGACAATAGAAATGGAAGGGGAGTCCAGGTCATGGAGAGAGTAGGAGCACAAGCCATACACAGGGTAGAGAAACCCAGGTGAATGACCATGTATATGTCAAATAGGACTGGGGCCAATCATAATTCAGAGGGCTTCACAGTGTGCCTCTCCCCAGACCAGGCAATAAGGAGGAATCAAACCAGGAACTACCAGGTTCCTGTCTTCAACGAGAAGGTGATCTACCTGAGGTACATAAACATGCAAAAATAAACAGAAAACCCTATAAAGCAGACATATGCAAGAAGACTCTAGAGATAGCAGTGCTTGGCAGAAAAGACAGCACAAAAAGTAAAATTTTAATACTGCACAGTCTGAGCTTGAAAGATCCTTTGCAGTCGCTTTGGCCACAGAGACAGAAAAGGGACTTTACAGTGACCTATGTGTCTTCAGCAGGTTTGAACATGCATGCATAATCAAACGTGTCTTATACATATAAATCTATCCATGGTTATGATGTTTTAGGTGCTAGCTTTTGCTCGTTTATTTTTTTTTTCATAATGCTTAAGGAATAATTTTGGCTCAAACCTCTTCTACTTATTTAAGTCAGGGAACTTTTTGCGCTAGAAGGATGGTTATCTGTTCTCTGCTGCACTTGGACCAAACTCTCAATTTCATGAGGTCAGATACAGGCACATTTATGCAAGTTTTTCTCTATGGTCCTAAGATGCTAGCAAAAGACAGCTTTACTGATGTCCCAGGCAATGAGGATAACTGAGTCAATTACAGGAGATGTGTGTGGTTCTTAAGAGCATGGTGCTCTAGGCAAGTCTGTCTCACGGGGCACAGGGTTAATTAGTGTTTATTAAGTAGTTCAAAGATTAAAAACAAAAAAAGCAAAAGAGGACCAAGTAGCAGCTGGGTGAGGTGGCGGTAGTTTTCCTTTTTCTGGTTCCCACTTTCTTTCTGGCATCCAGGCTCTCAGACAACCTTCTACCACCCTGTGGCTTTGGCTACATCTGGAATCTCTTAACTTCTTTGACCCCTTTCCGTCTGTTTCTAGACTTGCGTTCAGCGAAAGAGATGGCGTGGTTGGACTCTACCTTAGTCTCCTTTGAGTAGTAAGAGTGACCTTTTAGAGAGCGCCTGCATACTGCCAAGCACTGTGCTGTGTACATTCACAGACCTTATTTCATCAGACAAGCATAACAACTCTGTGAGCCAAAGACCAGGGTGTTAAATAACTTGTTCAGGTCTATACAGCAAGGAAGTGGCAAAGCCATAGCCCAGATTTCATTCTTTTTGGGTCCAATGTCCATGTTCTTTCTCCTGTTTCTACTTGACTACCTCTAGAGATCAGACGAAGAGTAAGGACCCCGTGCAATTTATAAGCCGTTTCATACCAGTTATTTTCAATATTGACAATCTCCGGTGGACAGAAGTTCTTTTGAAAGAATTTCCAGCCAAGAATGGCAGTACCAGGTTTAATCAAATAACTCACTGAAATTATATTTACTGGACAACTTTGAGGGATTATGAATTTATATTCATTCTACTTCCCCACCTGTCTGGGCCCTATTCAGCTCATGCATGATCTATATGTTGATGGCTCAGATATTCTTCTAATGAGCCAATAGGCCACAGGCAGAAGGGCTCCATACTCCCAATGCTTTCATCGAAGTCTGGACTCTTCTTTTGGGCTGGTGCAATTTTCTGAGGTGGGAATAATACCAATCGCCTTTGATCCCGAGCTTATTCACTTTCAAACATCTATTTTGCTCCCATTCCCAGAACTGTTGTAGGAATCAAGGAAGAAGATGACTATGAAAGTACTTTGAATATTGCAGAATTGTAGTCTAAAGCCACTGAGACAGAAAAATGAATGTCAATACTATTTAAGGCACTCGATATCTGGAATTTATCTGTTACTAATAATTAAAACTAATTCTATTGTTTTACTACACACGGAAGAAAAAAAAAGCTTGAGATGAAAGAAACACGTTCCATAAAGTGTTGAGGTTTGGGGAACTAATTCTCTGACTTGACACGATACATCAGTAGGCATACAACTCCTGGACAGAGAGTAAAGATAAACCTATAAATGTCTGCTACCAGCTAGCATCGATTTTTATCTGTAGCAATATAAGATGACCTAATAAGGGTCATATTTTCTCTGCAAAATATGCAGTGATGGATTGATGTAAATATTCTATTTTATATGTGCATTGGTGATGAAAAAAAACAACTAAGATTGTCCAAGCCATTGACCAATATATCCATCACTCAAGACAAAATTCACTCCTACCAAGAGTCTCCCTGTAGAGCTAGACAGCAACTTTTGTCTACAGTAAGAAGTCTGCCAAATTTTCTTTCTCCTGATTCTGTATTCACAGCCATGTAATAAACTTTATAAAAGCTAATATCCAATTTAGCAGTTCCCCCCCTCCTTGTGTTTCCCTAAGAAAACAGATCATGCAGTAAAATAAACACGCATAAGGACTTGGGGCAAAGGTATATTCTGTATATGATTTTAATAAAAACATGTTTTACTTTGTGAGGGAAAAAAAAAAAAACCACCTAGCGATAGCCTAAAAATATAACACAAGGCAACACGAAGAAAGATCATCTGACTCAAATCTCAAGACTCCTGATGCTATCTGAAAACGCCACCATTTCTTTCCATCAGTTAAATTCAAGATAAGGTTTATGCCTCAAGCAAAGTTCGAGCATGTATCACAGGATGATGCTGAGGTGTTCAGAGGGCACTATTACGGCACTAAGGGAGAAGTTGTCTAGAACCAAAAAAGTACGATGAAATTTCTGTTGTTTGCTAGTCCATAGCCGTCACCATATCAACTGAGTGGGAAGGAGCTGGGGAGACATCAGTCCATTCTGGCACAGTTCAGAGAGTTCTGCTTCAGTCAGAAACCAGCAAGGAGTAATAATGAAGCTTCCAGACCTTTCCCACGCAAGGATTCCCAACTGCTGGAAGGTGGTACCAAGGAACCTCCATAAAATGGGGCATTTGATCAACCTCTGTTCTCATCCCCTCTTCAGGAGAATTTAGATTAGAATCTGGTGAGACCTCTGAATTCAGAGGCAACTTCTGATATATGAGTTCCCGATTCTTGTAAAAACAGATCTACCTTTCTAGTTGAGTAGGGCTTTGAAGAGTAACTATGTGTGTGGGTGTGTGAGGGCATAAGCATCAAATGCTGTACAATTAAAATCTATGCAATAGTTAAATGATATTAATGAAAAGCAAATCAGGTGACTCTGCCTCGTCAATATTTCTGTTTTGATGTAAATATTTATATGACTGCTCCTATTAGAGACACAGTAGCATAAGTGATTACTTTTCTTGTTTCAACATTACCACCATTACTGTAATTCAACAGCCTCCGCACAGATTCTCTCCTCTCTTTGGCTTCTCATGACCACAATCACTGCTGCCGCCATCATGCCTGCCCTCTTCTATCTTCTCGTTGTACCCGTTACGTTTATGGCACTTAAGTCAATTGGAATTCTATAAATATTTATGTAGTTAATTAACATTTGCTTACCCCACAGTATGGAAAGCCCACAGTAGCAGGAACTGGATCCCTCCTATTTGCTGCTGTGGTTATAACCTGACTATCATAATTCTGGTACATAGTAGGTGTTCAGGAAATATTTATCGAACAAATAAGTTTATTGAAACATAAATCGAGTTTCTTGATTAACCACTCTGAGGGATTTACAGATAAATTTCATAGGATTTAGGAGAGATAAGATATGTACAGAGTACTATACTGTAAGACAGTATGCCATCAATATTATAGTGGCAATATAAGAACTAAGGAAGTATTGTATATGGAGAGGGTTGTTAATTCTAGACACTAATGAAGATAGAATGATTCTATTATATAAATACTCATTAACTTGAGTAGAGATATGTATAGAGTGTGTATCCAATAACTTATGGATGACTGATGCAGAATACCTGGGTTTTTTTACACTCAGTACACACATCAGAGAATGGAATGCCAACTTGAATTTTTACTTTACATTCTAGAAGAAGAAGGCATTATATAAACAACCATACATAATGGAATAGAAGTACTAATTAAGAAAGCATGACTTCTACATCATTGTAATTTTGCTCTCCAGATCCCATTGAAGTGTAAGCATCAATTAATGAAAAATATTAAGTTCCTTTTAAGTTATTTGCTGAGCGTTCTTATTCACATTCGAACATTTTAAGTAAATAGAACATTTCTTATTTAAAATGTAATGGAAAGATTTAAGAAGAATTATGCTCAATGAAGATAAAGTTGTAGGAAACGTACACTCACACACTGCTGGTGGGAGAGAAAATTGATATTTCATTTCTGAGGAAATTAACCTTAATAGGTTCACACTCTTTAACCAAAAATTCCATTTCAATGTTGTATTTATATTTCTAAATATTTATAAATGAGATGTTTATGGGAATTTCTATCTATAATAGCAAAGAATTAGGAACAGCCATAAATTTTAAAATGGAGACTTGGTTAAATTATGGAAATTAAGAAGCCATGAAAACCATGATTGAAGAAAGCATTTTCTCATTCTTCTAACCAAATGAAATTTTATGTGCAATCCTAATATGGAAAGAACATGAGAGTTAAACTTCCCTGATTAAAATGTCCCAGATAACCCACTGTCCTCTACATCCACTGCCTAAACATTGCTCATGGTACACAAACTGCTGCTCAAGAGGAATATTAATTGATGTGGGATTTTTTTTTAATAGGCTGGTATAAAGTCCTACAGGGAAGATGAGAAGACAACCCCATCTGAAAACACATGTCAAAATCCTAACAGTGTTTGTCTCGGAATAATGAGATAATCGTTCATTTGCTCTGGGTCTTTTATAGTGTGCAAGATTTTAAAAACAAAAAATGCATTAACTTGGCAGGCGTGGAGAAAATTTATCTTAAATAATAAGTGTAATCTAGTATTTTTATTTTCCAAGTGCAGCACTGCTTCAAATGAGGTACTCCTACACTTCTCCCCATGATCATTCCTGCTCAGCGCCCTTCCAGGAGCAGAGAGGAAAGTAGCTGCAATGTTTCTATGGCCCTAATCCCGGGCATTTTCCTTTTCAGCTGAATTAATGCAATCCAGAGAAACGTGTGCCAATACTGGATTCTAATAGACATGATAATGATTATACGGAATTTTATTTTTGAATTTTTGAAAGACTGCATTATGAAGGAAAATCATCCTCTCTAAGTGAAGCCCTCACAACAAAATTAACTCATACAAATATTTGGTTAGGCAGATGCTATCCGGGTTTGCGAGTGCCAAATGGGAGGTGTTCTTTCCCAATATCAATTGTGGTGCTTAAATGTGTTTTCCTCCAGAATAAATACGTTTTCTTTAACGGGATCTCACCAATAAGCAACCCTACAATCAGTCATGCCTTTTTGGCATGTGTGGGAAGTGTCGGCTTAAGGGGAGTCTGGAAGGCTATCCATCGCCATCATCTGCGTATTCTTGGTCCACAGTGAAGCACAACAGAGAAGGGCCTCTTTATACTCAGCCTCGAGCTTTTCCTTCGGTAGATCCTGCCAGTATCAGCCAGCTGTTGGGGGCTTGTTTGCAAGTGTCATTGTAATTCCACCCGCCTCTGTGATCTACTCTTATTTACATAACAATTTTCATTAAATAGATTCGTGTTTCTGCCCGAATGTTGTTAAAGGTAATTTTACATCATGCCGTGCGTGGAAAACGATCGCGTTCCACGTGTAGGTAAAACTAGAGTAAAGGAATGTTACTCAATTTTAGTTAGGTGATACTATCTACTATTCCACTGCCCAGAGAGGCTCTGAGCATTCAGCCTTGCCTATTTGTAGAAAAAGAAGACTGGATAGTGCCGTAGGGATGTTAGGAACAGAGTAGTGCCAGCTAAATATTTCTCCTAGACTTGCCCAGAAATATTGAAAGAAGATTTTTTTTTGATGATGATGGGATTCATTACTAGTCAATACGATGCCTATGGTCCACTCAACAACACCCCTTGTGCTCCCAGTAGTTTTTGTCTCCTACTTTGGGAATTACCACTCTAGAATGATGCTGTGGCCACATGTAGTCACCAGCTATTATCTTCTTACCCATCTTCCTCTCTTCCCATTGTAAAGGGAAACATCCACCTCTCAGGGTCTTTGCTTCAGTTCATTCACTCATCTCTCCGCTTCATTCTCATGCTCCAAGGAAAGAATGGGATTCCATATCTTTATGGCTCTCTCTGAAGTTTTCTTGTGTGTCTTTGTGAGCCTTTTAATTTTTGGCTTTCCTGGAGACAAATGCTATATTCAAATTCAGCCAGGTGCTTTCACTAAGCCTGGTATATTTTTGAGGCACTAAATAAATAATAAATAATGCCAAGTCTTACTTTACTACACTTATGTGCTGACAATTTAGTATCTGCACGGGTACCAGATGATGTCATTGCTGCGTGCTTTAAGACTTTCTTTATTACAGCCATGATAGCATTATTTTTAGCACAGCAGGTGTCAAAAAGGTTTATTTTGAAAGAAAGAAAACATAAAAATGAATTATTTATGTGAGTTAAATCAAAATGTACTTGATATAAATGTTTAATCAGTTTTTCACCAACTTCTTTCCATATGCTCTGCCCTGCTCGATGGTGCAGTTCTAATGGAATTACTAAATATATCTTAATAGCTCAGCATACAGCATTATGCAATGGTACTTACACAAGAGGAATTTTTCAACTTATATTAAACAGGTCAAATGATAAAAATTCTGTAGGATGCTCACTGTTTTTACAGAAGATTATTATTCGATTGGCTTAGAAAAATTCAGTAAGTTTGACACTTAAAATGTGCTACGTTGACCATATTTAAAGTTTCTCATTCCTTAAAAAAGATGAGAAGATTAGAAAATAACTTTAATTTTGACTGTAATTGCAAATGTTTTTTCCCCCTGCTTTCATAAGTAATCAGCAGATTTGCTGTTACTCCTGGAATATAAATGTTACAGAATTAAAATGAGGATTCCAAGAAAGACTACACCATGACTGAAAGACAATTTTTGCATTATGGAAGAAACTAAAAACCCAGAGCAGGACCAATATTTTGTATTCTATGCCAACTTCTCAACTGACCTTCAGCTAGTTGCTTCTATATTTCTCTTCTTGGAATTACTTTTTTTTTCTTTTAAGATCTGTAAAGTCCAACTCCTTATTTTCATTATGTGCACTTTTTTTAGCAAAATCTATGTCTACAAAACAGTCATTATTTTTATACGCAGATGCTTCACACACTGAAATCTTCCACTTTTTAAGGTTATAATCTAGAAGAGTCACTCAAGTAAAGGGCTCATGTACAACTCAGACACTAATTTCATAAGAGGGTTCTCAAACTTCCACTGAGCTGTTCTGATAGTAATGATCAAAATCATAATGTTTGTCAATGTTTACTAAGGGCTGTCCACACACCAGAAAAGTGTTCAACATTCTCTACATTCGCTTCAAGATTTTCTCCACATAACCCTATATGGTGGACACCAACCATGACCCTGTTTTCCAAAAAAATAGTGGGAACACTAAGAAGGGGATATGTTTTTATTCAAAAGGAGAAAGCAAGAAAATATCTTTGAGATAGCAGTTGGGTTAAAGAAATGGAAGACTATTGGGGGTTGAGGGTCAACAGGTAAAAACTATGGCATGATTTGGGGCGAGTAACTCCAGCAATCACAGTAATACATGTACATGTACATACTCTGTTCACCACACCTAGACAAAAATGGACCAGCAGCAGAGACAACTCAGAGGGGAATGGCTAAAATGAAAGGGCTAGAGGGTTTCTTAAGGGAAGAGACTAAAAAGATTCTAGACTTTCAGTGTGGAAAGGTAAACACAAAGCAAAAATATTTAAAAGATAATTAAATGGAGAATAGGGACTTGATGGGTAAAGAATTCTTTATCAAATTCTAGGCTACTGGCAGTAAAAGAAACTCCTTGAAGACTGAAAAAAAATACACTTGGGGAAAAAAAGGAAGCATTTATGGTGCTAATTTGTTCAACAGATAAATGTAAGGCACAGGTTATTGGAGAGCACCGATAGAAAAGCAAATGAGTCCAAGAGGGTTAGGTGGAGCGACCCGGCATCCAGCTGAACACATGTTGCCGAAGCTATAGAAATATTTCAAATTCTCTGCAGTCAACCTCACAAAGCAACATTTCCTGCCACACAGCCCTAAAAGTATGGCCAAACCCAAGAAATATGGAGCTTGGTTCCATAAAGGGGGATTTGTTCTAGATAGTGACAAGCCATCAGAGAGAAAGCCTCTGCTCTGTGGTTATGTATTGATACTGCCCAACACACCCATGAGGATTTACTCCTGACTTCCTGGCACCGTGGACGTCATAGAGGCTTCATGGATTCGTGTTGATAGGACAGGCCATGCATGACCCCAGGCGGTGTTGTTAGAGAAATCAGAGGAAAAATCTGGTTTCCTGAGACTCTCCGGACAGTTTTGAGAAGGAAGACCCATTCAAACCTTCTCTCTTTCCTACTCTAAACCCTTTCCTCTTCTTTCTACAGGGAAAAGTGACTTAACAGCATTAATTACTGGCTAGTGGTGGAAATAACTGAGGGTTTATTGTGCGCCAATCGGTGTGCTCAAGTCTTGCATATGTTGCTTCGTTTTATCATGTAAAGAGAATATATCATTTTATTGCTTCATTTTATTCATGTAAAGAGAACCCTCTTTTTCTGGTGACAGCTCCCATACCAGGCCTAGGGCTTTCCACTCTGTTCACATGACCCCAAGTTCCCCTGGCTTCATGGGTGAGAACGGGACCCAGCATGGCCATCTGCTGGGTATTCCATTCTGGACATCGTGACAGGTTCTGGGACAGACAAATGTTCAAGTCAATCTTAGGATAATTTGTCAGGGGATCTTCAGTGGAACAATTGGAAAAAAGTAACTCTTTCTATTGGGGTCACTGTGTGTAGGGGTGAAATAAACCTGGAAAAGTAGAGCTGAGAGGGTGGAAAAGAAAGCACGGCACCCAGAAAGGGACCAGAAGCGAACGCATTCAAGCATGTGCACGTGTGCGTGCATGTGCATGAGACAGGGGTGGGGCGGGGCCGGGGGGGTGCTGGGGCTGGGTAGAGGAGGCAGAATCGCAATTTCAGCCCCTGCATCTAGACAGGCTTGAAGTTTTCTGGGATGTCAGCCACCAAGTTTTGTTTCTCATTTCTTAAGCACTTTTGAGTTTACTGTCTGTTATTCTCATAATCCTGACTATTATGAAAAAAAAAACTTTATGAAAAATGTATTATTACCGTTTTACAGATGAAAAAGTGAGCCTCAGAAAATTTCATTCAAAGACTCACTATTCTACCTGGGATTGTCTGGTATCTTTATAAATCTTATTCCAGACTTTCCCGGACCTTGATTTTTAACTTTTATATTTGAATTTGCTCATTCATTCTTAGTTCCATCTATAACTTTTTCTAATTATTCTTAATAAAAAAGTTTCAGGCCATCCAGGCAACAGACTGAAGTCACAGTCTCAAAATGATCTCTTGAAGATTTTCATTGTTCATTGTCCTGAGTCACCTAGGCAGAAATCCACCTGAAAAATGGTTTGCATTCACAATTTCTTCAGCTCATGGTTTGCAGAACATTTGTAAATGAGATGTGAATATTTATAGACGTTTGTGACATTACTACTGCATTTAGAAGCTTTTATACCAAATTATAGATTCATGTAAAGGTTATAAATTAGAAGCTTTACAGAAAATGTCTAAATATTTATGAATTTAACTACATTTAGGAATAAATTTGCAAATTTTACATTTGCTATTTTTTCACATTTATGAGCAAATATGAGTTTTCTAATAATCTATCAAAATGAGTCGGCACTCAGAAAAGCACAAACCCCAGATGGAAATGTTGTCTTCATTTTCTCTGGGCGTCTCCCTCCCCCTCTGTCTCTGTCTCTGTCTCTTGCCTCTCCTTCTCTCTCCCTGACTCCTTTCTCCACCAAAAATAAAATATGCAAAATCCACCAAGGAGATTTCAGTACTCCTGACAATCCCTGGTATTTATGAGTTGTCAATCATGTTATCTCTTTATTTTTAACTCTCTAATCAGTCATCCATCAACCAACATTATCCAGGAGGAAAAAAAAAATGCACTCTGGAACTCTTAAAACATCATAACCTTTAAGTTATGCTGTGTTCCAACTGAACATACTTGGCATGGAATCAGGCAAAACCACAGTTCTTGTTGGCCGCGCCCTTGAGGAGTGGACACACATAGAAGTCTTGGGATTTTCTGCTTCTGCACACCTCACCCTTGGGAACTAGGGGAGGGAGGAGACCATCACAACTCCGTGTGCTTCAGGTCAGGCTGCCTTTTTACCGGCTTACCACTTTCCTGCACTTCAGTACCAAGAGCCCCAATGGAGCTCATCAGCCAGCACCCAGGCCACCCACTTCATGACTGCTCACATCCAGGGATCTTCCCTGCACCCCACCGTGGCCCCTGGACCTGGTCATCACGAAGAGCCACACCAACACTGAAATCTCAACTGGCATGCATCCTACTCTTTAAGCCCCACCTTCAAGTCCACTTAACTCTTGAACATTTCTTTAGCCTCACTGTGACTTTCAGTTCCTAAAAATCACTATCTATCTCTGTCCTCAGTCTGTCATGGTACCACTTGCCTCCTTACTCAGCTAAAAGCCCATGTCCAGCTCTATACTCATCTCCTTGCAAACATTGCTAACTGCCTTGGCGGTCTCCCCCTCTTCCACCAGGCCCAGTTTCAAACTTGGTTAAATGCAAGTACCTGAGGGTTGCTGAACCTTACTGAAGACTAACACACCACCAGGCTGACTTGAACTTCAGAAACAAAAATACCAAATTCGTATTCAGCAGTGCTGACTCACCCAGTCAGCTGCACAGCTGCGGCTCTTCCTGGGTCACATGGGCCAGCGTAGGGAACCCAAGCCAAAGTCACAATGAGTGTGGAAATGGTCTAATAGGACTGGTTCAGGGATGGGCATAAAATCTAATTATAGCGGATTAGACATAAGGAGAAATTTCCTGTGATTTCTCACTTATTTCTGAGAGCAACTAGGACTTCACTCTCATGTTTCCCCCACTCAAGTTTGATGATACAAATTACAAATATCAAGCCTCGACTTCTTTAGCCACTTTCTTGACGTCAAGAGAGCGAGGCTACCTCGAGCACTGTGGAAAATAGAGCAGATAAAGTGAAAGAACTCAGGTCCTTTCTGAGACTTTTGAGTTGCCGAATCGTTCAGTGCGAACATTCACCCTACCTCCATACCTTCCAGTTACACTGGGCAATATACCCTTTGTTGTGTAAGCCGGTAGGAATTAAATTTTCTTTTTCATGTTATAAACAAGAATCCAAAACTGATAGACTTCTTACTATGATTACTTTCTTGCTCCAAAACAACAACAACAACAACAACAACAACAACACCTTGCTTCTACAGTCTCTTCTTTCATCAGACAGGGATTCGTTGAATAAACGCTCGCCGCATACTGCTGAATGTCTCTTTAATAGTTCACCCCCAGGCTCCAGCCGTAGTGAGGCCAGCTAGGACAGGTATGGGCAAGCAGTATGTGGGAAGTGGCCACAGATAGTGATTTTCATGCTGATGGGGATACACATTTTGCAGTAGCACTCAGCCTCAAAATTGTTCTTTCCCTCCATACAATCAGAATGGTCTATAAAACCCTTCCCCCTTCTGGAAAGGGCGATGCCATTCTTTGGTATTGGGAGGCAGCTGAAGCTGCCAAGTATAGAACACACATCAGAATATATCCACACTCATTTATTGCATTAGTGTAAGTGATGGATCTGTGCAGTAGACAGAGAAAAAATGGCAAAAAAAAACCCCACAAGGTAATAATAATAGCAGCTACCATTGTTTCAGGATCTATTATGCTTGTAGGCATTGGCATTGTGCCACTTAACGAAGGTACTCGGAGACTCACAACAATTCTACGATAGGCGATCCGCACCCCACACGTGGTAAAAATTGAGATCGATCAATGTGAAGTGACTGCACAAAGCCACGCGGGTAGTCGTGGTTTGAATGGCGGCCCCACAGAAGCCCCTCATCTCCAGAACCTGTGAACATAACCTTCTTGGAGAAGGAGAAAAGGCCTTTGCAGATGTAATTTAGTGAAACATCTGAAGATGAGATTCTCCTGGATTTAAGATTCCTCAATCCAATGACAAGTGTCCTTATAAGAGAAAGGCAGAGGAAGATGAGTCACAGACACAGATGAGAAGGTAAAGGCAAAATGGGGGGCAGAGGTTGGAGAGATGTATCTACAAGCCAAAAACTTCCAACGGCTGCTGGTAGTCATCTGAAATGAAGAAAGGCATGGCATGGATTTTCCCCTCAGAGCCTCCAGAAAGAACAAACCCTCCAACACCTTGGCTTTGGACTTCGAGTCCTCCAGAACTGTGAGAGGACAGATTTCCATGGTCTTAAGCCACCTGGTTTGTGGCGATTTGTTTTGGCAGCCCTGAGAAACTAATGAAAGCTGAAACTCAAACCCACGACTGCCTGCTTTTAGGAGTTCATGCTTGGATCGAAATACATATTGAATAAAAACTACTTAAAAAGTGGAGTCTCGGTGAATACGAATAAGAGAATCGAGCATTCTGTGAAATTATCATAGAAGCTCTACGAAAGACATCACCGTCTGGTGCACACAGGTCTCAGTGAGAAGTACAGAAGAGCCTTCGGTGCAGAACAAGAATAATACAAAAGATAATGACCGCAGGGTTTTCACAAGTTTGTTAGTCAAGAGATGTTGCAATTTAGCACCAGAAGGCAGCACTTAAGCTGAAGTGATGATTACTACCTATGATGTGTGTGTTTTGTTCATAAGTAAATAAGTAGATACATGTATACTTCACTAGTTAATGAATACAACATAGTATGAGTTTAAGCATCAGTTAACATTGTGGCTGTCTTTTCAAAGTTCTGAGCGTAAAATACTTACCTTTAGGAAAGGAATTTAACAGGTATTGAGCGACTCCCATACCAGATACTTCATGTGTTACCTCAAGCTTTGAAGCCCACAAGCACTGCTCCCATTTTTCAAAAATGCCGGGCAGGCATTACTAGCCCACACTGGCCCCATACTTGAAGCCCCAAGAAGCAAGGTAACAGTGTTCAAGTCTAAACCTTTGTCAATATGCACGCTGTGGTTTGAGCCCACTTTCTCTGCCTCCAAATTCTGTATTTTCCCCTACTACATGATGACGTCTTCAAGTTGCTTCAAGTGTTGCTATGAAAAAGTCATCTACACTGATCAGTGGAGGTGACAGCTGGATCTGGTATGCTGGGGACAGGCCAAGGGAGTAACCCTTCTGAAGAAGATACCAGAAGATAGACCCGCCTTCCCCGGGGAGGTGGGGGGGGGTGCGTTGGGGAGCAGGACCAGTTACCTAATTTGCAGGGCCTTGTGCAAAATGATGATGTAGGACTCTTGTTAAAAAATTACCAAGAATTCTAATAGCAGGGTATTAAACTAAGCCCAGAGTCCTGTTAAGTGTGGAGTCCTGTGGAACTGGGGAGAGAGCACACCTGTGAAGCTGGACATCTGGCTTGCAGAAGAGCGACCAAAGGGACCTTGGTAAAGATCTCCTGCCTAGGTCAGCACACCCTTCTCTCTGCTGCTTCCCATGCTCACGTAGGCTCCAGTGGTACTAATAAGAAGTTGGGTCAGAGTTATACTTTCTCAAAACAGGGAGAATCTTTAATGCCCTGCTCTTGGTTCTTACACAAGTAAACTACTGCATTGCACTGGGTGGATCCCTGCGTTACTTTACGGTTAGGGACCAGAAGTTCAAGTGCTTCAACAAAAGTATTTTTATGGCAGTGGTCTTTTAGGGAGATAGGTAAGACTCTCGATTCACTTACGTATGTATTTGATCCAAGCTAACATCAACAAAAGCAATGCCTCAGACTTGAAGGACAGGAGAATGAAATGGGAAGGGGGAATATCAAATTCCATTGCCCCAGAGGCCAGAGCTTCTGTGTAGATATGCCTTTGGCAGTCTCAGAAATGCTGTCTTTCAGTTTCCGTAAGACACTATATTCGAGTTGTCTTTTAGAGATCGGTGTTTTCCAAAGTGTGTACAACTGAAAACTATTTTGAAAGATGTTAAGAGCTAATCGCATAAAAAATAGTTTCACGGTCAAGTAAGTCGGAGCTTTGTGCTACGCAGAGTGTTTTACTACAGGATGTTTCACGGGCTCGTGTGCTGGAGCGGGCTAAGGCATGCGGCTTTTGCACAGACATCTTGCGGGACCGTGTTCCGTGAAACACACTTTATGAAGCGCTTCTTTATGTGAAGCTGCCTTGCAGGCGGCATGCCAAGGAGGGCATTTTCAAGCTCCATAAGTCCAGGCACACTTGTTTAAGAGCTTGCTTACCTAGGAACTTCTGATTCGGCCATTCTTAGCTCATTACTTCCCCTCCCTAAGTCCCAGGTGGAGGTCGGTACACCTGTTCTCACAGTGTCCTGGCATTTGGTGCTCAGTTCTCACCCGAGGAGCAGATTATGACTGTGAAGATCGAAAAACATTCTCAGCTAATCTTAGCTGTGGGGTTAATACTGTCGCGGGGATCTTTTTGCAGCCTGTGCAGACGTGCGCTGCTCAAAGATCCATCTAGCACTCAAAATGAGGCTCCCTGAGTCTACGCCCCGGAACCCGCCGTCACCGCCGGAGCTGGCAACGTGCCTGGCTGTTCTTGTGTGGCCCAAGGCGAGTTGCTGCGTTCACTGAGACAAGTGGCTGCTGTGCTCTTCCTAATTTTAAATACGCCCACAGAGCAGAGAGGGACTCACAGTTTGATAGATAACTATTTAGTTTGCATCAAGAGTAACTGAGTTTTCCATCCCACTACACTTGAAAAACCCACCAGGCTTTAAGAGCAGCAGTCAATGAGCAAGCGACAACCTAGCCCACACAACCTGGGGCCCTGAGGCCTGGACGACGTTCCGTGGGATGTTGTGTGCCCACCGTGGACATCTTAAGTTCCCAGGAGGCCGGGAGTATGGAGCTAACCACCAGGGGGGTATTCTGACGGGACTAATCACTTTTGGCACTGTGTGTGTTTGTTCACAGAAAGGGAAGTTGAAATCACAAGTGAGTGTTTATTAATAACTGGGCTATGATAAAGGAGTAACCAAAGAAATTCACCATTAAATGTTCGGAGTTGAAAGTTCCACATTTCTTGTTGTATTATATTATTCGTGCATTCATTTAACACATATATCGAGCCTCCATTTTGTGCCAAGAACTCTGACAGTCCCAGGGGGATAAGGAGGGAACACAATGGTCGCCGGCCCCCACCACCGCATGCTGCTAATTAGTTAGCTCTGAAATGGTTTGCTCCAGGGTATGATCATGGAATTGTGATCAGGCCTCTTACGTCCCCTGCCTCAGCTCTCCCTGGCTCCCTGCTCCCCACATCCTCACAGCATCACGGCTCACATCCTAGCTCACCGCCTCAGACCTTCCCCAATTCCTCAGCAAACTATGACTGAAGCAGGGACATATCATGGCTCTCAGTATTCTTCCTGCAATGGGTGGAATTATTTCGGGAGCTTGTGTGCTTTCAGAGGCTTTGACTGTTGTCTTATGTGGCTTGTTGTTGCCAGTCAAACCCAGGATATAGTCTTTTTTTTTTTTTTTTTTTTTTTGTAAATAACACCTAGGTTCCTGGGCCAGTCCTTCTAGATCACTTTTCCTCTTCCCATGTTGACCCAGACTACTGACCCATGTTGACCGTATCTTCTGACCTTCCTGTTTAGTTCAGATCTGATGGTTACTCGGGTTAATGACTCTATACCTTTTTAGGCATAAACTCTTAACCGGAATCTTTTCTTCATTGTGTTTTCTACGTGCCTACTTACTACCAGGTTTCCAGAACTGACCCCCAACTGGATTCCCTGGTGATTAGAAACCTCCTGATTCGAAACTAGAAGGTGAATTAATTACGACTTAATTTGCTATCGATTTTGTACACCTGACCACTCAAAGTCAGACACAAAAGCTGCAACAGGATCTCCAACTCATCGTTTTGTCCTAGGCTTTCAGTCCGATCGTCAGGTCTCTACCCCCTCCTCTTCTTGACTGGTGCTGCTCTACATTGGTCATAATAAATCATCCCTATAATACAGACCTGGCGGGAGATGGCAAGGGGAGCTACTCTGAAATTGGAGAGTCTGTCAATGCAGGAAGTTAATTCCAACCACAGAGAATCCATGTCGCTTATATGCATCAAACAGGCGTTCAGTTGTCTTGGTATTTCATTCCTCCTAAGAAAAATGATGATCAGAAAGGCAGAAAAAAGCTGCTAACTTGCATTTCTGTGCTGAAAACGGTAAGAAAAAAAAGAGTGCATATGGAGGAAGAAGGCAATTCCCTACTACTGCGTTTTGAAGACCGAGAAACAGAAACAGCTAGAAGATATCCAAAAAAAAAAAAAAAAAAAAAAAAAAGATACTCTGATAAAGGGGAGAGTAAGAGGAACAAGGAAAGAAAGCAGATGAGTCATGGTAGTTGTATTAGTCCATTCAGGCTGCTAGAACGAAACACCAGACTGGGTGGGTTAAAGAACAGAAAATTTCTCATTGTTCTGTAGACTAGACGCCAAACTCAAGGTGTGTCAGGGTCAGTTTCTGGGAAGGCCTCTCTTCCTAGCTTGAAGATGGCTGCCCTTTTGCTCTTCCTCACATGGCCTCATCTCTGTGTGGACATGGAGAGCAAGTTCTGGCGTCTTTCCCTCTTCTTATAAGGACAACAGGGCTATCTGATTAGGGCTCCACCCGTATGGCTTCATTTAACTTAATTCTCTCCGTAAAAGCCACATCTCCAAATACAATCACACTGGTAGTTAGGGCTGCAACACCGGAGTTTTGGAGGGACAGAATTTGGTTCATAACAATACCTAGTGGTGATTAACACCGCCTAGGTATGAGCAGCACATAGTTAGTCTGAGCAATGTGGGGTCACATAACTAGTGGTTAACAAGACAGATTCTCGATTTAAATAGGCATGACTTTGAATTCTGGTCTCCAACTTTATTCATTTATTCTCTCATTTAATCATTAAACAAATGTTTATTAAGCATATGTGTATGAAGACCCTGTTAAGTGGTTTAAGCACCGTGGGGTGAATATAAGCATCTCAGCAGATACAATCTCTGTCTTTGCATGACATAGTCCAGTGGGAGTGCTAGTCAATAATCAAAAACCATACAAATATGTAGTTACCAGCTGTGAGATCTTATACAAGATACTCAAACATGCTAAGCCTCAGTTTCCTCATCTGTAAAATGGACCAATAATAGTATCTACATCATAGTGTTTTGTAGGAGGAGATTAAATGATAAGATGCATATAAGACACAACACCACACCCGACATGTAGGTAGTGCAAACATACAAACGAACAACAGAAAACAACAGCACAAAATCCTTAGGAGATAACCCCCATCAAGAGGAAAATAATGGATTGTAGATGAGTAAAAAAACAATGAACCACTAGTTACTACAGCATTCTTCATGTGAACACTAGGGGGGCATCACGATACCTTTGCTAGACCGCATGTCGCATGTCCACAGGGGAGTGCTGGAAACCACTCATGAAGCCGCATGTGGAAGACAGTGTTCCTCAGTTCATCTGCTTCTTCCTGACTTTTAAAGCAAACGATCTGCTTCCAGGATATACTTCTGTGAGTAGTTTTCCTCATCTGCCAAAATGAAAATGTAGGAGAGAGAATTCTTACGTCTCAAAATCCTCGGCTTTAAATAAGGTTAATGATGAAGATTATTGAAAAAACATGGTGATATGTGACACGGGGACCTTGATAATCAGACCAAAACCAAAACCAAAACCAAACCAGTCGTTTCAAGTAGGCTTCATATGTGAAGTTGCAACTCACAGTGACCTCAAGAGTGTCTTTTCTTCCCTACATCTTCAAGTAGATAAAGCTCTAAAGTAGTAAGTCGGTCCTTGACTATTCCACACAGCTGTTAAGTGCAGGGGCTTTAGTGACAGGCCAAGTTGGTTTGGAGAGTTGGCTTGTAGGCCTGTGTCCAGTACATGGTAGACTCAATAAATGTCTGTTTAAATTATGTTGAATCAGTAAGTATCACTCTGCTCTTTCCTGATTGTAATTCACTTGGCCTCTCTATGCCTTGGTTTCTCCACTGTAAATGGGAAGAGAAATGGTGCCCGTCCCATAGATTTGTTATGAGGCTGCTTTGGGATAATTCCAGCAGAGCCCTGTGTACAACAAGCATATGAAGGCTTAGCTATTGTTGCAAAGGGGATTGTCTCAATGATTCTCTGGGTTGTTTCCATTCAACAATTTTGAGTCATCCAACAACAATTTTTCCAGGGTGGCAATAAATGCAGGCCAATGTCTTTGCTAAAAGAGAAATCTGGCCCGACGAGAGAAGCTGTCAAATCCTGAAAAGAGGATTTTGTTACCAAAACTGCCTGTCACTTCCTCGCTTCACCCCGGGGTCTACACTCTTTGTTTCTCTTTTCACTGCATACCATTCAGATCAAAGTGTTTTTACCCCGCTTATCCTCTAAAGCACATATCAGTAGGTTAATGGTTGAAGGTCATGGGCCTCCATCCTTGTATACCTTGTCTGGGCCATGCTTGGTAGAGCCAAGGCCCCAGCTGGCGTGGGGGAAGTCAGAGTAAGCACACTGTGCGCCCGGCAGATGTAGAAAGCTCGGTGCAGTGATCTGGGTGCACCTGTTGGTTTGTCACCATCTGTTAGCCAAAATGTTAAAGAGCCACACCCTCCGACGGCCAGCTGAGGAGAACTTAATCTCTTCCCCCACAGGCCTCCCAATACAGGCTGCCGATCACATCTTACAAAAGAAGAGAGGCAAACACAAAGAAGGAACTGTCTGAACCCCGCCCGGGGGGGAAACCTAATCTTCTGTCATTGCTGGATTTTATTTCTTAAGCTAACAAGACAGGGGTTTTAAAATAAACCTAGATAGTTATTACCTGATAAGAAATCCTGTTATAAACTGCCAATTTTTTAAAGGGAAGATATTGGTTTAACATGGATACTAGTATTAAGCGAATTAAGTGGTGATGGTGTTTTGGATGCCTACTTAGTGGGGTGGAACTATTACAAGAGAGCTAACGTTTGCCTCCTCTACGGGAGACAGAACTGGAATCTTAGTAGCAAAGTTGCTTGGGAAAGCAGCCCAGGAGAAACAATTATCTGGGAGTTTAGGCCTTGGAGTCTCTACGATTAGAGAAATATTCCTCTAAGTAAAGATGGAAATTTGTATGAGCTTTATCAAATCATGGGGCAGGCTTCCCCCACTCGTGTCTCAGTCCTGTTGCCCTGATGTGTACGGTACAGAACACGGTCTCACATTCCTAAGGAGTCAAGGACCACACAATAGCAGTTAGCCAGCGGATGTCATGTCCGAACTAGGTGCCAACTCCCTTCCAGCTGAGCACCAATAAATGTTTTTAAAAAGAGTCTAAGATGGCAAGAATCTTTTATTGACTGGGCCCAGTCTTATCAAAGTTAAATATTCAGCTAGAATATGTATCCGGCAACCTTCTTGAATATGTACCCAGGATAACTCAGAGCAAAACTTAGCATGCATTCTTCGTTAAGAGTAAATGAGAAGCAAGAAGCTTGTTCCCAACTAAAGTTACAAGGTAAGCAAGGAAATTTAAGATTTTAAAAAGGATTTTAAGTTAGAAATTACTTCATCTGGCTATCAAGTTTGGTTTTTTTTTTTTTTTTTCGGTTTTGTTTTGTTTTGTTTTGTTTTATTTTTAGGTGGTGGTGATAGGAAGACAGTTTTTAATATTGGTCAAACCTTTTGTATGGCCTCATACTTCTCTTGTTGATTCTTTACCCCTTTCTTTCTTACCAAACTATCATTCAACCTAATCCTTAAGGAATATTGAATAGAATTAACACCTTTATACCAATCCCATTAGTGTGCTGTTAAATTAATGGGTTCACTTCTGCCCTCCAGCAAAATGCGGATTATAATCTTGAGACAAGCTACCTTTAGGCAGTAGGCAATCACTTTAAAAACCTGAAAGCAGGCAACATATGGCACACTGCACAATATAAAAGTGTTTAAGAGGTACAAGTTTCCACCCTCCATGATACATGCCCAGTTTTAAATAAAACATAGCGTCATCTGGTTCACGCTTAAACACTGAAATTGAAATTATTGGCCATACTGTCATTTTCAAAACAATAGCTAACGGTTTGCACATGTGCTGTTTACAGATCCACAGCCTGTAAACACAGTCACCAACCACAACTTTGCAAAGGTAAATGACAGCTTGAAAAATTTCAAGTCTCCAGAACTCCTGGGATTTCCTCATTTTCCCCCCTTTCATTCATTCTTTCTTCCCACCCCACCCCCAACTCTGATCATAGACACAACAGAGCCTCCTCTGCGTGCGCATGCGTAACTTCCTAACCATGTCACCGCCATCCCCCCACCCCCCACGACACATTTTCCTGCTGTTGAGACCAGCTGGGATGTATTAGTCATGCTGAAGCACGTCATGTAACACAGCAAAATATCAGGCAGCCCAGTGTCATGGGAAAAGTGAATCTACTTCATTATCTACCTAGGGGAAGGAAACAGAACTACCGCTTAAAAAGGCCTGGTCTTCCCTTCCGTGTTAATGTATAATCTGTTAATATCATTAAGGATATTCCAAGGTCTTGCTGTCAGTGAACACAGTACATTAGGAAAGCATCAGCAGTACTACTGGGCCTTTTTTACCCTTTTGTTCAGACACAAATTCTGTAAAATTAGAAGGTTGTGATTTATTTAAATAAAGGAGAAGGATACTGTTATCAAACTAGGAAAAGGTATGTCCCCTACTGTAAGACATTACTTTGGAGATTTGTAGGGAAAACAGTAATAATGTGTTGTGTAGCACTGCTTCTCAAACTTGAATGCACATTGGGATCAGTGGAGAGCCTATTAGAAATGTTACCGCTGACCCAGCAGCCTGAAAGTCTACATTTCTAACAAACTTCTGGGTGAGGCTGGTAGCTGCTGGTCTCAGGACCACACTTTGATTAGAAAGGTTGTATAGAAAGGGCAACATTTAGGCACGTTCAAATACAGCTGTTTAGAACTATGGAGGACTAATGTCAATCACAAATTGATCCGGATGCGTTGGAAGGGATCTACATTTAGGTGATGGTGAAGGGAAGGGGCTACTATAGGTCTTTGGGATTTGTTTTTGTTTTTTGTGGGGTTTTTTTGGATTAAAGAGGAAAATCTGGGGAACAGGCAACAACATGAGACAGAGAGGATGCTTTGGGTAATTTTTAAATTTTTACTCTTAACAATCTAGACAGGTTTGGAAGCCCTCAAAATTACCTAGAGGTTAGTTGGGTTACCAATTATATATTGGTAACTCTGGTTTTTTAGTAAAGAAGCAGAGATGCAAAGAGGTTTTTCATAAAGGATATCAAAAGACAAGTAAAAAAGTGGAAATGGAACTAGATTTGGGTCTGGTTCCAGTGTCCCTAGTAAAATCTCTGGGAGGAAAAATAAGAAAATGGTTTTCCCAATGAAAGATGGTCAAAGAAGTCATGATAATACAAGATTTTACCCCATCATTGCCCCTTGAAATAACTTACATCTGGTATTTCCTCTGCCATGCTTCTCATGTGTCACTAATTATGGTGGCTTGAAAATACTTGACAGTTCTACAATTATTTTATTTTTATAACAACATAATTTTTAAGAAAGAACCCATTTTCAAAAAACTTTAAGACCACATTAGGTGTTCTTCATGACCAAGAAACATGAGAATTTTGATGGTCCTATGTTAAAACCAAACAAAAATTATGGAAATAAAAAAAAAGGTCAAATATTTTGCTTTTCTTTCTTAAGCTTATTTATTGATTTTGAGAGAGAGAGCACAAACGAGGGAGGGGCAGAGAGAGAGTGAGAGAGAGAGAGAGACAGAAACAGAGAATCCCAAGGAGGCTACGAGTTGCCAGCAGGGAGACTGATGAACCATAAGATCATGACTTGAGCTGAAATCAAGAGTCAGAAGCTTAACTGATAAGCCATCCAGGTGCTCCTGTTTTTATTTCTTGAATTGTGTTATGGTCTATTAGTTTCCTCAGGTTGCAGTAACCAATTACCATGAACTTGGTGGCTTACAACAACAGAGATAAATTCTCTTGCAGTTTGGGAGACCAGGAGTCTTCAGGCCTCTAGAACAGAATCCTCAACCTCTTCCTTAGCTTCTGGAAGTGGCTGGCAATCCTGGTGTTCCTTGGCTTGTAGAAATATCATCCAATCTCTGACTCCATTGGCACACAATGTTCTCTCCACAGGTCTCCTCTGTGTCTCTTCTCTTCTTCCAGGGATACCAAATATATTGGATTAGGGCCCACCCTGATACTGTATGATCTCATTTTAACTTGATTACACCTGCAAAGACCCCACAGCAGGCGTTGTCCACAGTTTTGCTTCCATGGTTTTAGTTGGTCAACCAATGTCTGAAAGCCGACAGTTGGTCAGGAGGTCAATAGCAGTCTAACACTATGTCAAGGTGCCTACATCATTCACCTTGCCTCCTCTCATCAGAAAGCATTTTATTATCTCACATCATCACAAGAAGGATGAATTCAGTAGAATAACATATTTTGACAGAGAGTGGCCATCTTCACATAACTTTTATTGCAGGGTATTGTTATAAATATTCTATTTTATTATTAGTTTGTTGTTAACTTCTTACTGTGCCTAATTTTGTTAATTAAATTTTATTGTATGTATCTGTGTACAAGAAAAAAAGTATATACAATGTTTAGTACTATCCACATTTTTTTCAGGCATTCACTGGAGCAGGGGTGGGGGGTGTCTTGTAATGTGTCCCTTATAGATAAGGGGAAACTATTCTATTTTCAAACAAGATTACATTCACAGGTGTGGGGATGAGGACTTCAACATATCTTTTTAGGGGACACAATTAACCCATAACAGGTATTATGACATAAAATCTTTGTACTTAGAAATGTAAATTTCCATTTTTTTTTTTTTTTTTTTACCATTTTGAACAAGTGTCTTTATTTAGTGAGAGTGACAGGTTTTTTGATGTTGAAGTGCTATGATTATGAACAGGGAGAACTCAAGAAAAGTTTCACTTTTTAATGTGAAAAATATAAACTTATTAGACATGAAATAGGTATTAGAAATCTTTGTTTTAGAGCTAATGCAATTCACAACATTTACTCTTTTTTTAAAATGTTTATTTTTATTTATTTTAAAGAGAGAGACAGAGTGCTAGCAGGAGAGGGGCAGAGAGAGAGAAAGACACAGAATCCAAAGCAGGCTCCAGGCTCCGAGCTGTCAGCAAAGAGCCCGATGCAGGGCTTGAACCCACAAACTGACAGATCATGACAGGAGCCGAAGTTGGATGTCTAACAGATTGAGTCACCAGGTGCCCCTCAGAATATTTATTCTTATGAAGATTTGTACCTGTGTTTATCCAACAGTTGTTGCTTCACTATTTATTAGTAGCTGTCACTAGAACGGTCATAGAATACCTCTCCTACTTTACAGTTAGTAGATTGTGAGTTTCTTGAGGACAGATACTATCCCATTATTTTTATTTCTTCTCTGTTCCTAAAATGCACATTTTTTGAGCATGAGTTGAATATTTTTCGTATCTAGTGATACCGAATCATTCTGAAGGCAAAATAAAACTTATTTAATTATCATTAACATCTGAGTGTTGCTGTTGTCTATTGGACTTTGGGGAAAATGCTTATCTGAGGAGATGAATAATATTTTTCATAAACATTTATTTTGTATAGCCTGCTGTTAGCACTGAATTATACAATAAACAATCACAAGCAATAAATAATTGGTATTGTGGGTTCATCTTCAAGGCCCCAAGTCTGTAAGCTTCATATGTTATCCCACAGGGTGTTCAAGTGACTTGAAAGCAATGACTCTGGCTAATGTCCTACCCAGCTTGCTCACCTAGGACATGGACTCAAACAAGTCCCTTGCATGCTGACTCTAGTCCGTGATTTATGGGAGACAAGGTGAAGAAATTTGAACTAAAAATCTTTTTGATCTAATCATATTCTCCTACAATCCTTCCCGCAATCTCTTTTCCCTATCCAACCACACACAAGCAAAAATATTCAAAGAAGAATATTTGCGGTTAAGATTCAAAAACTCATCTTGAACTTAAAGCTAGCAAATGTCAGCAGTTTCATGCGAGTTTGTCCTAATGTTCTCAGAAATCTAAACTATGGTATCTTGCCGCATTTAAAATTCTTCCCTGCTCGCCGCAGTCCCTAATAATATCCTGGCCGTGCACCTTCATCTATATTCATGAGAGTGCAGATGCAGCCAAATTAGTGGCAGCAAAGCACATTTTACAGTGTAGAAAATACAATCTGGCTTCCTTTAAACATTTTTTGACAAAAAAGTTTTATTTAAAAAAAAAAAACAACAAGAAAACCAGACAGATTTAAATTCACCACCACCCGTCGGAGGAGTCTGTTACAAACGCACAGCTGGCTTGATGATGAGTGACAAATCAAAAGTCAGAGAGAAACTTCCCGATCATCTGAGCCCTTGCCACCCGATTAGCAGAAGAAAAACAGGGCAGATGGAGGGAGACGCAGCAGTTCGGAGGGAACAGATGGCCACTACGAACTTGATATATGAAATTAATAACACTTTCTCAAATACAATTAGTAACAGGAATACATTACCTGAATTTTCATAACTGTGAGCAAGCTGACATTAAATGAGGTTTTTCAGATTAACAGTTGATGTGGCATTGATATTTGGAGGGAAATAAAAATATATAGCAATAAGAGAAACCTTTTGCTTTTTGGTGCCACTGATCAGGATGTTGTAACATATGAAAGGAGAGCTGCAATTCAAAGAAATTCCATATTTAAGTTTCACTAATTGGGATTTTTTTTTCCTAATGTAGCCATTTGGGCCACATAATGCATGAAATACTTAAGAGCCTCGCAGATGTATGCAGCATGTACTACCCTGGATGAATTATTCTTTAGGAAGAAATTAACCATTATACATCTCCCCACAGATAAAAGGGGAAAGCAAACAAAAAAGGGACACAGGGCAGTAAAAAAGTCAAGATAAGATGAAATCAAGAGACTAGCTTTTGTGCTTTTCAAAGCTATTCATGGTACAATAAGTATTTCTGGGTATGTCATTAGGCTTTCTCTATTATGATGCCCAGTCTCTAGAATGGGCAAAATGTTTGTACTATATGTCCTTGTTCAAAGCGCTGTCAACCAAAAACTATTTTAGTTCAAAACCCATGATCGTGATACTCTTGGATGGGGTTAACCACTCCTCTGGGAAGCCGGAACCTTCCTGAGCTCAGCTAGGTCAGCCTGTAGTGCAGCCTAAGGCTCCCGATGAGGCGGACGTGATGATGATGGGGCTTTGCTGAATGAAGCCCGAACCCAGCCCCTGCAGGAGGCTGGGGCAACCTGGGGTGTTACAAGATGAGGCCACAGCAGCAGCTGCTAGGGCTTTCTGATTGCAGCCAGGAGCACACCCATACTGATGGGTGAGAACTGCCACAGGCTTAATGCCCATGGGACAGGTAGGCTTGAGTGTCTGTGAAGTGCAGAAACTGAGTCTGAGATGGGGGGTGGGGTGGGGGGGGTAGAGCAGAAATATACAAGCACACCAGCCATATGCACTTATCTAGGGTGGCAAGAAGACTCTCTCACGGGTCCCTGGAGGCAGATCATTAGTTCTGCTACAACATGAGAATGGCTGTTTCCACAGCTGGGGGCTGCAGAAACTGGCACAGAGAGAAGGGAAGGACATCTCCTCCTCCTTGAATGGAAAAACCCTGGGTATTCAGGTAAACGCAGAAATCACAAAAAGGAGGCTGTTCTGTGGTAGAAAGCTAGCACCCTCTTGTTTGTAAGAAGGAGAACAGAGACCAAAGAAATCAAGACAGACTTCCCTCTTCCTAACCATCCAGAAATGCACTTTATCAGATAGCCAAAACAGGCACCACTGGGAAAGGCTAGAACACAGGATGAATGTAGGGCACTTACTAGACCTTAAATAATATTTATTTTAAGCAATATCTGAATTTAACTTGCGGTTTCAGCTGTGAAGCCAATTAGCAGTGAGATCTTAGCTAAATCACTGACTAAATCTTATACCACCTAATGAGTTTTCACGTATAAAATAAAGGGTTTGAGTTTTATAAAAGAACTATCACGTCTAAAAATTTTATATGAACAATCTAAATGTTAACATACCTACAGGTATTTTGTTAAAACTTTTAGGCTTTTAGGTTGCAATAACATGTCCACTTATAACCAAGACTAAGAAAGTTACTATTACTAGAAAGGTTAATACTAAAGGTTCCCAAAACGGTTCAATCCACTAAGAAGAGGATATGGTTTTTCAGGGGGAGCATGTTTTCTCTCACACGTGAAACAAAAATAAAATCGGCACACATTTAAGTTAGGCTAGGAAATTAAAGGTAAATATGACTTGGGTAAGCATGTTTCTGAGTTTGGGTTTCCCTAGAAGCAGACCTAGACACAATAACTTGAAAACAAGCCGTTTATTTGGGAGCCAGAAGAAAACCCCAGTGCGGGTGGGTGTAGGGGAAGTAAGATAAGAAAGTGAAAAGAGACAATAAGAGTCACATTATCAAACCAGTCATCATAGGTGGTGAGTGTTGCTTGAGCTCATTAGGAAAACTGTGGGGTTCCGTGTAAAACACACATTCCAACCTTAACTCACTGGATGGTGAGGGAACTGGGGTATTTATGCACCAGCTCCTGCCAGTCATTGTTTAAGGGCTGCTCCTGGGGATTGTTAATTCCCCTGCACTTCTGGTCTGTGCTGGTGGCCACACGGGTTCCTGTGGAAAGAGAAAACCCCCAGGCAAAGAAGATCGGACGCTGGCAGCTGGAAGTTGGGTTACTGCACCTTCCAGGGTTAAGTGCAAGGGGATATGGCAGGGCACTGGCTGCATCTGCTATGACATGTAATGATAAAACCACTGTCAACCAAAGTCTCTGCCCAATGGCTATTTGTTCCACTAGACTGTGTGACCAAAGACCTTATATATCCTCCTCCTCCTCAGCTTTGAGAAGGGGGCAGAATCCACTGGGCATCCAGACTTCAAGCAGCTGCTGCTGAAAATCCCACACTGCAGGCCCCATAAGTGAACGAGAACCATTCCTTCACCCCGCTCATCTGGATACATCTGGGTATTACATGAATGGTTTCCAGCCTCCCGAAAGTAATAATCTTTATCTTCTGAATGGACTTGGCTCCACGGTTGGCTTTGCTCACTCTGAGAATGAGAAGTGAGACAACAGAGGACGCAGGAAAACTATTCTCATGATCCCTCTAACATTCTAGTGAGGGCAGGGGGGATATGCTGACATCCTACTTTTTGTTATTATTCCCCTGGCAACATGAAGTTTGACTGAAATCCAGTCAAAATTTCCTTTTACCTTACGTAGAGTACAAGGGGGATGTTCTTCTCTCTTTATTGAAATATGACTATTGAGGAGAGCTAGCACATAGGGCATCTAAATAGGCACCATCAACAGAGTATTTGCTGATGTTTTCCATTCTCTTGATGCTAATGGGCAGCATGACTTTCAGGCAAGGTCCTAATAACCTAGACATCCCTGATCCATAAGCTGTTAGGTTCATCCATTCTATGACAACAAACAAACAAAAACACCCAGTGCATGGGGTGCTGGAGGATTTGAGTCTCCTTTAAAGACTTTTCTCAAGGATTCCCCTAAACACTGAATAATAACATTACTTCATATTATTGATTTTATTCTCTGAAATTAAATAATTTCAATTCCATTCCTAAGATATTATCTTCATTTGCTCAATCATTCAGCAAATATTTATTGGGCACTTATGTACCAGGCACTGTCCCAAGCAGGCATTTCATATAAGGACCCTGCCCCTGTGAAGTGTATATTCTCATGTGAGAGTCAGTCATTAATGATAAAGTTATGAAGAAAGTTAAGTATTGTGTAAGAAGGCAATAAAGAAAACACATAAGGCAGAGAAGAGGGCCCAGAGTGCCATGGTTGCCAGGAGAGACCTCACTTGGGAGTGCCATTTAGGCAAAGACTTAAAGGGGATGAGAATATAATTCTGAGTTCCTGGCACATTTTTAGGGCTAGGGGCACTGCAGTAAATATGACAAAATTCTTCCCTAGAGAAACTTAGATTCTAGTGAAGAAGATCAATCATAAACAGATAACCAAATAAATACAGTGTAATGTCAAAAGATAATCATAAAGAAGAAAAATAAAGTAAGAAAATGGGATAGAGTAAGGGTCAGCAAACTTTTTCTGGAAAAAGTCAGAGAGTAAATATTTTAAGATTTCTGGCATAGTTTCTGACACAACTATTCACTTCTGCCTTTGTGATATGTAAGTAGTCATAGGTAGTAAGTAAATGAATGGAGATGTCTGTGTTTTAATAAGACTTTATTTACAAAAATAAGCAGTGGGTATGAATTGGTCTGTGGGCCAGAGCCATAGTTTTCTAACCCCTGGTCATGGGAACCTTTGAGGATATGATATTTTAGCAGAGACCTGAATGAATGAATAAAAGCCATGTGAGAATCTGGAGAAAAAATGCCTCAAGCAGGAGGAAACACAAGTCTAAAGGCCTTGAGATAGCAGCTTGATTAACAAGTGTGAGCCTTGAAGTCAAGTTAACAAAAGTAAGAAATATAGGAAATTGGATCAGAGTATGTAATAGACTGCATTGCTGGTCAAGTTGTTTGTTCCTCTGTGCATACACATTCTCTGCCATGTGATATATTGTAAGTTTCCTCTTAAGTGGAGTAGTATATTTTCCTAGACTTGACTTTGCATTTAGCCATATGACTTGCTTTGGTCAATAGAGTAAAGTAGAAGTGACAATATGCCAGTCCTGAGTCTAAGTGTTAAGAGACCTTCCCTGTTTCTGTGCTCTCTCTCAAACACACATCTTCTATTCCTATGAGAAGAGCTCAGACTGGTCATCTGGTCCCTCTAAGAACAGAGCCACCCAGGCAAGCAACCCCACGTGAGTCCTGTCAGGATCAGCTAATTCTTAGCCAAGCTACAAACACTTAAGGGATAATAAGTATTGTTTTAAGCCACTGAGTTTTCAGGTTGTTTCTTACATGATGTAGAGAGGGAGCCAAGGGGGCAGATGATGGCAGCCTACTGTGATTACAGTAGGAACTTTAGATTTTGTTCTACAAGAAAGAACACCATTTGAATGTTGATGACAGAGGTAAGATAAGACTTGGTTCACATTTTAGATGGGCTATCAGGGTTCCTCTGTGATGGAACTTGGTGTGGCTGGCATGGAAGAGAAGGAGAGTAATCAAGGAAGGGCTCTGAAATTTTTGTCCTGAACAAATGGTTAAATCTTGGTACATTTGCTAAAATAGAGGATGATCTAGAGGATGAGTTGGTTGAAACTGGAAAAGAATATAGAATTGGGGTCAATATCAACAGAGAAATATTTTGTTAACATGAAGCCATTATGATTATCACTATTTTATTTGAACAAAGCTTTGTAGATATACTGTGTAAGCAACCGTATTAGCTTGGGCTGCTATAACAAGATACTACGGGCTGGGTGGTAAACAAAGAGATTTGTTTTCTCACAGTTCTGGAGGCTGCAAGTGCAGGATCAAAGTGCCATCGGTGTTGATTTCTAGTGAGACCTCTCTTCCTGGCTTATAGACAGTCACCTTCTCGCTGTGTCCTCACGTGGCCTTTCTGCCGAGAGAGATCTCTGTTGTCTCTTCTTTTTCTTAAAAAACATACCAGTCCTGTAGGATTAGGACCCCACTCTTATGACCTCATTTAACCTTAGTTATCTCCCTAAAGGTCCCTTCTCCAAATATAGTCACGATGGAAGTTAGGGTTTCAACACATGAATTGCTGGGGGAAGGGGTGGGGGAACCAAAGTAAGCCCATAACAACTACCTTTATTTGTAGTATGTATAATCGACGAAAGCAACATGAGTTGAACTCCAGTTAGCATTAACTTTTTGGTTTCCTTCACAGAAAACATTTTGAAAGTGTTGTGTACATTCTTTTTTCTCAACCTTTCCAGTTAAGTTTCTTTTCTACCATTCCACTAATATTTCTCTTGGTAGGGTCAGAAATGACTGCCATAGAGTTTATCCCATGGTTTCCTTTCTTCTCTCTGCTTTCTTGACTCCTCTTCAGATTTGACACGGTTGACCATACCCTCCTTGAAACACCCTCTCCTGTTGGCTTAGGTGATCACTCACTCTCCCTGTTGTCAACTAACTTCTCTAAGAACTCCTCACAGTCAGCTTTGCTGGCTCTTCTGTGAGGGTTGAGATGCTTCAGAGCGTAGGCCCAGACTCGCTGTTGTTGTTGTTTTTTTTTCCTAAATCAATCTGTCCTCAGGTGATCTCAGCTCTCATGACTTTACCTAAAAACCTATAAGGCTATTAGCTCCCACATTTATGCATTCATCAGGACACCCCCACTTTGATCCAGACTTTTGCACATAACTGCATCCCGACTTCTCCACTTAGATATTAGCAGTCATCTCATCAAGTCCAAGAAAGAACCCTTGATATGCCCCTCGACCAAACTAGTCCTTCAACAGTTTTCTCTGAGTAAATGGCACTGTCGTCCCAGCCGATTAGCTCAACACCTACGAGTCTTCCTTATGTCTGCTGTTCTCCTACCCCTGATGTTTAATTTACTAGCAAATCCTGCCAGTTTCACCTCCCTCCCCCATTATGCCACTTACTAGCATTTACATAGTAACCACCTACTAGTTTACCGAAAATAAAATTTGCAGTTTAATAAAAAGGTTGCCAGCACTTTCAGTTCAAATGTCTGGTTCCTTTGTGATGCCACTGAAACATGTGGCTAACACAAGTGAAGAAATGAAGAAGAAAAAAGAATGTATGTAGTGTAATAAGCACACCTTGCTAAGATTTTTTTAAGGACCCAAAATACAAGTGGAAGGAATGTTATATAACATCCCATGATGTGTATTGACTTGTGGGAATCCAATACCAAACAGAAAATAAATGCACTTAAAACAAAATTTGTTTTGGGAGAATTTAACTGTTCTCCAGCCGGACTGTAGGTTGTGATATGAAATCCTGTAGCCACTCAGCTTGTGTGGCAGTCTGTCCTTTCAAACCTAAAGGAAGAGGCTGTCTATGCTAACAAGGGACAACTCTCTCACATGAGCAAAGTCCTTGGTGGGGACAGACCCTGGGTTACTTTCTGGAGTCTTTCAAATTTAACATTTTGACCTCCATATGAGATAGGCTATACCATTATCACTCCTGTAACAAGATAAATAAAAAGCTATGACAAAGAAAAAAAAAAAAGAAAGAAAGAAACAATCAAAAGCAAGTAGGACTCTTAAAAATCCATAAAATCATTATGCCGTTTTAACCAATTACAGGTCTGCTTTCAGTTAAAAAAGTGCCAAGAGCCAACCACAGAAATGAGTCACAATGGAAATTTAATTGAAGACTGCCCGCCAGCATCCATTGAAAAGACTATTTTGAGAGAGCTTTCAGAGATTAGTATTGAAGCCATATTTGATTTACTTTAGGGACTGTTGCATTCAGACTAGCGAAACTACTCTCCTCGATGGTATGGCCCCCTGCACTGCATTTTCCTTCACTTCCACGAAGGAAAATGAGGTGAAAGAAATGATTATTTTGCAGGGCTGGATAAATAATTTGCAACACCTGGGGTGCCTGCGTGTCTCAGTCGGTTAAGCATTCACCTTTGGCTCAGGTCACGATCTTGGGGTCTGGTCCATGGGTTCAAGCCCCGTGTCGGGCTCTGTGCTGACAGCTCAGAGCCTGGAGCCTGCTTCAGATTCTGTGTCTCCCTCTCTCTCTGCCCCTCACCCACTCGAGCTCTGTCTCTCTCTCAAAAATAAATAAACATTAAAAAAATTAAAAAAAATAATTTGCAAGACCTGATGCAAAATGAAATTTGGGGGGGTGGTGGCTTGTTTAAAATTAAGGAAAAATGTGTTACTAAAATTACTAAAATATAATCTTTTCTCTTTCTTCTAAGATGTCTTTATTAACCTTTTGACATTTTTCATTAACTTTTTAATGTTGCACTGCCTCAGGTGGGTGAATATACACAGGGTTAGTATAGACCCTCACAGGCACCGAGGGCTCAGCCTGAGCCACTAGACCTATTGGTCAATCTCCCTTTTGCACGCTGGCCACCCAAGCCACAGGGACAGGTGACCTTGAGGGATTCTAACCTCATAGAGGATGGACATGCTAGCAAACTTGATCAGGAGTGGATAAAAGCGTTCCCCCCCCCCCACAAATATGTCACCCATTAAATGCCCTATGAAGCTGACAATCCTGAGTTAGGGCAGCCACCACATTACCATGCCCCGAGATACTGTGGGGTAAAGGCCTATACAACCCCAAACTTCTCCAGGTCCATACCCAGCACCCCCCGCCCCACTCTAGGGGTGGAGGGCAATGGAAGAATGTGGGACTTCCCTTACTAATCTGCCCCTGCCCCTGGTGGAGGAAGTATGAGGTGTGATGGGCTTGAGGCCCACAAGGTGGGGACTGGGCTGCCAAGAACTCATGCCAGGGAGGGGGGGAGGGCAGCAGGAGGCCACACCACATGTTAGCTGAGGCTCCGAGCCCCACCTCCTTATGCTCTATTGTCCTATCAGACTTCACTTACAAAACACAAATTCAAAGACTAAATGATTAATAATTCCAAGACAGTGACTACAGAGCGAGGAACCCCAGGTCCTTCTGAGCCCAAGGCCATGTATGACTGCACTCGTCACATGTCCATGAAGCTGACCCTGGTGGAAAGTGAATTTGCTGGTGACATCACAGAGCCCTGATCCTGGAGAGTCTTGGAAGAGCTGTGTGCCTTTGCCAACTCTCCTCCAACACACACCATCTTGTTTTCTACAAAGAACTTTCTACCTCAGTAAGACAAGAAAGGCAAGGCATTGTAGAAAGTTTACAAACAGTATCACTTTCGCTTCATGCATTTACCAAGATCCTATCTAGCAGTCCTAGAACTTGCTGAAGACAAAAATGACTTAATTTGGAGTCTGTTTCTAGACAGTGCCATTCTAATCTGAATGTGGTTAAGGCATTGTTGCCAGCAGTCTCGGCTGGGTTCAACGAGAACCTTACACAGATACGGCTCTCTGAGTCCCTTACAACCTGCACTGGACTAGCGCTCATCTAAGCCTCACAGTGACCGTCGTTCCTCCTCTCTTTGTGACTCTGTTTCTCTATCAGTATTGCTGTCCAAACCATATCCAGCAAACCCGAGTCATTTACGATGAATCAGTGCGCACATTTGTACCACTATACTCACAGTATCAATGCGGTAGACAATTTTCATAGTGGTACACATCTGAAACTCCTAATTAAAGACTTATGTGTAACTAATAGTTTTGAAATTCTTCGCAGCTCTGTACATATGGTCTTACGGTTTTAATTCCACCTCTTGCTATTTTGTTGTTGTTGTTTGTTTGTTTTTTGTAAGGTGATGTCGCTTCCTTGGGGGAGTGATTAGATATAACCCATCATATTTAATTATTATAATTGTATATATAATCTTAAGTAAACGTGTATTTAATTATGATTATTTGTGTGTAAAATTTCTTGAATACTTGCTACCTGTCAACTATACCTAATCTTTACAACCATCCTGTGAAGTAAGTACTCTCATCGCTGTTTTACGTGTGAAGATGCTGAGTTGCCAAGCAGTTGAGTCACTTGCTTAAATGCATATGGCTGGTTGAGAGCAACAATTCTTGAGGTCACACCATTAGCCAGGCACCATGAGAAGTATTCTATATAGGTTACCTTATCTCATCCCTACCGCTATTCTTTGGGATAGGACAACCGTTATGCTCATTTTAGAGATGAAGACGTTTGACACTAGCAAGGTTGATTTTCTCAAGGACACACTGCTGTTGCCACTGAGAAGGGCCGGGATTTTACCACAGGCATTTGGACATGAGAGGTGGTGTTTTCATCTATTATACTATTTGTGGAAGGTTGTATTTGACAAAAATGCTCAGAGCAGTATTTCTATTCCAAACTCCTCTTCCAGAATCTTGAACTCCCGTCATCAAGAGAGGGAGTCAACTCTCGCTCCTCTTGAAGCTGTGTGGACAGTACGACCACCGTGGCAAGTAGCAATGCGGGGGAGGTGATGCTACACGTCTTTTGTGGTCCTGCGGGAGGGGCAATACAGCCTCTACCTGGCTTGCTCATGATGCCCATCCTTGGCACTCAGCCACTGTAGTAGACAGAGTAGTGGCTCCACAAAAATGCCCGTGTCCTAACCCCCGAGACCTGTGAATATGGTACAGTGTATGGGAAAAGGGACTTGGCAGATGTGATTAAATGAAGGGCCTTCAGATGAGATTAGATTGGATGTACTATGAGGGCCCTTAAATATAGAAGAAGGAGCATCAAGTTCAGAGTCAGAAGGAGCCATGACCACAGAAGAGGGCTCACAGAGACGGAGGCAGGAGCATGTCAATCAGAGGAAGATGTGATCATGGAAGAAAGGCACCAAGAGAGGCAATGTCACTGTTTTTGACGATGGAGAAAGGGAGTCAGAAGAAAGGGATGTGGGGAGTCTCTACAACCTGGGAAAAGGAAATGGATTGTCCCCTAGAGCCCCCAGAAAAAAATGCAGTGCTTCAACCCCTGCCTTTTAGTCCAGTGAGCTCCAAGTCGGATTTTTGGCCTATAGAATTACAGGCTAATACATTTGTGTTGTTTTAAGCCACTAAGTTTGTTTTAATTTGTTGGAGCAATGATAGGAAACTAATACAGCCACCCTGCTGTGAGGAAGGGTTTCGACTGATAACCCAAGCTAAGGACTCAGCCAACAGCCAGCGGCAGCCACTAGAGAGTGAGTGAGTCAGTGAATGAGCCTTCCTTCAGAAGATTCCAGCTCCTAGCCTTTGAGATGCTCCTGAAATGCCAAGTGGAGCAGAGAGAGCTTCCTCTGCTGAGCCCTGCTTAAATGTTTCAAGGGATTGTCAAAAATACAGAAGCAACAAACAACAACAGCAACAACAACAACACACACACACAAACAAAGACAAATATGAAGGTCTGCGTTACTTTATTCCACGCTTTGCTCAACTAAGAAAACTTTCCTGTCTGTGAAGCAATTGTTGAGTTCTGAGTTTCATAATTTACATATTTACAAATTACAGTAAGCATTAACCTACACCTAACTGCTGAGAATTTCCTATCCTGTTAAAATATTAGACTCATGCTTATGAATAAGAATCTTGAAACAGTAAGCAATAAACAAGGAAGCATGCCAATGGCCACCCTCACAGTAAGAAGAATTACCCTTATCCATGACCCGTGTAGCCCTTGTGTCCTTTACTGGTTATAGCACTACCACAAATATTGTAGTCTTTGAGAAACATTCTATTTAGATGATTCCTGAGATTCATATGAATAGCCAAGAACCTTGATTCCACAATGTACTGCATGCAGAACACACAGAAAACTGTGGAAGGCCATCTAACAAATATAGGTACTTGTCTTGATTCAGAATTTTTTCTTTCTTTCTGTTTTTTTTTTTTTTAAAGAAAACATCACAGGGCTACCATGAGCATGAATTTGGCATTGTTATTTTTAGCCATGCATGTGTTTTGTATTTTTGCTCCTCAAAGAAAATATTATTGTTTTGCATCTTTCCACGCTTCATGTATGATATCATCAACCTGAAGCTTAATTTTTGGTCCCTATTATATTTTTAAAGTTTATTCATTGATTCTCATAGGTCTAGTTTATTGATTAAAAATTTTTTTTACTTTATTTTAGAGAGAGAGAGAGCACACAAGCAGGAGAGAGGGGCAGGAGAGAGAGAGAGAGAGAGAGAGAGAGAGAGAGAGAGAGAGAGAGAATCCTAAGCAGGTTCCACACTCAGCACAGAACTTGACAGGGGGCTCTATCCCAAGACCCTAGGATCATGACCTGAGTTGAAATCAAGAGTTTGATGCTCAACCACCTGAGCTACCCAGGCATCCTTTGATTTTTTTAAAAAAAGTTTATTTATTTTGAGAGAGAGAGAGAGAGAGAGAGAGATTGAGAGAGACAGACCCAAGTAGGTTCCATGCTGTCTGTCAGTGTGAAGCCCAATGCAGAGCTCAAACTCAGGAATCATGAGACCATGACCTCAGCCAAAATCAAGAGTTGGAGGCTTAAGCAACTGAGCCACCCAGGTGCCCCCGGTTTACTGATTTTTAATGGCATATGTTTTCTGTTGTCAACTGACACTTATGTTTTATTTCTGGTTTCTTTTAGCTTTTTATATTAACCAAAAATGCTGTAACCTGTGTTCTTTACACATCTCCGTGGGTACATCTACTAGAATTTAGGGATGAAGTTGATGAGATAAAAGAGATATGAATCTTCAAATTTGACAGATATTACTAGATTATTCTCCAAACAAATTTTAATTCCATCACAGTGCATGAGAGCTTCACTGTTCTATATTCTTGCTCACATCTGCTGCTACCAAACGTTTTATGTTTTGCCAAATTAAATCTGGAATTATATCTAATTGTGGTTTTCCCAGATTATGAGGGAAACTAGGCAACCTTTCGTATGTTTATGGGACAATTCCCCCCCCCCTCCTTTTCTGTGAATTACCTATTTATAGCCACTGCCTATTTTTCTACTGAGTTTTGTGTATGTGTTCTCATTTGTAAGCACCTTTAAAATTTTTGGATAGTAATTTGTTTTGTTATACACTTTGCAAAAGTCCTCTCCCAATGTTGTGGCATGTCTGTTTACTTTGTTTATGGTGTCCTTTGTGTAACATGTGCTTAAATTTGAATACAGTCCACTTTATAGTTTCTTCAATAATGTGTGCATTTGTTTCTCACGATGATGCATATATATATACATATATATATACATATATATATATATATGTATATATATGTTTTTTTAATGTTTACTTATTTTTGAGAGAGACAGAGCACAAGGGAGGAGGGGCAGAGAGACAGAGAGGGAGACACAGAACTCAACGCAGGCTCCAGACTCTGAGCTGTCAGCACAGAACCCGATGTGAGTCTTGAACTCACTAACTGTGAGATCATAACCTGAGCTGAAGTTGGACACTTAACCGACTGAGCCACCCAGGTGCCCCAAGGTGATGCATATATTTTTGAATACATACTTTTTTCTAGACTTTTTTTGTTTTTGATCTATCACAAATTTACTTTTTTTGTGTGTATAGTGGTAAAGGTTCAATTTTATTTTTCCACAGATATTTCATTTCTAAGCATCATTTATTGAAGTACATTTGTTTATTAAAGCACTTCATTATCCTCACTAATTTTTTAAAAAAATTTTTTAATGTTTTTAAATTTATTTTTGAGACAGGGAGAGACAGAGAATGAACAGGGGAGGGTCAGAGAGAGTGAGACACAGAATCTGAAACAGGCTCCAGGCTCTGAGCTGTCAGCACAGAGCCCGGGTCCTCACTAATTTTTAATGGTGTCTCTATTGTATTAAGTTTTCATATACATGTGAGTTGGGAAGAAACTACCGAACCTCTATGAGTTAGCATACACTATTACCTCTGTCTGGAAAGTCCTGTTTTTGTTGACTTGGAAATATTCTACTCATCTATTAAGTCCTAGCTTAAATATCATCTCCTTTGTGAGATGGCTCTCACCCTTCTTCGTCCTTCTCTATGTTGATTACAACCTCATTGCAATATGCATTGCACCATAGATATTTTTTTCACAGCCAGATTTTTAGCTTTTTTTGAGGCTAAACACATTGTCCTGCTATTTTATGCTGTCAAATACCTTGTAGATATTTAATAAGATTAACTAAATGAATACATTAATGAGTGAATCTTCAAAACAGAACAGCTTGAGTGACACTTGGTAAATCTGAATAATTCATCCTCATATCTCTTGTCTCTCTTTTCCCTTGTTTTGCTGACTTTGTGGTATAGAGACTTTAACATAGTTATTACGGATGAAATCCTTTCTAAAAATTGCTTCTTAGGACTATAATTTGTAGAGATATGATCTTACTTATTAGATTCTTCATTTCTGTTTTTTTTTTCTTCAATAAGTGATGTCTGAGAACTAAATCAGCAACCTTACCTACATGGTGATCTGCTTCATTTGAAAATCCCCAATGCCGTCATGTTGAGAAGTAGACTATAAGCTTCACACTCTGAGTGAGCTGCTCTTAGGTACATATAGCTCCGTAAAGCACACTAAACACTGTAAACTCACCCATTTTTACCTAATTTTGTTTGGATACTCTATAGTTCCCTATCAAATGTAGAGACACCATAAATAGTTATTGAATATTTGCATGATAATATACGTGTGTGTCTTCACGTGCTGTACTCTTGAGGTTTTATAAGATCTAGGACCCTCACAAGTAGTAAAGAGCATAACTGACCTTCTGTACATTATTTCCATCAGACTATACACACCCTATGAAGCAGGCTAGGGATCAGCATTGTCAACGTGACCCTGAGGTGACCGCAGTCACTTGCTTCTGGTATTATTTGGAAGTCAATGTAGACCACCTATGGTAGATATTGTTTTCACTTGCAGTAAATACTCAAATGATTAGCAGTCCTTTATGGCCACCAAATTTGCTATTGACTAAACTCGCTGTACTAAATGCTACCATTGACCGCAACAACTCTAGAAAGTGAAAACACAACCTATATGGGAAAGCATGGTCATCAAAACCTCCTAGTCAGCCAATATTTCAACTGCAAGATTTACCTTAACTTGGGAATGTGGGAGTTTGGATTTCACATTGTTACAGGTCAACAAATCATACAGAGTTAGCTCTGACTGATTCAGAGGAGTCTCGTTACAGCCAGTTCCACACTATCTCTGCACCAGGGTCAGCTATATCTCTGATACCTCTAATTTGCTTCAGGAAAGAGCCGCTGCTTCCAAGATTTCACTCAAACTATTCTTTTAAGACATCCTTAACAGCCTGAGCTTTTCTCTAGATCTTTCTTTTCCTTATCCCTAGAAATATCCTTTCATCATTGGCTTTTCAAGGTGTTCCGCCAATATAATTTCTAAAATTGGTCTTTTCCATTCCTGCCCCAGTTGATCTAGTAAATACTTGAGTTTTCTTTCTTACTTTCTTAACTTTTTTTTTCTGGTGGATTTCCTTTTTGAACACTTCTTGCCTCTACTCTCCTATGCCTCCCACTTTGCCTCCACACAAAGATTTTCCACTTCCTTTCCCCCTCAGCCATATGGGTTCCAAATTTTCTCATTCTCCTCTGTTCACGTCCATGTTAAAAAAAAAAAGAGCTGTTTATCTTAAATTAGTGTTTTAAGTCCCCAATTTACATTCAAATTACTCTTATCTACAACCTCTGTTAGACTCTTCCTCTCTTTAGAGTTCAGTTTCCTTGTTTGTAAAATGAGATGGTTGGGAGTGGTCTATAAGATCTATTTCAGCCTAAACATGACTCTGTGACTCTATGCATCTAACAAACTCTGTCTTCTTTGGTCACTTCAAATGATTACGGCTCATTCACCACCAACTGGCTACCTTTGACTTGTAACATCTTGGGAAGCACTTCGGCTCTCAGCACATTCAGTGTGAACATGGATCAGGAAAAAGAAGAATGAGCCAGTTCTAGCATCAGAGCTGTGCTCCTCTTAGCACAGTGTGAAGTGACCTGGTTGGGAGGATGTGACAAAAGCCCAAGAAACTACCAAAGGGAGACTGGATTAGGATAGTCACAGGCAAAGATGCAAGCTGAAAGGTGTATGATATCCCAGAAGATGACAACCAGAGGAATTAGGCCAGTGTCAGGGCTTCAGGGAGACAGATGATAGAAAAGAGTAAACAGAAATTTAGAACTCAGTTATCAGACAGATACTTGTCTTCTTTAGCAACATACTTACTCAGAAATTGAGTTTAGGGGTCATGAGGCAAAGTAAGAGGAAGCTGCAAGGCCTGCAGATAGATGCAGAATCAGAGTCAAAGGTGAAAAGTGTAGATGAGAGCATGAGACCAGAGTCCTTAGTCTTTTTGTACCCCCTTCCTTCCCCAAAGGGCATAATTCTGAATGCAATGAGCAGAAATAGATGGACTTTATCTTTAGCTAAGGTATCTGTTAGATTACCTCTCACTAAATTCCTAATTGCATGATGAGACTGCTATGCCATTCAGGGGATACAAGACTACAGTTATGTTTCCTCCATTCTGCTTGGCAGACAGCACAACAGGAGACTCCACTTGGTCTGCTTTAGATCAACTCTTTCTGCACAAGGAGGATTCTTGAAAAGAACTGTCTACTTTCTGAAATGAAAATTGGTAAAGATTATATTTTCCAGAAGTTCGATTCATTGGACAGTCTTTTTAATTTTTCAAAGATGTAAATATTTTTTTTTTTTAATTAGGACTCTGCATGCTTCAAATCCTTCTGGAAAATGGGTGATTGGATTGACTAACTTTAAAGTTAAAACACATTATATAACCTTTCTATAGTCAAGTAAGGTAGCTGTTATTCCTAGATCCACTTTGCAGATGGCGATATGGGGGTTCAGAATGATCAAGTACATTGAAGTTGGTTACACAGAGCAAGAAATGAAGCTGGGATTCAAACTCAGGCCTCTTAACTTTAAGCCCTATGCTCCTTATAGTACATTCCCTGTAGCTTTCACCCAGACTGTGATGTATTTAGAAGGGTGTTTTCTGGCACATCCTTCAACTTGTATGTACTTAGCAAATTAATCATAAGAATGTAACAGACATAAAATAAACATCTTGGTGGAATGACTGGATGACCACCTACATCTTCCCTGCCCTTACTTACAACTCCCCTCCCCATCCCCTGCTTAACATTGGGGAATAAGGTTTCCCTCCCTCCCTCCCTCCCTCCCTCCCTCCCTCCCTCCCTTCCTTCTTTCCTTCCTTCCTTCCTTCCTTCCTTCCTTCCTTCCTTCTTTCCTTCCCCTCTCTCTCCCTCTCTGTCTCTCTTGCAGTCTGCTTTTTACAGTTTGTATGGACAATGGTGCCATATACACTAGAGCTTCCTGGCGGAAGGAAGATCCACTCATCGATCCCTTGATTACACCATTCACTAAATATTAAGTGAGTTCTCACTCCTTCAAGTCCTTGTGTGAGGTACATAACTGGGCATCATAGAATGTTTATGCTAATGGATATAACAGTCTAATCTCTTTTGCTCTGTGTAACTGGAAAAGGTTTCAGAAGATCGAGGTTTGGAGAAAAATTAAGAAAATGAATCTCAGTTCAAATAATCAAAAAGTCCCCTATGAAGATGAAATGGAGCTGATTCTCATTCGACTCTAAAATACAGTCAAGCATGAAACACATGTTTTCAAATACCAGCGTGGAATGAATGCCATAAATGCCAAAGACATGGTCAACCAGTACAGTGCCTATCTCTCTCCATCAGAGTAAATTAACTCAAGATTGCTTCTATTAAGCCTTACCTCTTCTTCCTGTCCCTCCCTCTGCTTGGAGGAAAATGCCTGCTGATGGCGCTTCCTGGCACAACAGCTACTCTGATATTTTCAGCGCATTTTGCCTTTTGGTGCTCCCTTAACTCAGTGACCTACCCGTGCTGGCCAGAGCTGCATTAACCAGGTCCCGCCCGCACAGGAGAAATTCCTTTCATTCATCAGCAGATAAGGAGTTTTGACAAGCCTCTCTGGGGAGCAAAAGGGGAACACATGCACACAAAAGATTGCCCTGTAACACTGAGAAGCACAAAGTGAAGGAGCCAAAGAAAGACCGAAGGAAGCTTTGAGGCAGCCAGGGCAGACAGGGAGTCTGCTATCAGAATTAAATGCGATGTAGTCCAGAGCCCTCTCTCTGTCTCTACCTGCTTCTTCTCAATGTCACTATCGGCCCACAGTTTGATACAAAACAGATCCCCAGAAGTATTCCAGTAACTCCTCAGGACCACCAGGGCAAAAACAAAAACATTCAGGGCTTGACACTTACCAGGGCAGCCTGCCAAGCGTATCACATGTGAAAAGAGCTGCTCGGAGAGAATAATCTTGCTCATGTTCACAAGGCCGGGTGTTAAGTCTGTGAGAACCCAGGGCATTTTCCATCCAGGGCAACCTACAAGGGCTGGGAAAAGCACTTTTCTATGAACTGCCAGAAAGGGCAATTACACGTTTTATGGAAGTAAAGGCTGAAGGAGAACATGAAAGGTCAGTTGGGGGAATGGGGAGAATTAGTCTACCCTCTTGCCTTCGAGTCTGAGTACACTGAAATGACCCCACCTTGCAAGTATATTTCCACACGTTCTTTACGTGAATCTCTTCTGCAAACCTGGCCTTGAGGAATTCTGACACCCAGCCTAACAGTTTCATGATACATTTATTTTGATGTACCACACTCCAGTCAAGATGATAAGGTGGCCTTCTCCACTCTACAAAACTTTGATCCATCAGTCTAGCAAATATATCTAGAGCACGTACTACGGGCCAAGCATGTTCTAAGTGCTAGTACTAAATCAAGGAACAAAACCCATAATAAGGCCTCTCGCTTTTGAATCGTATCCTGTGATAGAGTTTCACAGATACACAATATATTAATTATGGCAGAGAATTTGGTAAATGAGAAATAGGAGGTTCAGTTAGCTAAAATTGATTTCACAACTCTTTGTTGAATACTTCCTCTATGTGGTACAGTGTTTTTCAGGTGTCAGGCTGGGGATAAAGCAGGAACCAGATGTGCACCTCCAGTCCTCCCGTTTCTTTTATTCTAGTGGACTTCGCCCATCATTTAACTCTGCTCTCACATCCATTTCTTACCCTCCTCTGCTCTTCTGGGGGTAGGAGGGCGAAGGGAGAGAATCCTTGCATGTTATGTTTCTTAGGTCCCTTTGTCAAATGGCTTTTGACCTGCTCTCCCAAGAGCAGACACTGGCTCAGCTTTGGAGGGCAGGAGGAAGTCAGCAGTCCTACTTCTTCCTTTCCTCTTAGGTGTCTTAGGCGATGGCTGCCTCGCCTGTGGACACCAGCTCTGCCAGCCATGACTCTAAGCCCTGACAGACACTCCCCTTACTTCTGGGCTCTGGTAAAGTCTCCTCCTCCCATTTTCCCTCCAGATCCTTTGGGTGGCGGTGACTTCTCGTTCCGAGTTGCTTCACTGTCTCCCTTTTAACTTCTCTGCTTTTTGATAACCTGTGGGATCAAATCCTTGCATGGAATTTCCTGTCTTTGAAAGACCTAGACATTTTGTTTGTTCGTTTTCTTCATGGGACCCTAACTGGAAAAGAAAGTTTTGATGAGGATATGAAAAATGTGATTAGCAAAACAAAAGGGGAAGTGTGGATGTATAAGAGATGGGATGTAGAAGAGAAAATACTGACTGTATTAATTTGCTAAGCCTGACACAACAAATACTACAGACCAGGGAGAAGAAACTACAGAAATTTATTTTCTTGCAATTCTGGAGGCCAAAAGTTCAAGATCAAAGTGTCTTCAGGTTTAAGGCCTTCTGTGGCCTCTCTCCTCGGCTTGCAGATGTCTGCTTTCTTCGTGTGTCCTCGTATGGTTGTTCTTCTATATTCCTGCCCCTGGTTTCTCTTCTCAAAAGGATATCAGTCGGATTGAATTAGTACCCACCTTCATACCCTCACTGTAACGTAGTCACCTCTTTAAAGAATCTATCTTCCAAATACAGTCACATTCTAAAGTACCGGGGCTTAGAGCTTCGACATACAAATTTGTGGAGGAGACATAATTCATTCCATTACACTGACCTAGTTGAAAGGTCAAGAAGGCCTAACTAGGAAAGGTGGCAACAAATAGAATAGCGGGAAGGGCTCTGGCAACCACAGATGCATTTATTTGATTTTCCCATATTTGACACACGTTAATCAACACAATGTGCCATCCAGTAGATATGTAGACTTGAATAAGATGAAGGGTCTCTCCTGCCCTTGACATTGGATAGGAGAGACGGACAAGCTGTGGAACAATAAAAATATAGCATGACTCGTCTCAGGCTACATCGAGTACAGGGAGTAGCTGGAGTATGGAGAACAAGAGCATCTCAGTCCATTAAGAACACCAGGAATCGCTTCCTTGAAGTAGACGTCACCTAAGTTGAGTCTTCAAAAAACTAAAGTAGTAGGCAAGTGAAGGAAACATTGAGAGTAGGAAGAAAATTCCAGGCAGATACAAAAGCATGTTGTCTTGAGGTTAGACCCGTGAGTGAAAGGTAGCATAGCATTTTGATCCTTCCTGACATTGACAGGACAGGTCCTAGTATTTTTATAAGAACTGAGAATATTTCTCAATATTCATTGATGTTGTACTCTTCCTAGCTCTTTTAAAAAACATTTGTAGTTGGCCTCTCAGCCTTTGAGCTCATGTTTTGCTTTCTCGTGTTTGTTTGTTTGGTTGGTTTTAGTTTGTTTCTATCTCTGAGAGAAGGTCATGGCGCTCTTTCTTGACCATTGTCTCTCCGATTTTGGTTTGGCTTTCTCCCCTTTGGCATCTGTGATCCTGGGGACCCAGGATGGTGCAACTCTTGGGAAGCTGCGGGGAGTGTTTGTCAGAGCAAGGGGAGGAACAGGGCAGGCTTTTAAAATTCTGGTTTGTTGCCTTTTTTTTTTTTTTTTTTTTTTTGCATCTACATTTTTAATGAGGATGTTCCTTCTTTAGCCATATCTCTGTGGCTATATCTACAGTATTGGGCACACATGGTTGGACCCAAACCGATGTCAAGAATAAAATAAAAAAATAAAGCTTTTGTCGTGTTGCTCTTTTTCAGCTTTTTCAATAATCTCTTTCCTTACCGCCTCAGGGTGTCATCTGAGAAGGTTCAAAGTCATTCTTACGTAGATTTCTGGCTTAAAGAAGAAACCGTTTGTCCAATGACATTATTTAAGAAGGAGAGTAATTGAAAAATAATGTTTATAGCATTATAAAAAACTCTATGGGCTTTTGAAGATTTTGCACTTAATCATACCTACCAGAGTCAAAAGGTTTAGAGGTCCCCAAAAAGAGTCACTAAAACCTTTACATGAGGTCTTTTTCTTAGGAAAAACTCTAGTAATTAGAAAGAGGTTTTCTGCATATACATTTCCTATTCAGAGCAAAAGGACATCTAAGTATTCATCAGTGCCTACTTACAATAGATTTAGGTAGAGAGGCCTTCCTTTGTCATTGGGACTAAATTGCAGGTTGTTAACATGAAATAAGAATAACGTGCATCTTACCAACCATTAGGATTTAAAACACTGACTTGTGGATTTCCTGGTTTATTAGCTTGTTTTATATTTCCACTTCTGCAGAGGAAATAGATCCTACATTGTAACAAGAGAGCATTGAGTTAGATGTAAAGAGGAACTTTGTGTGTCAGGCTGATTAAACACTGGAGCAAATTAGCAGGGGAGCTTATGGAATCACCATCTGTAGAGATATTTTAAAAATAGAATTGACAATTTTCTTCTTTGGATGATTTAGGAAATGCCCCTACTGGCAAGAAGATGGACCAAATGGGCTCTTGAAATCCTTTTTGGTTTCCTGCTCCTAAGAGTCTTTCTCTACAGTTCTTGGAAGTATTTATTTCCTAAGTATAATGTAGAACAGAATGCCCATAGCAAAGGTGGTGCGTGCGTGCGTGTGTGTGTGTTTGTCCATGTCATTAGTAGGAAAGATGGGAAGGGAACATTGTGTTACTTTAAAAACACAATTTTCACTTCCTAACCAGTCATTTTTACCTATGTGAAATAAATGAGACTTCCTCAGACTTTCTAGAAGCTTGCCTCTTTCCTGACCATTCCCTCTCTTTTCTATGCCCACACTTCACATGTAGGCCTGATCTTGTGCCTACTCTCAGCTTCCACTTTTCCACTTATATCCTGTCTCTCCTGAGGCAACTTTATGCTCTTCTGAGCCTTCTGCTCTTGGATGATTTGAAAAATCTGTTTCCACAGCCATGAATCTTTCTCTGGGTTACAGACCTGCATTCCAACTATCTGCTAGATAAATCTACCTGAGACAACCTCTCAGTAAATCCAACTCAGCAGGTCCCAAACTGAAGAGATGGCAGAAGAGAAAAGGGTGCTTTCAGAAAAGGGTGCTTAATCTCCATCCACACTTCTACAGTTCCTCCCATGACCCTCTTCATCCCTAGCCCCGACTCTACCCTGGTCATTCTTCCTCCCGTGTTCTCCATCTGGAACTCTGCAACAATTCAGCCTCATCTTGCACAACAGCAGTCCCATGACTCGTGACCAAACAGCCAATGAAAATCATACCTGACCATCTCCTCGGGCACCACACCATTCTCACAGCTCGCTGCTCTTGTGAGCTCCCTCGCCTTTCTCAAGCTGCTCATTCCTCTTTGCCTCTGGTATTTCTTCCGTGTTCAGTCATCTTCCTACCCTGACTGGGGAATCCTACCTGTACAATGTGACACATGGTTCTAGTGTCAGCTCATCTTCTTTGGAAGTCATATTGAATCCTCCATGATGTGCATTAATCAACCTGTGTCCACAGATGCTCAGCACCTCCTTGATATGACTATGGAAAAGGTATATACCATAAAGGGTGGACCACTTCGAAACTGAGGCTCACTTGTCTACACCACATCCCAGATATGAGACCATGATGAGTGACTTAAATCTGTTTCCCTAAAAATGGGGCTAAAAAACCAATACTACCCCCACAGGAGTGACAATGAAAATACTCAGTTGGGAACTGGCGAGAATAAAGAGGTGAACATTTTGTACACCCGAAACTAATGTAACGCTTTGTGTCAACTGGACTCAAATAAAAAGAAGAAAAAACAGGCTAAAACGAGAGGTGAATGGTCTCTGTATTCAAGCAGCTTATAGTCAAATAACTGTAATAATATATGCAATAATATCCAAATAACTGTAACAAGCTGTAAAAGTAACATCTTCTTCTTCATCAACATCATCATCACAACTAACCTTCACGTCCAGCACTTTCTAACCTGAATGAATCATTCAGTGGCTAGATGTTAATGAAAAAAACTCTTATGACAATTAGGGAAAGCAAGGTCATTTAGATTTGTTGACCTTTCTTCCTGCTAGGGCAGGATAATTCCCCATAGCATATTCTTAAATGTTTAACGAGTCTATTTAAATGACTGAATCTATTTGGTTCCTACAGCATCCCATAAAAGATTAACCTACAATGTATAAGCCAGAAGTTCCAGGAAATTTCTTTTTCTGAGATTTACTTTTCCTCCAATCATTTCACCAAACCCTCATATCTCATAATTTCATTATAAAAAAAGTGCTTCGTCATTGTACAGTAATTATGCCCAGTATTTGTAGTTAATTATCTCATTGCCTCTGAGTTTTCTTTTCCCCTTACAGTGATGTACCACGTACATTTACTCCTTTATTCTTCTAAGACAATAATCCTAAGTAACCAAATCATAGTTACGTTGAATCTATTTGTATCTTCAAATTGTTTCCCATTTATTAGTTCTGTGGCGAACTCTCAAAACCTTAAATATCACTTTATTTGGTGTAATGATGATGGTAATAAAAACAATAAAACCAAGAGGGAATAAAAGAAGAATATAAAAATAATGATGCCTTGCATCAATTCACAGAACACTTTTTGTACAAAAAATGTACGGAACACTTTTTACATCAATTGCGGTGGAATTTTATCTTACATGGAGACTGGGCCTTCAAACCAACATGGAAGGTGAAGATTGTCTACAGTTAATTTACCCTTAAAAATCCCTTAGAAAGTGCCACATTCAATTTCAACATCCCATTTCTCACTAAGTCCAAAGATTTCTTTTTTTTCTTCTGCCATTGGAACAGATCGCGGTTTCTTTGGTTGAGCTCCAGATGAAGCAGTTGGCTTGCTTTTAGGCACCATGTTGCATGAAAAATAAGTATCTTTAAACACTAGAATCACACTCCTGCACCATCAGGTGCTCACATTATGAGAAGCAGCCGCAGGGAGACAGAAGTCTGAGCAGAGACAGCCTCTCCTGTCACTCTCCCCCTCAGGCCTGTGCTCAGGCACGGGAGGGCTGGGTGGATGGCCACGCTATTGCATACCTCCGTCTCTGCCTCTCTGTCTCTGATTCTTTTTCTTTCTTTTGTGAGCTCCGAGAGGATAAGCATAGAGCTGAGTATATTTAAGTCAAAAAAGCTTCATGAGGGGCGCCTGGGTGGCTCAGTCGGTTAAGGGTCTGACTCTTGATTTCGGCTCAGGTCATGATGTCATGGTGCATGGGATTGACCCCCTCCCCCCCAACCCACCACCGCTGTCAGCGCAGAGGCTGCTTAGGATTCTCTTTCACCCTCTCCCTCTTCCCCTCCCCCACTCGCTCTTTCTGTCTCTAAATAAATACACTTAAAAAAAAAAGCACCGCATGATATGCTACCATTGTGCCCCCTTTGAGTATCTTAACAATCTGATGAGCTAGGTAGAGATTGTTATCTTATTTTCTCAAGAGAAAACATATTAGAGTAGGACTAGTGAATGTAAAAGTAAAAATATAGGATGCTCAGTTAAACCTCAATACCAGAAAAACAGTCAGTAATCTTGTAGGATAAGTATGTTCCAGTCCATACGCAGGTCATACTTGTGTTCCAAAAAAAAAAAAAAAAAAAAAATATATATTTTTATAAATATATAAATTTTTTTTGTTGTTGTTGTTGTTATTGTTGTTGTTGTTTACCTGAAATTCAAATTTAACTGGACACCCTGCATTTTATCTAAAAATTCTAGCTCAGAAGTATTACTTGGCCTCAAAACATCTAGTTTCTAGACCTTTATATTAGCTCATGATGCTCCTCATTACATTTGAACATCTTATTTGTCTACATTTAAATGATTTTTGGGGAACGCCTGGGTGACTCAGTTGGTTGAGTGTCCGACTTTGGCTCAGGTCATGATTTCATGGTTCATGGGTTCGAGCCCTGCATCGGGCTCTGTGCTGATGGCTCAGAGCCTGGAGGCTGCTTCGGATTCTGTGTCTCCCTCTCTCTCTCTGCCCCTCCCCTGCTTGTGCTCTATCTCTCTCTCTCTCAAAAACAAACATAAAAAAAAAAAAAAAGAATTGTTTAAATGATTTTCGATTCCTATTGAAATTACAATTTCGATTGACTGTAAGATTACTTAAAGAAAAACAAGCAACATACACAAATACATCTTCTTATTAAGATGGTCCATGAATTAAGACTCACATTTGAGCTGTATTAGTCCATTCTTGATAAGGAATGGAGTATCTCCTTGGGTTTTGCTTTCAAGATAAAACACCCCTTGGATTGGACTTTAGGGCATGATGCGAAACCCAGGGAAAAGCTGTGAGTATAGTAAAGGCCTTTGCTACCCGGATGGAATGGAAAATATTTAAGCCAAAAGAAAGAAAAAAGGTCACGTTCACATGTCTAATATATTGAGTTTGTACTCATTATGACATCATTAATAGCCGATTAGAAAACTCTCTTGGTATTCAGCCTTCTGACTCCATTTCATAATAATTGGTATTGATAGTATTTTATTGTGCTATGTAGTTTGCCAGCACCGAGCCCGATGGATTCGGATCCAGAATATAAGCAACGCCTTAACAAGGCAAGCACGATGTTATGTTATTTTTACCGCGCTGTGTTACCTGGCAGGCAATTACAATTCTGGACTTTAACATTGTTTTCCAAGAATAACAATCATCTAATGTTTAGTTTGGCTGAAGCAGGGTTTGTGATTGCCCACCTGTTAGAAGAAAAATAAGACATTCCTGTAAACGGAAGATCTGAGGCAAATCACGAAACATTTTAAGAAAGGGGATAGCATGTTCTGTTGGCTACACTAGAAATTGCAAGAGGTAAGGGGAAGTGGATAATAGACAAAGGTCTGAGTACTACAGGTCTTTTGATTATCCTTAAAACACCCCCAAAATGCTATCATCCATGTGCGGGGGTAGGATTTAATTTCATTGGAATAGCTCTGGCACTGTGTCTTAAACTGGTGGTCAGATTCCCTGAAGAGGATTAGGGAAGCATCCCAAGGGGGTCATGTGGCCAGAACAGCTGACTTTAAAGCAGCTATTTAATCATGAAGCAAAAGCAGAGTAGTCTAGTGTTTATGAGCTTGTGCCCTGAAGCAAGCACACCTGGAATAATTATGAGTTCTGCTACTTACTAACTCTGTGATCCTGGGAAAAGTTTCTAAGCCTCAGTTTCCTCATCTGTGTAAGGGGAATAAAGATGCTTTCGGGGTTGTTTTGAAGGAATTCATGGAACTAAAAGAGTAAAGTGCTTATTGTATAATAATCACTAATAAATGAAGCTGTTATTATTAACTATAAAGAATGTGAAGAGAATAAGACTTTTTCGTTCGCTTGTTTCTTACATCTATTCACCAGACATTTAGTGAGTGTTGGGTGAAACTATTTTAGGTGCTGGACAATGAGACCTTTCAACCCCAGGCTGGGCACTTTCCCACATCCCTCACCCCAATTTGCTACTTCCATACCAAGAGGGAGAAGGATACATAAGATTACAAAGTAAGTGATAGTATGAAATAACATTCCTTGTGCCCATAACTATATACCTCATCTTATATTATTTAATACATATAATGTCTGTGTGGGATAAGTGTCATATTGCCTTATGATAGGTGAGGGAACTGAGGCAGATAGAGTTTTAAATTGTTTTTAATATTTATTTATTTTGAAAGAGAGAGAGAGACAGTGAGATGGGTAAGGACAGAGAGATACAGAATACCAAGCAGGTTCCACGTTCTGAGCTGTCAGCACAGAGCCCAACGCAGGGCCCAAACTCAAGAACTGCAAGATCATGGCCTGAGCCAAAGTCAGACGCTTAACGGACTGAGCTACCCAGGTGCCCAACAGATAGAGTTTTAATAGCATTATCTAAGTTCGTGCACGGCAGAGCTGGAGTTTGGACCTAAGTCTGCATGACTGCAAAGTACATTACCTCAGCTACTTACAGTGGGGAGAAAATGCCTGAGAGCCTCTAAAGTGATGATTCACCATCCTGATGTGACAAAAAAAAAAAAAAAAGGAAAGGCCAGAACTTTCATCATTTCTATGGTCACTAAAAATTATCTTATCTTGCATTCGGTATAAAAACTGAAAGCTAATTCTTATATCAAAGTGACCTTGTATTAATTCCCTAGTTCTCTTCCATGAGTGTGCATTCATTAACATTTCTGTAACTAGTCCCTCTTACTGCTGATGTGATCAATATCAAACGGTTAATGAACTAAACCACCCTTGCTAAAAATAATCTCTGCAAAGACCACATGTGGTAATTCTAATGAGCTATTTTACAGTAAATGTACTTACGAAGAGCGTGAAGGAAACAAAGAAACAGAGTTCTCGAAGTCAAATTAAAAACCAGCATTCAGTATTAAAAAAGTTAATCTGGGGCCACCAGACTACATTTTAATTCTACGCTATTTTTTGACCAAACATGGCATAGCAATTTATCGGTAAATAGCCATTCTTAAACACCTACACAGCAATTAGATTTGAACTTCTCTAAAGAGAAACTGAGTCACCAGCTAAGTAGCCATTTCTTGAATCTTCGAAAGGCAATTCTAAAAAATCACTACTAAAAGCCCAAAACCCTGTCTCCCTGCCTGTTTCTGAAGACTTCAAATGGGGATTATTCATTTCCCCACTTGTTAACTTGGAAATATCTGAGGTATCTGTCATCTTGAAGTACTCCGGTATTTATATACAACGTTTTCAAAATTACAATCATAAACTTGTACTTTAATGGGGAAATATAACACACAGTGTTTAAATGTAAAATGGAACATATGAGACTCCAAATGAAACAAGAAATCTTTCAGCTCAGGAGAAATTTGTGTTCAGGTCAGTCACAGCCTGGATCTTACAATTAGTCCTTCTTGGGGTGGGTGGTGGTGGCGGGGGGAGACAGCATTTGTGAAGACATAGGACATATTGCTAAAGACAAACTTAGAGGAGTGGCTGTCAATATACTTCTCTAAATATTATAAGCAATGAAGAAGTGGGAGATTTACATGTTCACATTATCCCCACTGAGGCATATTATCAAGTTAGCTAAATGCCTTTCCCGGTGCCCCTGCACCCAAAACGAAACAACAATTATACACTCAACAAAATAGAAGACAGTGAGGAAAGCCATTCACTTGCCACAATAATGATGAGGTCAACGTGAAGGGGACATTCGTGTCAATGAAGAAGCTTTCAGTTGATAACAGGCCGGTAGGTAGTTATATTTTAACCCTCGCCTCTCTCTCGGTCATTCTTGTCGCTGTCACACACAGCCATTCTGTCCTCTGTCTTGTGAATTATTCTCACATAGCGTCTCTCCCCTCATCCTCAAATGCCCACTTACCACCCTCATCAACGTGTCATGACCTCATACCTTTTTTCCTTTTTTATTGTCTTGCTCCCCATCTGTTTTCACTGTTCCTAGCCCACACACTCCCCACTGCTTGAATGCTCTAGAACCTTTGGGAAGCATCTACATTTTTCCTTCACTCTCTGGTTCTGTGCTCGAGACGCCACAGAATTGGTGGACGGCCTCTTAAAAGCTGTTGGTAGCACTTTCAACAACAGCCAAACTATGGGAAGAGCCTAAATGTCCATCAACTAACGAATGGATAAAGAAGATGTGGTTTATATATACAATGGAATACTACTTGGCAATGAGAAAGAATGAAATCTTGCCATTTGCAGCTACGTGGATGGAACTGGAGGGTATTACGCTGAGTGAAATAAGCCAGGGGAGAAAGGCAGATACTATATGTTTTCACTCATATGTGGATCTTGAGAAACTTAACAGAAGACCATGGGGGAGGAGAAGGGGAAAAAAAAGTTACAGAGAGAGGGAGGGAGGCAAACCACAAGAGACTCTTTAGGACTGAGAACAAACCAAGGGTAGATGGGGGGGGTGTGGAGGAGAGGGAAAGTTGGTGATGGGCAGGGAGGAGGGCACTTGTTGGGATGAGAACTGGGGGTTGTATGGAAGCCAATTTGACAATAAATTATGTTAAAAAAAATAAGCTGTTGGTAGTCTTGAAGGGGAATAGCAGCATGAGACACGGTGTCTAAAGACGCTCAGAACACCAAAATGCCCTCTGTACACGAGATAGGTGTTCTTCCCTCGCAGAACCATATCGGATGGGTGGGTTTCTGTTCAGAACACTGTGTTAGATGGCGACGGGCATGGGGCCTTCCTATTGATGTGGTACCAGGAGCACGTCTACTCCCTTCTCTATGCCTCAGTGTCTTCAACAATGAAATAATGCAATGCAATGCAATGCAATGAAGGTCTGGGCCTTCTGAAGCAGAAGGACAAGGTGCTAAAAAAAAAAAAAAAAAGGAAAAGAAACTAAGTGGGGACAATTAAATCTGCCTCAAGCAGGACATGCCCTATTATGAAGGAACCGTATGTGTGAGGAGTAACCATTTTTAGCTCTGGTTTGGGCAGACAATTTGCATCACATGTCCCCGTACCTAGGTTAACTTTGTGTGTTTTACCTAATTTCTCTTTTCTAGTGAGCGGTTTACCAATGCCAGGGGCTTAAATCTCAGCCAGTTTCAAAATGAGAGAATGATGATCGAGCAATGCTCTGGGAACTGGCTAATGTTCTGAAGTTGACTAAACAGGCAAAAAACTGTATTGCCTTCTTCAGCAACCCAGATGGAATGCAGAGGCTGACCACAGTGACTGGCCAACCACGAGGAAGGAGGAGAGAAAGGGAGGGGGAGGGGAAGCAGGGAGAAGAAGATCCAAGAAAGAGAAAACAAAATAAAGTACATTACCCTAAAAATGTTAAAATATCAAAGAAACTATTTAGGAAGAAACACATGAAACAGCTCTCATGCATCAGCCACACAGTTGGTAGCATCTCTTACTTGGGGCTTAGCCAGTGGGTGTTACTGTGTGCAATTACTTTAGAATTCTCAGTATTGTTTAACATTGACCAATAGCTTCTGGGAAGGCTTAGAACACTTCAGGTATCTTCTAAGGAGGCCGCATTTAGGAATACGTTAATCCACCTGAAGGTAAAGAAAACCAACAGAGAATGAACTGAATTTTGGAGATTAGTAAATATACATTAAAATGAATATCAAGTGATAGCAGCATAGCTTCAAAGAAGATGCCGTTTTGAATTGAGAAAAAAGTTAACTTGATCAGTGTCTGGAAGGGCATGTTATCTAACCGTATATTATCATTTGGTTGAATTTCACTGGCAAGCAGAGAAATTTCCCCCTTCCTCCTTGGGAAGTGCTGCTGTGGAGAGAAGAATTTTCAAGTCGGTCTTTAATAAGGATCATCAGTGTGCAATTTACTACTCCCAATCAATGGTTTCTAGCAAGGTCGTAACAAAGGAATGTCTTCTGGGGGCGGGGGTGGGGGGGGCAGCACATAGTATTCCTAACTGAAGGATTATCACACAGAGAAATTTCTTTCTCTGTGCTGGAGCGCAGAAATACACCAGTACTTGAATTTTCAGAGTGATTCAGAGAGGACAGGAACTTTTGAAATGAAAGCCAATTTATAGGATTAAAAAAAGCATTTTTCTTGGGGCGCCTGGGTGGTTCATTTGGTTAAGCATCCAACTTTGGCACAGGTCATGATCTCATGGTTCGTGGGTTTGAGCCCCGCGTCGGGCTCTGTGCTGATATCGCGGAGCCTGGAGCCTGCTTCGGATTGTGTCTCCCTCTCTCTCTGCCCCTTCCCCTGCTTGTGCTCTGTTTCTCTGTGTCTCAAAAATAAATAAACATAAAAAAAATGAAAAGAAAATATTTTTCTTATCTTTAAAAAAGGCAACCCCAGGTGATTTGTGTCCATGTTGAGGCAGAATTTCACAGCTACAGATTAATGCCTTGGTTGGTTTTTCATTGACTTTTGTTTAGCCAAGTGGACCTCAAAATCTTCTTGATTGTGCACATCTTCAATGAGGTCAAAAGATTTGTAAGCCACATTTATCATTTGTAGGCCACATCTATTACTCTCTCTCAAAAACATTTTTAAAAATACAAATATTTACATACACATACATATACTTAAACAAATCTATATACTGAAAAGTGAAATCATTTTGAAGAATAGTGTGCCTCAGTATCCTCAATGGACTTATAAAATATTATAGTAATGTGTCAAAAGTAGATTAGATAATTATCTCCTATGCTGTATATATAAACAATGATATTGGATTATAATACATCCCGAATGGATTTACAGAAATCCTTGGTTTTGTGGCTAAGAGTTGTTCATTAGCCATACTTTGATTGTAACCAATTTCACGGCTTAAAGTACGAATTCATTGTATTGAATGACATCATAATGCAACGAAAGCCCAGAATCTGGAGTTAGAAGCTCTAACTAGAAACACCAATAACTGGTTCTGCACACTCTTAATAGTTTTGAGCCTTAGGGTTTTTTTATTATTATTATTATTATTAATAACTGGGGATACTTACTTTGTAGGTTAATTGTAAGATTAAATGAAGAAAAACACATTAAAAGTATTTACATAACATGAACACACTGAGAAAATAGCTATTTAAATTACTAGCAATAAGCAATTATTTTATTTAAGAATAGTAGTCCAAAGAATGTCTCTACCTCCCACCCTGTTGCAAAAATGCTTCGTATTGATGTCAAAATCTTTGCAAAGAGAATAAAGAATCTAAGGAAAATTTCAAGTAACTGTTACTTAATACATTTTTAAATTAGTTAAGATGGTAAAGTGTTTTAAATTTATTTTTCTCTCCAAAAAAAGAGAAAAGAACATATTTTAAAAAAGCATGTAAACACCTTTCCCTGAAAAGGACCATAAAATGGAAAGGAAGTAGCCTAATCACATACATTAATTATTATTTTGAAAGACAGTACAACCAAACATAGAGCTTCTCAAAGTTTCAAAACAGTCTTGGTCACTTTGATGTTCTGAGGCCTCCTGATCATAAGAGAATAGGAGTACCAAAGTGGAGTTACCAACTTTACAGTATATTTTAGCGATTTGTATTCAGCCAAGTGATACTTCAAAAAAATACCAACAACTTTGTGTACACATCCCAACAGCACCCCTTCCTGACCAAGAGGTACAGGGTAAATGATTCCCCCGCCCTCTTCCAGCCATCTCCCTACCCTGCAGTAACGCAGCATAAAGCACAGTATTTTCATGACCTAGCAGCCAGATTGGAGCATGGAATATGTATTGGGTAGTTGCAAATCTGCTCCTTGGAATGAATCGCTACCCATAGTCTTGTCCAGCAAGAATCATGTAGGGTCAGTGGAAAAATGCAGTGTCTGAGAGAAGCATCTTAGATGCACCTCTATTTTTACCAGCCTCTGCAAGGATGAATAAATTTGTTTTATTTCAAAGAAAGTGAGCACGGAGTCACTTCTCTCATATATATTTTAAAGGGAAGAATAAACTAAGCCAGCCTGAGCATTTCCTTCCATACACAGATGAAACGACTTCCACATGGCTTTTAATTACGTTCCTCCAAACGAATATTCTTTGAACAAGTAATGTTCTCTCTATGGAGTTACTCCTGTAAGTTGGCACTGGAAGGGGGGGGGGGCGGGCGGGAAGGACTGTAAACAGTAATATTCACATCCATTCTGAACAACTACAATGCCAAGAAATGCTCTGAGTATTTCCATGGACCTCCCACATTCTCGATAGGATGTTTTCTGTGCATGGTGATCCACAAATATTATCATTCCATGACAATGCAGTTTCATCAAGGTACGTCTCAATCCATGGGATACGAGTCCCACACAACAGACGGCGAATTTGGCGCAGCCCGGCGCACGCTGCGTGTGTTACTTACTGGTTATATTGCAGTGGTCACACTGAGTCCCGTATGGCGCCGTATTAACGAATGGCATGCAAGCACCTTCTGTTGAAACATCTGCGACAGGGAAATTTCAGGCATTTTTCCAGATAATTTTTGTGCTCTGGACCAAATTTTCATTAGGACTATAAAACCTGGCAAGCAGTATTGTTGTGTATGATTTTTTAATAAACTGGGACATGCCTTTGTTACAGGAGTGAGGAAAAGGGCTCTTCAGAGACTCTTTTCTATTATAAAAAGTTCAGAAAACATATGACAGCTCACAAAATAACATCTCCCAACTTTTTTTTTTTTTAAGTGCAAGGTTCCAGGCTTTCGTAGACATATAAATAAAATTCACAGTTTTGGATGCAGAAAGCAAAAATGCAGATTTTCACAACTTGTAGTAAATTATTTCAACGGTGGCTTTCCTTAAACATGTGTTTGTTAGGAATGCACACAACCGACAGAGATGTTTCTTATGTATTTAATTTTTGATGCTTGCTGCCAAAACCAATCTGTGCAAGAGGTTTTACTTGTTTGAAGAGACACCGTGTTTCAGAATTAGAAAAAAAGTCAAGAGTTTGGGCACATGCCTTTTTGTACCCACAAACAATGCGAACTTAACAACTAGCATTGTTCTTTTTATTTTCACCAGTTCAAACATGGGTGTTTCCATTTCTTTCTTCACTGCCAATAACCACCTTACTACTACAGTAATGGAGGCTAGAAAAACTCCCTTTTGTAATTCTTTAATTCCCCGTGCCCTGCTACAAACACTAATGCAAAACAAACACGCTTGGCAGTAAATATGTGCATTATCATTATGTAAATAGGCATGTTATCATTATCCTTTGATGATGCTGTTCTTTGTAAAGCCTTTTTTTTCTTTCTAAATATATTATCCAATTTAAGTTATAATGCATATTATACCACTGGGGCTATATAAACACTCTAGATCAAGGAGAATGAGTAGACGGTCTATAATACAACAAAATGTTTACCACCTATGCATATGGTGTGTGATGCAAACAAACAGACCAGTGCTGTTGCACATTACACAATCCTACCCGAGCCACGCACGGAAACCTCTGAGATTAATATCCGTCTTGCTGTTCAAATTGAGTAGCACATTATGACATTTTATATTGACAACATTATAAGCTGAGATGATACATTTTAAACTTGATGAGATGAATGATCTAGTACCAGCAGAAAACACGCTGCATATCTGAACCTTATATGAACTAGGAGCGACTCATGTCACAGTCTGTTTGGAAATGTTACAATGTTTGCATAAATCCATTGCTTATGCATAAGCACCAGGGAACTGGGATCCTGAGGCAGGCAGTAAGCTGTAAAGTTCTCGTGGAGCTTGATAAGCATGCAAGATGCATCTCACATTCTCCTTGGTGAATTGCAAATGTTTGGGTAAGAAACAGCAGATAGCTGCATATTGTAGGAAAAGATCAGGGCCGATTTCTTCAGTAGGGGTTGGAAGGGAGCTAGAGAGGCTGGGCATAGGGAAAGGAAGGACTGAGTACCCCTTCCAATTTACCTAGGCCCCTCAAAACATGCAAAACCCACCCGAGGATGTAGATTTTTGGTCCTAATTGTCCTCACATTCTGTAGTTGTCAAAATTGTTGGGCATAAATATCAACTATTTGAGTTCACTATAAAGACACAGGGATGCTGTTTAATTAAAGTGGGAATGATGGTGCTCCTCAGCTTCCATTATTTTCTCTTTTCTAGAGCAAGTAAGCTGTTAACTCTGGAACACGACAGTTACATTTATTCCTTGTTTAAAATGTGTTGTCAATATATTTTTTTTCTTTGGAGTCTCCTAAAGGAGTTTGCTACTTGACACATAGTTAAACTGATAAGAGTTCAAACAGCTTAAAGACTCCATTTCCGTAAATTTAAAACTCATTAGCATTAGCATCTGATTTACAGGGCTTCAGAACACACAAATTAGGCCACGTGTTCCGTGTGCCCACCTCACCCCTCACTAGGCACTCGCTCTGGGTAAAGCCCTTTCTTTCCCTTTTTAAATATGTTATCCAGTCTTAGGGCCTGTGCACCGTGTACCACTGGGGCTGCAGACAAACCTGAAACGCTTTGAGGGATTTCAGGTATTACACCACACACACCAAGCTTTCTTCTTGAACCCGAGAAAGGACCATGTCTATTCTAGCATAAGATTAGTGGTGGATAGATATAATTTGAGAGGTGGGGGCTGGGAGGGGGGCAGATATTTCGTGAACTGACGCCTTGTGCTGGACGTAGTGTCTTGCTAAATCTTTGCTGGGAGAACGAGTCTTTCCCTCCCCCGACCACCCTGACCCGAAACTCCCTCTCTCCCACTTTACCTGGGTTAATCTGCTAGGGCTATCATAACAAAATCCCATAGTCCAGGTGGCTTAAACAAGATTTTTTTTTTTTTTTCTCACAGTCTGAAAGCTATAAATCCAAGGTCAGATACCATCGGGGTTGGTTTCTGGTGAAGCCTCTGCTCCTGGCTTGCAGATGGCCTTTATGATGATGATGATGATGATGATGATGATGATGATTAATTATTATTTCAATTCAAGTTAGTTTACATATGGTGTAGTCTTGGCTTCAGGAGTAGAACCCAGTGATTCATCACTTACATATGACATCCAGTGCTCATCCCAACAAGTACCCTCCTTAGTGCCCATCACCTGTTGAGCCCATCTCCTCACCTACTTCCCCTCCAGCAATCCTCAGTTTGTTCTCTGAATTTAAGAGTCTCTTAAGGTTTGCCTCCCTCTCTGTTTTTATCTTATATCTCTTTCCCTTCCCTTATGTTCATCTGTGGTGCTCCTCAAATTCCACGTATGAGTGAAATCATATAATATCTATCAGATATCATTTGATATCACATGGCCTTCTTTGTGCTGTGTCCTCCACATATGGCCCTTTCTCTGTGCATGTGCAGAGACAAGGGAGATCTCTGGTGTGTTTCCTTTTCTTATAGGAACACTGGTCCTATCGGATTAGGGTCTACCCTATGACCACATTTAACCTGAATTACCTGTCTGATGGTCCTGTGTCCACACAGTCATATTAGGGGTTAGCGCTTCAGTCTGAAGGCCACAATTTAGTCCTCAGCACTAGACATCAATCAGGTCACAGCTAAGATCTGCTTTCCTCCTGGGAGTGCCCCCAGCCCTAAAGTTTAGGTCAGGTGGCAGTTTCAAATTAAGCCAGAGGTTCAGTAACATCTTGCACGTCGCAGCAGCAAGCCTGATATTCTTTCCACTCTGTGACCACGTGGCCTAGTTAAGAAGCTGGAAAATGTGCCTGTGAGATTATCCCAGAGAAGGTGCTTCCTGAGTCAGACATGTGTGAATCGAGGCCCCAGGCCAATGTGATTGGGTGAGAGACTGCCCCTCTTTGAAAGTGCACCCATTTTTTGCGTGAAAATATAAACCAAGAACTGGAAGACTTAAAATTAGGGAGTGAGAATCCGCAGAAAGTGGAGTTACACCAGTTGACAAAACACCAGCTCGGCATTGGGGGCTTACAGTCCTGACCGGGTTGGTGGAGAAGAGACATAGCGTCTGCCCGCTTAGGGGTCAACACAGCTCAGACCGGGAGCAGAGTCAGAGCCGTGTCTGGAAGCTGCCAGCCACTTACCTACACACTATTCAAGATCCACCAAGGCAGTCACATCTCACTTTGCTTCTTCCTTGGAAGGGTGGATGGGAGCCTGCCATCTGCCAGGGAGTTCATAAACTTGAATGTGTTACAGTGTACCCACTGCCATTACTTTTTAGAAATTCGATCTGGCTTCTGACAAGCCTTTTGGGGAAGGTGGTAATCACTCACATACCTGGGCTTCTCCACAGGGCCTCTCTGACCAGTCCTTGCTGCCTCTTCCCCATCTCTTGGGATTGACCATGGTTGAGACTGTGTTCATATTGAACCAGCATTGGTGACCCGATAGAGCTTTGTCCAGATTCGTTAAATTACAAACGAGAAAATCTCTGTACAATGGCAACAGGTAGGGCAGTGGTTCTCTCCCCTAGGGGACATGTGGCAATGTGTGAGGGATTTTTTTTTTTTAACTTTGTTGTTGTTGTTGTTTTGTTTATTTATTTATTTTTGAGAGAGAAAGAGCTAGCACAAGTGAGGAAAGGGCAGAGAGACAGGGAGACACAGAATCTGAAGCAGGCTCCAGGCTCTGAGCTGTCGGCACAGAGCCTGATGCTGGGCTAGAACTCATGAACCGCGAGATCATGACCAGAGCTAAAACCCAGAGCCAGATGTTTAACCAACTGAGCTACCCAGGTGCCCGAGGAAATTTTTGTTTGACCTGACCTTGGGTGCAGAGCAAGGATGGCGACACTTGCATGTAGTAGGTAGAGATTAGGGAGGCCACTAAACATCCTACCAAGCATGGGAGAGCCCCTCATGACAAAGGATTATCTGCCTCTCAAATGTCAATAGTACCAAGGTTAGAAACCCTGATAGAGAGGTTAAGAAAAAGGGGTTTGGATTAAAACCGTCACTTGGTTAATTCCCTTAACCTGCGACCAAGGTTAAGTTCACTCACCTGTCAAATGAGTATATAATACTCATTTCTTAGTTCTAAGGATTAACAGATAATATATCAAAACATTATTGTTAGTTTAGCATAAACCAGGTGCTGAATAAATTCTGAAATGCTTCGTGCAGTGACACAGACTCAGAAATCATCCAATAAATGGCAGGAACTACTGTTAATAGATTTCTAAATAAATAACAAACTGTTGCAAATATATAGTATTCAGACTAGATTAGGGATCAGTGTGTGTCAGAGGAGCCGAATGGGTAGGTATGATAGACTGGAAAATTATTTGTGATTGCCCCATTATTTCTGACAAATGAAACCATTCTATGATGTGATGTGTGCAAAAAAAGGAACTCGAATCACCAGGCAAGAAAATTCCAGTGACATCTCTTGAGAGATCAGAGGGTTCTGGGGACAAGGGAGAAGCCTTAAAAGGACTGAGGAAGGCTCAGGGGACACAAAAAAGAGAGGGGAGGGGCTGAGAAGACAGGGGAGCTGGGTAGGAATGGACAGGGATTGAGAAGCCCTAATGAAAGGAGGAGTCCCAGAAAGCCTGTCAGGTAGAAATGCAAAGGTAAGGTAGACTGAAGGAGGCTGGGTTGGAATTCTCAATCCAGATTTTGCCTATGGACCTGGTATAAGGATCCGGCCTTCCCAACTCAGAAAGAACTCACTTTCCTTTTACGAAAACACTTGGAACACAACAAGGATCCACTGTAGTTGCTCTAATCTGTCCAAAAGTTTTCCTCCGCGTCCGGAAACTCTCCTCGGCCGTTCACCTTTTCAACTACCTCCCTGAAGAAGGCAGCCCACCTCTGGGGCTGTTGAAAGAGCAAAAGTAATTGTTCCCAACAGAGGTCCTGGATGAACACGAGATGGATGTGGGACACAGGTCTACTGGTGTCTACAGGTCCCTGTGTGTTGAGTTGTATCCAACACGAATCAAATCCGAGAGGGAATTGTAATTGTTTTTAAAACACCAAACATGAGAACAGCTAAACTTCTTGGGGGGGAAATATCACTGGGTAATTGAGGTTAGTAGGGAGATTACTGAAAAGCTGGAAAGTTCTTGATGTTAATTTTCTAATCAGTAACAATCATAAAACGACTAGCTTTTTAAGAGACATCACGTATCCATTTACACCAATTTCACGTTAAGAAAGAAATTATCTTCTCAGAGGGTTATTTTCTTTTTTCTGAACTCAAAACAGAAAAAAGTTCAGCGCCCCCGCGCCCCGGAACGGACGGGGCTCTCCCAGAACCGGGGGCCTTGAGAGGAAGCAGAGCTCAATTCCAAATCCACATCGGTCACGCGGCGCCTGCATTTCCCCCAATTCCTTTCAAGTTGAACACACTTTTCAAGAAAGGGGAAAAAAATACAAATGCTGGAGAAGCCTTTTATAAACAAGCCATTTAAACTTCAGAGACAATTAGCTCCCCTGCCCGTTTTTAACTTCTGGGTTTCGGAGCCTCGGCTTTCCTGATAATTTACTTTTGAAATTCTCAGGCCCGTGGGGCTGGCCAGGCTGAGCTCTGACTTCACATGTGCGGCCGCCGGGAGATGGCAAGTGGCCGTGGTCAGTTTGACGAAGTATACATAAGCTTTCGGCACCGCGTATCTGCAATATCATGGACGGTCAAGGAGGCGCCTGTTATAAAAATACACAGTGAAACACAACTGAAGGACTGTGCTTTCTCAAAGACGAGAGTAATGCATTCCTTCTGTTTAGGCTCATTTTCCAGCCTTTCACATTCTTTGTGAACAAGAGTTATAAAACAACCCTGATGCAGGCCAATTATTTTTACTTTGAAGGCCATTAATCAAGATTGACTAAGAAAATGAAGACAGCTAAGCAAAATTTCATATGTGAGTGGAGTGAGATTAAAATAAAACCAGATGGGATGGACAGAGACACTAAGCATTTTTTTTTTTTTTTAATTTTTGGACTCATGTAATAAATGTCTTTTACAAATTACAGCACTCTTATTTTCTTACAGTAAATCAAATCAGGCCATAATGTACAAGTGGTCTCATTGCTGAAATGTCAAAAATAGAACCTGCCTTGTTCTTGTAGAGTAATTCCTCAAATCTAAACCAGCAGTGCGGGCTAACAGTCTATAAACCATTTACCTGTGTGCAATCAGAAATGTACCTGATGGATGGATTTCTCATGGCCACAGAGTACACCATACAGTGAACTCACAGAAATCTCACCCCAAAATGATTCAAGCTTTTGGATCAGAATTATCAAGTAGGCCAGTACCTTGTAAGTTAAGAAAAGGGGAGTTCGAGACTTGTTCAATACGCAGATTCTCTGTCATAGAAATGACTGGGAAGGTCACAAGCTCCACCCATTTGGAGACTTAAAAATAAATTTTTTTCTAGATCTTCAGGATCTGAAACTGCCAGTAGGTTCATTAGTTTTTCACATGAATACATATTCTATAAGCAAAAGAGTAAAATGTGGATGTTAAAAAATAAAATGAGGGGCGCCTGGGTGGCTCAGTCGGTTAAGTGTCCGACTTCGGCTCAGGTCATGATCTCGCAGTTTGTGAGTTCGAGCCCCACGTTGGGCTCTGTGCTGACAGCTCAGAGCCTGGAGTCTGCTTCGGATTCTGTCTCCCTCTCTCTCTCTCACCCTCCCCTGCTCACACTCTTGTCTCTCTCTCTCTCAAAAACAGATAAACATTAAAAAAAATGTTTTAAATAAAAGGAAATTTTTTTCTCTCCAATGTTGCATGGATAGCAAGGTTCTGTCGCCCTACTTCATACAACAGCAGTATCTTCCTGCAGTGGGAACATGACTGAAAATAACCAGCTGTTACAGGATCTCTTTCAAAACACACGCCATAATCCCGAAGAATTCTTCCCCATTTAGCACTGTCAGGTTAAAAAGTCTGCTTAGGAAATGAGACTAAACTTTCTTTTCATAACACTCAATGAACCATCTCCACCATGTATTTAGAGAGGACATACGCATTTCTTAAAGCAGATTCAAAATAATCTGTAAAGAAAATGAAGTAGATTTTCAACCATGGTAAATTTTCTTAACTCCTCTGATGCTTCCTTTTCAAGATGAAAAAGGCAATTTGGGGTTTTAAAAAGCATATTTTTTGCAAAATTCTCTTCTTGGGAAGACAACTCAACCCTGAGAATGAGAAGGACAACTGCCATTCATTTCTCCTCCACAAATCTCTAAACAAATCAGGAGATATTGGTCCAAAATTCCTCACTAAACAACACAACTCCCTTCACACAGTTGTATTTTATTTAACGTAATGGATGTGATCCTCAAAAGTTACATGAACGTTCCATTTCTGTAAGTGGGCTCAACCTTTAATTGCTTCCCATTTAAAGCCTGCTGGTGAATTCTGTAAATAAGGTTTCTTACTGATATATGGATGCTAACATAAAAGAATATTAGTGAAATAATTAAATTGGCACAAACTTCTGAAAGCTCAGAGCATTTTTAAAGTTCAGATGTTTATGTGGATTTCTTGATCAATGATCTGGCAACCAGACTGACTCTACACAATATGTTTCTTTGTAGAGCAGGAATACAGGACTTTCCACACAGTGTATCTCTAACTCATGTAAAATATTATGGTGAAAATTTCCGGTTTTGATCTCAGATTGTTGTCAAATATATCTACTTCTCCTCTCTTGATATCCAGAGGTCTATCCATTGCAATCCCATCCTCCAAGCCTAAACCTTAAAATACCTTAAGTTTTAACACCCTACAGTCCTCTTTAATATCTCAAACACCCCTGCTGCTTGCCCTCACCTGTCTGCCAGCCACCATGAGCTACCTGTCAATGTCAGTCCATGAAGTCAAGACTTCCCCCAAATCTAATACAGAAGAGCTGACCATCTTGGTAGGGTGAGGGAGGGAGATATTTCAAGGGAATGGTGTTACTAAGTCATCAACTTTCTATGCAAAGAGGAGAAAGTCAGGCTGGAACCTAATAGAGCAGAAGAGAGGAATTTAACATAGCCAAGAGAGGAAAAATTTGTTTGCCCCCAACTCAGTCTTAATGTTTTCCAGTTACCTAGTTTCATTGTTTATGCTGAAGTCAAAAATCTAAGACTTATTTGGGATTCTGCTCTTTCTTTATCCACACCCAACCCATCAGTAAAAATTACCAACTCTGACTTCAAAATACATCCCAATTCCCAACAGTTCTCTACTACTCTCTGTAAAACTTCTGGTCAAGTCTCCTCTGACAGTGACTTCTTGACTGAACTACAGCAATATACTCCCTATCTTTTCCCTGCCTCTCCTCTGGCCCTTGTGATCAATTTTCCAGAGAGCAGCAGAGTGATCTTTTAAATATGGAAATTAGCTCTTATCTTCCATTCCTCTTGAAAACTTTCCAATTGTTTTCCTTCCCAAGTAGAGTAACACCCTAACTCATTACAATGCCAACACCCTAACTTATTACAGTGGCCTACCCAGCCTTATCTCATCCTGTCTCCACTTACCTTTCAGACATCATCTCCTTCCACTTTCACTGTGCCTTACCACATTCAAGCCAACTGTCCCTTTGTTGCTTCTGGAACAAGCCAAGTTCATTTCTGTCTTGGGGCCATTGCACTGTGTCCTGTACACAGAGCACTAAAAAAATATTTTACCAATATTTTGTATGGCTGTCTGCTTCTTGTCATTCAAATCTCTGCTTAAATGTCACTTTCTCAGAAGGGCCACTTTAACATTCTGACTACATTTCCCCCAGCCATTGTCTGTCACATTACTTTATTTTAATTCTCTGCCTTTTTCCTTGTGGATGTGTTCGTTTACTTGGTGACTGTCTATCAACGATAGAATGAGAGCTCCATCATAGCTAAGGCCTTGCGTCTCTTGGTTATTACTGTTTTTCTAGCATTAGATGAATGCTTGTCCTTCAACAGGAATAAAATAAGTCTGTTGAACAAGTCTAGGAATCAAAAATGGAGACAAAAATAGAGGTAACTCAGAACGCAAAAGAAGGAGAAGTAGAGATTGAAAGGGGTGGAGATGAGGTATAAGGAGCTCCTTCAGAGTCCAACTTCACAAATGTGGAGCCTCCTGCTTGCTCTCCCCTTTTTTATGGGAAGGCCCATTTTTAAACAGACAGTTACACTGAGCAAAATCAGCTGTTCCTGGGATTGCCTTTCAAATCCTTCCCTTCCTCTTCTTCCCTTCTTTCCATCCACATCACTGTTTCTCTCAGTTCTCCATGCTTTTCTGGCTGAACCACCTTGTTCTGGTCTTGCCTATTCCCAGTCCATCCAGGGGACTGGTACCAAATTAATCTTACTAAAAACAGTTTGCATGATGTCACCTTCCAGCTCAAAACACTCTTCAAGTGGTTCTCATTATCTAAGGGCAAAGGTCAAACGTTTTAGTTTAGTACACAAGACTGTCAAACTACTCCCAGACGTCCTTTCCAACCTTATCTACCCTTGCTCCAACAAGAGTCCACTGCTTAGCTCAGCCAGACTCCTTCGCCCCTTGACTCATCTTGTCAGTCCCGATCTTGATTAAATCCTGATCCTGATCCTGATTAAAATCTTCTCTTTTTGTCTTCTACTCAGCTTTTAACCAGTGATCACAGTCTAGACAGAATCCCCAAGGATCTTTTTTAAATCCTAGAGTGCTTATTATTACTAATATCATTTACTGTATCTCTGGCCATTATCAACACATTACTTTCAAATGATCACTATTTTCTCATTTACACAAGTCTTGGTTTTCATGAAGGCTGGAAATATATTACTTTACTTTCTCCCTGCATTCAGCTCACCCTGCAGTGAGCATGTTATTGGAAATCTCAGAGACTGTATTCCTTTATTAGGGAAAGGAGGATAATAATAGCAGTTTTGTAGATTTGCTAGAAAAATTAAGTGATATAATGCATTTAATTAGCTTAGCACAGTGATATATAAGAAGTGTCATTATCTTAGTGCATTGCAAAGTGGCAGATTAACAAATTGATTGATTAATTGATCCGATTATCTTTAAAAAACCCCATAAAACATGGATTTATTTATACTACAAGTACATTTCCCCCAAATATGCATATAGTAAACACCTATAAGTTAATCTTTTTAAAAAGTATATAACTTTTGATTTCCAAAACCACCACTATATTTAGTAACCTAACCCAGTGATTCTTAACCTTAACCTATTCTTAACTAAAACCATATTGAAAATCTGATTAAAGCTCTAACCTCTCTCCCTAGAAAAATGCATGTACATACAAAATTTGGTATATAATTTCAGAGAGTTTCATGGCCCCTTATAGACCGTGCATAAACTTCTGGGAGTCTACTGGATCCTTAGCAAGCCATGAAATCCAATGTCAAAACTGATCACTTTTCCCATTCCTGGCTCTCTGACAGTGATGCATCAAACACCAATCTGCAGTAGAACACGTGAACTCAATGTTGTTGTTGTTTTTGTTTTTTGCTTTTTTTGTAATGACAAAATTAAATGAGATCAAATGAAACCAAAATAATAAAGGAATAATGGATTTTTCTTTTAACACTTTCTGCAACAGAGTGCATTATCATGCTTTTGTATTGGGTTTCAAAAACACAGACCATTCACTTTAGGCTCTTTCTTTCTTTCTTTCTTTCTTTCTTTCTTTCTTTCTTTCTTTCTTTTTTTTTTTCACATGTAAGATAGAAAGCAATACTTACCTGGCAGGGGAAATACCACTATCATGAGATAGAAAGCTAAAAATTCAAAGGAAAGCCCAAGTTTAACTTCAGATTTGAGATTTTAGTTCACATGAACTTTCTTCCTTCCTTCTTTTGTTCTTTCTTTCCTTCCTTGAAGTAACTCAATGCTTATTCAATGCCATGCTGTTTGCTAAAAATTGGGCAGACAATAGTAAGCAATATAGCTTCAACCTGAACACTCTCGTGGAAAAGACAATATTATTAAATACCTATGCGGATGAATATGTGCTTCAAATGTGTACCAAGAAAGACAATCAGTGGAAGTTACAAGAGTATGTAACTGAAGGAGATGACCTACTCTAGGGATCAAAGAAAGTCTCTTGGACACATTTTAACTGTGATTTGGAGACTGAGAAGGCATTAGCTAGGTGAAGTGTGAGGGTGGGGGATTGGGTGGTATGATAGGAGTCACCAAGGCAGGGATGAACATTTTAGGAACTCAAAGAACACGGATATCACTGGAAGGTGGGAGAATTATGGTAGGCAATGTACGCCATGTATTTCTGTTAGGAACGCTTCTGATTTCAAATAATAGAAGATTCTACTAACAGTTTTAACAATGTAAGTTCAATAACAAAGATTTTAGTGGTAGACAATTATTTACCTTGGTTCAGCTGTCCACCGATGCCAATGGAGACCCGGGTTTATTCTGTTTTTCCTCTATCCATGGTTAGTGGGTTGCTTTTAATCCTCACACTTGTCATCTCATGGTCATAAAATGGCTGCTGAAACTCCTGACCTCATAGCCATATTCAAGGCAGGAAAAAGTGAAGGAAAGGGTAGCAGCATCAGCTACATCTGTCTGTTTCATATGAAAAAGCAAAGGTCCTCTTGGTCCTCAGCACATTTACAATTATACCCCATGGTCAGAAATCTGTGACATGCCGTCTTTTAGCTGCAAATGCAAGAAAGGTTGGAGAAGTGATTATCAGCTTTCCTAGCTCTTGGGGTAAGGTGGGCAAGGGAGAACCAACATGGGTACTGATGTAGGGCTAGGTAAATAATAATGCCTGCTTCTCATGTCAAGGCTTTATTCTTTATCTTGAAAAACAGAATGAGTGCAACCAATAAGTATTCCAATTTAAAAAGGTATAATCACTCAAAAACATGTATCTCTGAGCCTATCACCAGGAAAATTGATTCGAAGGAGAAAGAGATGATGTGAGGTGACAGAAAGATATTGATCCAGGTGACAGATGGTTGGGATTTGAACTGAAGGGGTGGTGGTGAAGAGGGAGGAGGAACACAGCAGGTAGTTCAGGAGGTTTAGGGTGGCTCTGATTATTCATAGGATTTTTGTGTTTTGCAAATGCAGTCGTGTGTGAATTTGCTTCAAAACTATAGTTTTATACCAAATTAGCTCATTCTAAAGTCGAAATCTGACTAGCTTGGTATAAAGATACGTGTTGTCCTTGAACTTAAAATTCTTCTCAGTGAAACTCTTGGGAGGTATAAAAGCTGGGTGATTCATTTGGCAAGATAAAATTACTTTCTAATCCTTTTTTCCTTACAAAAGTCAAAACTGCACTTCCATTTAGTGATGTAGAAAAGGTAGAAAACTGATGTATTTGTACCTCCAGCTTAATAAAATAATTGTGCTTTTGTGTTCATACCAAGGAAAACCCAAACGCAGTAGATTAAGGATATCCTTAAAGACATGAAGAAAAATTTCAGTTGCCTTAAGTAAGGCAAAACATTCTACAGGAAAAAAAAAAAGTGGGGGGAGGGGGGTTAAACCCACATCCTAACATAAATTTCACAGAAAAATATTAGAATTTCTCAGGGTTTTCTATAACTGCTATTAGAATTCATTCGTGAGCTGAGATTTTTTTATTTCAAATTTCACATTAACAGTCCAATAATAAACCCTTGATTAAAGAAAAAGAATTCCAGTGAAAGGGTTGAAATAAGCTTAATTGTAGAGGTGTGATTAGTGCCACAGTGATAGACTCCCAGGTAATGATTTTTAAAATTTTATAGGAAATGTTTAACAAGATGATTGCCTGACTATAAAATGTCTCTGTATAAGAAAATAGTCTTTGAAAGCAGCATTGGGCCCTATTGCACTAATACATCCATGAATGGCAACATTTCTTTTGTAGTTTTGATGAATGCTAAAGTAGAAACTATATTATAATGATTTTGGACCCAAAACTGTGAAAATAGCTAGCAGAATACGAACGCTTTACCAGATCAATCAATTTTCATTTAAAATTCTGCTTATTGTGTATGGTATCAAACTATGAAAATGTAACATTTCAAACTAGTGATTTCTGTCCTACCAAAATTGCAGTACTTATTTGGGTTTTAAAGTAGATAGGATCAGCATTAGAGACAGCATGGTATAACCAAAAAAGAAAAAAAAAAAAATATATATATATATATATAGAGAGAGAGAGAGACAGAGAGAGAGAGAGAGAGATACCCATATTCTAGTATCTTATTCATTCAACTGCAAACATTTACACATGGCCTAAAAAGTGTAAGACACTGAAAATAGAAAGGCCCCAGATATTTCCAGGTATTCTTCTTAAGAAACGCTCAGGTTTGACATGACCCTGTGTTCAGTTGTAATGATGAACATACAGGTTTGTGGGAGCAAAGAAGAAAACTCATCTCAGGTGGGTGTGGATAGAGGAAGAGGTGACGTGTGAACTAAGACTCAGAGTCTTATAAACGGAATGGAGCCAGTTCAAGGAGGCAAAGAACATTAGGAAACAGTGACTGTTTAAGGGGCTCAAGCGATTGGATGCCACCAGAGTTCAAAAAGTGTCAAACAATGAGACAGAACAATACTGATCAACTCTGGCTAACTTGACTAGGGGAGAAGAATGCTGGAAAGGTATAGGATGGCTCACAAAGAGTCTATATTTCTCACTAAGAAACATGAATTTAATTCTGAAGACAATAAAGAATCTTCTGGAAAGTGCTGTAGTCATACTTAGATTTGAAATAATTCACTTGGGTGACTCTGTGAAGGATGGATTTACAGGAAGCCAGTAGGAGCCTTTAGGTGCTGAGCTTGGAGGAAGACATTGGAGAGGAGCCAAGAAATACTTGGGAAGTAAAATCTGCAAAAATAGAGAAGACTCAAGAATACAAAGTATAGGACTCATGGAGGCTGACCCAAGAACGGTGGAAGCAAAGCTTGTGTGGTGGAGAAGGTGATGAGTGTTCAGACACGTTGAGTTTGGGGTGCCTATGGGATATCTAGGCAGAGATGCCAGCAGAAAGCTGGATATAGGAGTCCACAACTCAGGGGAGGTTTCTGGGCAGAAGACAGTGATGAAGAAGTTGTCAGCATGCACCATACAAGGGGAAGAAATTTCAATTGCTAATAATACCCCTCAGGAGGTCCTGCCTTATATTGTGGGATTCCCTGAAGATCAAATGACAGAATATATTGAAAAAAAGCACAGAAGAGAAGTATGGGATGGTCATTACTTGAACTTGGCCTCAAATGCTTAAGTGATGTACATTTTAAAAATTACAGAACTGTTACTGTAATAACATAAACACTCACTTACCAAAATACTTTCTGTGGTATGAAATAGATATTCAACAGAGCAGAAAATACTACTAAGAAAAATGTATTATTCTATTGAAAATCTGTTTTGATGAAATAATCAGGGAAAAGCTCATGAAGGAAATAAAACCTTATATTTGAATAATAATTTCAATTTTTTAAAGTTGTCAGATTTCATTTTATCCTTGTGTTTTCCTATATGTGCCCTCAAGAACAAATCAAAATAATTAGAAAAACTCTCTTTGGGGTTAAAATTTCCAGGTCATTCTTCAGGTAGAATTAGTCCTTAACAATTCTAGAATGCTGTTGGATTCAAAGAAGTGGAAAGAAAAAGAATCTCACAATATTTTGTTAACTACATCCAATGACTTTTGAAACTAGTCATTGGACTTGGCCCTAATTATATCGAAAGGAGAAGGTCATGATTTAAGATCATTTTCTTTGCTTATGCCCCTCAGTATTCAGTTTTCATTTCATCTCCTCTTTTCCAAAGTAAGTGATGTAAAGTCATCTTTGCTACTTTCCCAGAAATAATTTTAAAGTTGGTATTTAGTACTGAAATTAGGATTTTCATATGTAGACTTCCTGTCCTTATTTACAACACATTGAGGGGTGATACAACACTCCCTTCGGTTCTGTGGGAGCCCATCAGAAGGGTTTTGTTAGTTTAGTATTATTTTATTTTATTTTATTTTTAAATGTTTTTACTTATTTTTTTGAGACAGAGAGAGGCAGAGCATGAGCAGGGGAGGGGCAGAGAGAGACGGAGACACAGAATCCGAAGCAGACCGCAGGCTCTGAGCTGTCAGCACAGGGCCCGATGCGGGGCTCGAACTCATGGACTGAGATCATGACCCGAGCCGAAGCCAGACGCTTAACCGACTGAGCCACCCAGGTGCCCCAGTTTAGTATTATTTTAAAAAATACATCAGGTTAGTTTTAAGTAGTTAGGGTCAGTTAGAGACCAGCAGAAGGACACGGTGCTTAGAATCAATTACAAGCTCCTAAGGCAGACTAATTAACCACTTTTTTGAACCTTAACTGTGAACTGCACACAATGACACCTACCTTCTAGTACTTTTAAGAGATAACTTAGATGATGTATATAATGGGCTTAAAATAACAGCTGGTTATTTTTTCTCAATAAATTAATAGATATTCCTAGTGTTAGTGATAATAAACAACTGTTTCATTATGAGATAATCTTTATAACTCAGTGACATTTACTTTGACTGCACAGCATGCATATACCTTTATAACTTGAGAGAGGTCCTAAAATAGGTGAGAGACTGGGCCAGGCTTCCCAAAATGAAAACTTTAAAAAGCATATTGATACATTGTTTCCTTCTGACCAACTAGATGTTCCCACTGAGTACATAGAGAAATTTGGAAATCATAACATACGTCATGTTGCATGGATCCAAAGAGTATATTTAAAAATTTCTGTATCACTAGATATTTATATGTAGCATTGTATTGTATGTAGAATATTATATTGTATCATTCTCTTTTAGTACTTTTAAAGAATTGTTTTACTGAGGTAATCATTTGCTCAAAGCTATTTTTAATATTTTCTTACCAATTAACTAATTAATTAACTTTAATTTATGTTCATGTATGATACATAACATATTAATATTCAGATGCCATAAATACATTTTATTTAATGTATTAAATTTACTTTTTATTTATTCTTCCTATAAAGACAGAATGAGTGACCAATTAGCTGGTCACTGTGCTAAATACTTCATGATATAGGGAACAATGAAGAGGTGAGATAATAGAAAAAATTAAATCATATTAATAAACATGAGAAAATTAAACGCATCCTTGTTATGACTAATTAAAATTAATTGAAAATTTTATTCTAGTTGTATTGAATGTAGCTGGAAAATTACACTATATTTTATCAATTTTTACTACTGTTTGTGCCTTAAAAAATCATTAAATGCTTTGTTTTCCCCCATAAACTTTACATTTCTGAATTGAGGAGATCAGAGCTTACTGCAGTGCTTACTTTTTAGGACATTCACACACAGGCCAATGCTTTTTCCATCTTTTATTTAAAAGTTTATTTTCTGGGGCTCCTGGGTGGCTCAGTCGGTTAAGCATTGAACTTCAGGTCATGAACTTGCAGTCTGTGACTTCGAGCCCTACGTCGGGCTCTGTGCTGACAGCTCAGCTCAGAGCCTGGAGCCTGCTTCAGATTCTGTCTCTCTGTTTCTCTGCTCCTCCCCTGCTTGCACTCAGTCTCAATCTCTCTCTCAAAAATAAACTTTAAAAAAATAATAAAATAATAAAAGTTTATTTTCTACTGCATTTCATTCTCCTCATTGCCAAAATTTTTTTAAATTTATGCTCAGGAAACACTCTGGACCACTATGAGATAACAACCCCAACTCCTTATTACATAGATCCTCTTTTGTTTACATTTTAGGGGTTTGGTTTCCAAATCCCCAAAATATTGCACCAATGAATGATCTTAGTCAGGAGTCCACTTCTAGGCACACAGCAGCCACTCAATAATTAAAGATTCATTGATTCTTTTAGTTCACACAGTAGCCTGACCATATCTAAAAAGGAAATCAATGTCTGGACTATAAGCCGGAGATAAGACACATTTCTAGTTTGGGAATCATTGAGCAGAATTACTAGAGGTGGCAGGTTGTTATTATCTCATTCCATTCACATAGAAACATGGAGCAAGTTTGCCATAGAGGCAAATCTAATCCCTCTCTCCCATAGGGCTTCCATCTACAAATGAGATTATAGTGTGTAGTAGGTAATATAATGCCCACACTCTATCCCCTAAAATGTTGTCCTAATCCCTGGAAGCTGTGAATATGTTGTTACATGGCAAAGGGGGATTAAGATTACAGATGGAATTCAGGTTACTGAAAAAACTAACCTTACAATAGAGAGATTATCCTGGATTATCTGGGTGGGCCCAATTAATCACGAGAACCCTTATAAGGGGAAGAGGAGGCAGGAGAGAGAGAGAGAGAGAGAGAGAGAGAGAGAGAGAGAGATAGGAACACATAAGCAGTCTTAAGAGATGCAGCACTGCTGTGGTTAAAGATGGAGGAAGGTGGAGATGAGCCAAAGAATGTGAGTAGCTTCTAGAAACTAGAAAAGGGAAAGAAACAGATTGTCCCCTAGGGCCTCCAAAAGGAATGCAGATGTGCTGAGACCTTGATCTTAGCCCAGGAAGACCCGTGTTCGACTTCTTACCTGCCTAATTGTATGATAACGAATCTGTATTGTTTTAAGCCACTAAATCTGTGCTAATTTAATATGACAGCAAGAGAAAATTAATGCATAGTCTTATGTAACTTTTAAAAACTAAGGCTACTGAGTGAAATATCTGGAAATTGGAAGACGAAGAAGCTGCTATAGTCTAGATAATCTCTAAAGCCCCTTCCCATTTTGATATTCCAGCTTCTTCCCATTAAAACTTATACAGCTATAACTATATTAGCCCCAAAGTATAACAGAAGGTACTTACGAGTTTCCTCTCTCTTTCACCTTCCTCTCCAATTTCTTTTTTTCACTCTTTCTATCCACTCGCTTCATCAAACTTCTATACCTAGAAAAGATATTTGGAAAAAGTATGTTATTTACATACAGTACTCACCAACTCTTTAGTATCAACTTTAACTTTGCAGCAAAAACACTTATTATTCGCCATCTAGTCTTGGATCTATCTGTTAGGATAAGATGAATCACTCATCAAGATTGATGGGACCAGTATCTATAATACCAGGTCATGAAGTAATTAAATGGAAATCTTTATAATCACTGAAGGCCGAAGTTACCCGGGGAAGAGATTTTTCTTCCAGTCACAAGCTCTTGACATGGTCATTCTCACCATCCCACAATATTTGTTGGCCATATTACCAAAGGAAAAAGCTGAGCTGAAAAGCACAAGAACACACAGGCTGCAGACAGCAGGGTTTATGCATAGCTTAACAAAACACGTAACTTGGGGTGTGTCCTGGGTGGCCTGGAAAATCCAGAATGGAGTCATTACATCTTCCTGGAGAGCCTTTCACAAAGGCAATTGGTTTTCACTTTGAATGCTTACATTTTACAAAGAATAGATCTTAAATATTCTCATCACAAAAAAAGAAATGGCAATTATGTGGCATGTTACAGGGGTTAGGTAATGCTCTGGTGGTAATCAGTTTGTAATACATAAGCGTATCAAATCAACATGTTTACACTTTAAATTTACACTATGTTATACGTCAATTATATCTCCATAAGGCTGGAAAAATACTTAAAATTTTAAAAAAAATTAAATTTCTTTTATATTGTTATTGATTTTTCTTTCTTATGCACTCTACTAACTAGAGCATTCATCTGGTAAAAATTATTTTTGCCTGAATTAAATATGGATGGGTAACTCCGGCCCATTTCAGGTTCAACAAACATCTTGAACTATTTTTCAAACATTTGGGATTTGGCAAACAAATATTTTGCTCAATAATTTTTTGCTTAATTTTTAAACCCTTGTGTGTTTTAAGGAGAATTTAATCCGTATGTTTCTGATTCATTTACCATTAACTGATCAGGCTGGGTTTTTCTGGTGCCATTTTTTGGTGGGGGAGGGGTTTAAGGGACACTTTCAGAGACTTTGACAAATTTCTTAAAAAAAAAAAAAAAGAACAGGAAAGTTTCATTCTGCCAGAGAGGAAATCAAGTGTCAAAAAGAAGTTCTAGGTTCATGTTAGCAATGAAACCTGACTCAAAATGAGAGAAACCATTTTTTTTCTCCAATTGTACTACTAAGGATGAAAGATTTTATGGACTTAGAATCACAGACATTAAAAGGTGCTCATGGAACTCGGATTTATTTACCATTCTGGGCACCAGTCTCCAGTGAGTCTGAGACCAAAAGGTAACTCCTCCAAGAGAGAAGAGGAGCCAAAAAAGATGTTTCTAGCAGTCAAGAAAAGGATTACTTACGATTAGACTGTGAAGAGGAAGAGAAAATGAGTGGGTAGAAGAGGAAAACAGAGGAAGAAGAGAAAAAGAGGGATATTTCTGAAAAAGTTCAATAGGATACAATTTCCTTTTTGCTCCTGGAGGATCCTTGGCCGTAGCCTTATGGCTGCGTGGACACAGGGTAGCGCATCCCTAAGACCCTTGACAAATTTGGAATAGATGTTTAACCTATAGTATAACCACTTGTAATAATCTAAAAACAGTTTTGTAAATAGTGCAATCAATATTACTTGCTTCATTTCCATCTTTCCCTCACTCTATTGACTTATTTTAAAAAGCCATTATCAAACTTTTTCAATTTGCCTTTTGCTTTTCTCTGAACTTTTTGAATTCCTTACCTTATGTCAGAAGCAAGAAGTGCTAGTTTAAAAGACAAGATATTGCATTATTTACTACTTTATATAGATTTTTATCTTACATACAAAGTTTTACACAGGTGTGTGCACATATGCATGTATGCCTGCGTGCGAACCCCCACACATAAAATTCTTGGTATCAAGTCATTTCTTTAGTTTCAGAACTTTTTTCTTTCTTTCTATTGTTAATAGTGCATTAATATTCTATCATTAATATTGCAGCTGAATATAAAAATACCATTCCTGAATCCTTAAAAGTTTTATGGATTTGTGTAGCGAAATTCTGTTATCCAACATTTATTGAACATTCTCTATGTGTGCAACATTGTGAGGAAGAATGAATATACCGGAGCATAGGGTAGGTTCCTAAGCTCAAGTGTTTAACAGTTAGAATACAATTTTGGAAAATAAGGCCTAACATGATACCAAGCTCCCAGTTTATAGTTTTTAACTGAAACAAACAGACAAAAAAAACCCTTTTTTTTTTTTAATAGAAACCTGCCTCCTGCCTTGGAAGCCTCCTTCAATTTTATATTTAGAAACTTTTAAATTAGGATTTTTATTTTTTTAATCCTCAAGCTCTACAGCTCTGGATCCCAGTATCTTAGGAAACTTCAAGTCTCAGTTTACATCAAACTATTTTAAATCATACCTTCCAGTGAGATGTCAGCCATGCTGTGTCAGTCAGTCTAGGAGCAGTCCTGGCATTTCATAAGAGTGACAAGTGGCTGTGAAAACGACAGGGCGTGGGGTTGGGGGGTGCGGGAATCATGGGGAATTGTTTTAATGCCCCAAAGCTGCTTATGGTGTTCAATGTCTCTAAGTCTCTGTGTCCCAATTAAGGATCTTGAAATGAAATACTTAATACACAGAAAAGAGTTAGATTTCACATGTCATCACCTGAGAGGAGAGTGAACTTATTTTTCTGGGACTATGGCTCCTTCTAGAAAGAACATTTGACTTAAGTGTTAACAAAGGATAGTGGTCGGAAGCAGAGTAAATAGACAAGCTATTTCTTTATTTAAAATTCATGTGGATCTTCAAAATGGATCAAGATTGTTAGGATTTCCTAATGTGGTAAGAGAGAAGTAGAAGAAATATCTTTGTAGATGAAATAAAATAACTTGTCTTGTTTCTGAGAACTAAAAGAAATTTAATGGGTCTACAATTATTTCCCTCCACAAAATTATTCATTTTATTTATCGTTAAGTCTTCTCATATAGCATTTCCCTTGAGGTGCTGCAAGTCTGGATGAGGGTCAGGTATCTTGAGTTTTTAGGTGTTTTATTTTTTAATTTTTTTTAAGTTTATTTATTTATTTTGAGAGAGACAGAAATGGTGTGAGTGAGAGGGAGAGAGAGAATCCCAAGCAAGCTCCACACTGCCGGCCCACAGCCTGACATGGGGCTTGAGCTCATGAAATCGTGAGATCATGACCTGAGCAACAACCAAGAGTTGGACACTTAACTGACTGAGCCACCCAGGCACCCATAGGTGTTTTATTTTTAAAGTTATAGATGTAATTCATGCTTAAGAACATCAACAATACATATGTAATAACCTTTCAATCTCCCGACTGACCTAACTGATGTGAACAATTTGATACTTATTCTTTTTTATTTTATTTAATGCATGTAAAATCATAGACACACCAACAGACAAAGATTTCACCTTCAGGATAAAGTAGGATCACATTATAACTGCTACTATTGGAGTCCTTTAAAAAAATTAACATTAGGGGCGCCTGGGTGGCACAGTCGGTTAAGCGTCCGACTTCAGCCAGGTCACGATCTCGCGGTCCGTGAGTTCGAGCCCCGCGTCAGGCTCTGGGCTGATGGCTCGGAGCCTGGAGCCTGTTTCCGATTCTGTGTCTCCCTTTCTCTCTGCCCCTCCCCCGTTCATGCTCTGTCTCTCTCTGTCCCAAAAATAAATAAAAAACATTGAAAAAAAATTAAAAAAAAAAATTAACATTATATCTTGAATAGCTTTCTAGACCTGGCAAATATCTGTGTAATATTACATGGTGTGGATATATACTTTATTCAACCATTCTCCATAATGGATACAAAGGTCATTTCCAGTACAAATTCTGCTAGAATTAACATCCTTATACTATTATGTTTTTATTTCAGCAGAATCAATTTCTAGAACTGGGAGTTTTGTTGGGAACAGTACTCAGAGCGTGAAGAGTCCCAGCAGAGAAATAGAGAGCAAATCAGATATGTAGGCAAAAGCCCTGCCTGTGGACTTGGCGACTACAGAAAATAATTTTAGCAGAAAATCCACCACAGTTTGATGGGCTGAGAAGTATCTGAAGCTGGGTAGAACTGACTTCACAGAACTGCAATGCTAGCAAATCTTTGCTTGTTTTATTGAGATATAGTTGACATATAACACTGTGGAAGTTTAAGGTGACCCACATATGTGTACATTTGATATGTTTATCTATTACAATAGGATTACCACCATAATGTTAGCTAACACTATTACCACATCGCATAATTTTTATTTTTTTTTCTAAAGCAGAGAAAAATCTCATGCTTCTTTTTAATTTTTTTAATGTTTATTTATTTACTTTTGAGAGACACAGAGACATGGTAAGCAGGGGAGGGGCAGAGAGCGAAGGAGAGAGAATAGGAAGCAGGCTTCCCATTGTTAACACAGAGCCCAGTGTGGAGCTTGAACCCCACAAAATCGGGAGATCATGACCTGAGCCGAAACCAAGAGTCCCAGGCTTAACCGACTGAGCCACCCAGGTGCCCATATCATTATTATTTCTTCTTTGTGGTGAGAACATTTAAGATCTAGCCTCTTAGTAACTTTGAAGTATATAATACAGTATTATATTTATCTTATCCTAGCTTCAGTGAGCAGAACTGTCACAGGAACAAGATGTGCCTGAGCATGTTAGTTAATATTTGTCAGTCCCTTAACAGGATGGCAAAGTGAAGGGAAGAGGAAGCACAGACTTCTCTGGCCATACAATGCATGTTTTCTGGCAGACTCCAGGCAGGTCACTGAAGATGTCAAGTGAAGCTATCAAGGGAAAATTTTGTTGTGATCAACTATATTGGCTCCCACCATTGGTGTGAAACCAGGACAAATGGCAATCCCGTTTTCCTGTTTACCAAATATCTCACTTCCTTAGACTCTATTTGAGTTTTATGGCTGTCGATAGAAGTGGACGCTGAGCTGAAGCCAAACAGGTCTGGCCCTATTTCCCATGGGCCCTTGTGCTGCTGGGTGGGATCTGAGAGCAGGTGCAAGTCGGCCATCCACAGCCTCGCACTTGGCGATATATTCATAAGGCCTGTCAAAACACCCAGGGGCTTTGGGGTCAGGAAGGGCTATCACATGGCCTTTCATACGGGTACACGATATCCATAGAGCACTGCTCCAGTTCTTACCTTAATTATTTCTAATTCTCTGAGGTTCTTCACTATTAGTGATCATGCCATTGTTAAGGAGTTACATGTTTCTGTATGAATCATATATATGACTCCTTTATCAGTGTTTATATCAGCCCATTAGTTATCTATTTCTTGACTCCTGCCATATGCCAAGCACCATGTTGTGGAGGATCCATAGAGTAGCAAAATAATATTTATTTTTCTAGGTTTGTATTTTTCTGTTCTCTCTTTCCATCTGCTCTCTCTCTCTCTCTTTCATCTTAGTACAGAAAAATCTCAAAGAATTAAAAACCCCTAGAATTGTTCATTTTTCTAATGTGCCAAAAATAGGCAGTGATTCTTAATTTCTTCTCTACTATTTATTCTTTTGTTTTCTTTTTAATTTTTCATCTTGCAATCTTATACATTGTTTTGTGATATCTGGAGGGCTTGAATTTACTACTGAATCTATTTTTATTTTTCAGTCATAGAGTAAGCCCACTCTGGGCATATGTGACAGCCAATATGACCAATAGTAATTTTTCAAGAAAGTAAGTAATTTGGTTAAAGATTGTGTGCGTGCGTGTGTGTGTGTGTGTGTGTGTGTGTGTGCATGTAGAAACAAAAGGCACTCTAGAGCATTTTTAAGGAATCTTTCAGAAAATAGTGCCATAGGAGTACAAATGGAGATAGAGCTCCTTGGGACCACTTTTAGGGAAAATATCCTACTTTCAGAGGAAAGATGAGATCATCACACATGCTCTTCCTCAATTCTGCTCTCTTTATCTATACACTTATTTACATACCCACAATTCAACTCCTTCCTTTTAGTCTTAGAGAACAAACTGGTCTTTCCCTTCCCATTGGTGCACAGAGTCAATTGCCTTCTTTTATGATTTCCTCCATCAATTATCTTCTCTATCTTAGATCTTCAGCCTCACTTCTGTGTTAGAGAAACATAATAGCTTAAATACGTAAGTAAACAGGGGTGCCTGGGTGTTTCAGTCAGCTAAGTCTCTGACTTTGGCTCAGGTCATGATCTCATGGTTCCTGAGTTCGAGCCCCGCAGCAGGCTCTGTGTAGACAGCTCAGAGCCTAGAGCCTACTTCGGATTCTGTGTCTCCCTCTCTCTCTCTGCTCTCCCCTGCTCGTGCTCTGACTCTCTTCCTCTCTCCCTCTACCTCCCTCTCTCTCTGTCTCTCAAAAATAAATAATCACATAAAAAATTTGAAAAAAAACCATAAGCAAACAAATAAATATCTTGCATCCTAAATAAAGATCTTCCCTTCACCACATGCTGTTCTTATATCAGCCTCTCTCTCCTCTTCCCTGTCATTACTATTTCTTGAACGTGGGATTAAGTTTTCTCTTCTTTGTCTTACTCACTTCTTTATAAACCGAAGTCTGGCTTTTCCTGCCACCAGCACATTGAATTGGATAGATGTGTCCGTTGCATCTGACAAGGTTCATTGCTCCCTTTGTCTTGACACGTTCCACTCTAGCTTTCCATTACACAACTCTGCCAGTCTGTCTTTAATCAGCTACACATCTCTGAGCACTCCTTTGTCTTTTCCATGAATTTTGCTGTTACTGTTTACATCTTCAGTGTTGATGTTCCTCAAGTTTCTGCCATCAACTCACATTTCTTCCACTTTCTGCAGTTCCTTGAGCAAATCCACATACCGATGTTGACTGCCACCAGAGGTGGTAATACACTGTAGTAATCCTGGTGGTATCATGTCAGTAATGCTTCAGTTCTCTCTCTAGCTCTGAAGTGGTCCAGAATCTCCCGGTCACCTCTACCCCCTTATCCTACAGGAACCTTATTTATTTATTTTATTTTTTATTTTAAGCTTATTTATTTTGAGGGGGAGGGGCAGAGAGAGAATCCCTCCCTCTCTTATAAGTTATAAGAAGTATAACTACTTATATTTCTTTAATGAAAGCCCTAGAATACTACATTGGTCTCCCAGCCACTAAGACTACGTGCTCAAACTCATCTTTACACAATGGACAGAAGAATGTATCTAAATTTGATTCTGATCTTATGATATCCCAACAAAACTTGCTGGTGGTTCCACATCATTTGGTCCATTTCTTTGTCCTCATCTTACATGACCATCTACCTCATGCTTTGCTCTCTTGCAATACTGAATTCATTGTAATCCCACTCATATGCTGTGCTGTTTATCCTGCCAATGTGGTTGCTCAAGCTGACCCCTCTTCTTGGAAAGTCCCTAGTCCCTTCACCTGGCCAACTCCTCCTAAGCCTTTAAGACTCTTCTTGAGAGTAACTTCTCCCAAGAAGTCTTCCTTCCTTATTCCTACTCATGCCTCTAAATGTGTTAGCTGTCTCTCTAATTTCACAGTAACCTCTATATGTCTTTAAATTTGTCATTTTGTGTTGCAATTGCTTATTTATGTTTGTCATTGAGTGAACACACCATACTTTGTGTATTTGTTGTTAACTCCAGCACTCAATTTGGTTCTTATCATACAACAAGCACAAGATAACTAACTTTATTCAGTTACGGCTTAACTTGGGCCTTAAATTATGAGTGGGATCTAGATAATTGAAAATAAAAGAGGAAATACAATGGAAGGTAGACTTTGAACTAAGATTCAGACACAAAAATGTCCCAGGCATATTTCTGGAGTTAGTAAGGAGCATGTACCTAACTGGAGTGGGAAGCTTGTGTGTGTGTGTGTTGGGTGGGGGAGGTAGGTATCTCCTAGCAGGCTGGATGGATAGACTGGGGAAATTTTGGAGGTTCTGGCATGTATACATTTTGCACATTGTAGACAACACAGAGGAACTGTTTTTGAATGAAAGAACATAATGAGAATGGTGTGTTAGGAAAAAACTTTCAACAATAGTGGGTTAATAGGTTAGGGCTGAGAGCAGGGTGAACACTTATAAAAAAATAATAGTTCTGGAATAAAATGATAATGATCCTGAGCTAGGATAGGGCAGTGAAAATAGTGGGGAAAGAGTACATGCCAAAATATTCAAATTACTATGGTGGCTAAATGGCACATCCAAGGGAACATTGTGAGGCCAGGGATAATGTGAAATTTTGTTTAATACTATATGCTCACTGCTTAGCACTGAGCTTGGCATATAGTAGGTGATGAAGAAATGTTTTTCAAGTAAAAGAATTAATGGATGAGTGATAATATAACCCTCTCACATACACATACTGTATCTCTTCCTTGAGACAATAGCAGAGAATGTTTTCTTTTTTGTTTTGTTTTGGTTTTGTACCTTTACCAGCACCAATGCACTGGTTTGAGTAAAGATGTAATGATTTGATTACAGTAATGGTCAGTAATGGTCTGTTTATAAGCAATGACAAAACGATGTGACTTTGTTGTCGTTTATGTCATTTTCATTCTCTCCCAGTTGCTTCCCCAGGGTCCCAGGCCTTAGCACAATTAATGCCACTATTTTGAAATCAGCTTTAGAACTTTGATCTCAGGCTCTAAATATGCCCTTGTTGTAAACAAGCAACACATCTAAGAATAACCATATCACCTGTTCATCTAAAGGGCTTCATGTGTGTTTAATTAATAATTGAAAACAAATGTCGCCATCGTCGCCTGAGTCTAGACAGGGGACAATTTTATCATCTACTTGTTTTTTCTGCTTGAAGGATATATAAAGCTTTCAAGAAGGTTATTAAGGATTCAGATAATTAAACTTGTATTTTTTGCACATTAACGACAATTTATACTTGAAAACAATTAGCATGAGTTACTTGTGTGTTCAAATAATCAATTTCACAGAAAAACCTTTATAATGTGCAAAGATATATGTTCAGGGATATTAACTGCAACACTTTGCAATACTGAAAGTCTAGAAATTACTTAAATACCCATCATAAATTATGGTACACATTCTAGGCAGAATTCTAAACGATGATTTTTTTTTTAATGGAGTAAATCTATATGTACTAATGTAAGAAAAATGTCTGAGGTACATTGTTACATGAAAAAATTGCAGAAATATAGAGCACAATACTTCCTAGGAAAGCAATTCAAGTTAACAACACATACAGATCATGTGGCTATATGTGCAGACATGTACATATACACATTATACCACTAGTGAGACTAAAATTACCTGGAAAGATTCCTAAGAAAAAGGAGTTAATTCTGGACTTACCTCAAGTATTTTATAACATTTTTACAATGATCACATATTAATTAGCTTAGACAAGTTATTTCAGTATTTTCCAAGCTTTGTTGTGGCTTCTCCTCACATTTTAGCTCCTAGAAGTTAATATTAAAAATATATTATGAAACGGGGTGTCTGATTGGCTCAGTTGGTTGAGGGTCTGGCTCTTGATTTTGGCTCCAGTCATGATGTCACCATTCATGGGATAGATCCCGGCATTGGGCTCTACACTGACAGCAAGGAGTCTGATTGGGCTTCTTTCTCTCTCCCTCTCTCTCTCTGCCCTTCCCCTACTTATGCATGTACTCTCTTTCTCTCAAAATAAATAAACATTTAAAAATATATATATTTAATATTATATATAATTATATATTATTATAACACATATATTATTATATATAATTATATGACAATATATTATATATTATTATGTATTATATTATTATAATTATATATTATATTATTATGTATTAAATATTATTATATATATATTATGATTTTTGTCTGTTCTATCACATGCTTTTCTTCCTATTTCATGATCTTAATTTTGTTCTTATTTAATAATCAATAATAAATAATAAAAATCAATAATTTTGATCTTATTTTCTGTATCATTGTTTAGTCTTTATTATATTTTCACTTCTACTATTTTTAGCTTATTCTGTTTTTTTATACCTTATTTAAAAAAGGTTTGTTAACTGTTTTTTAAATTAGTTTCAAGCAATTGCAAAAAATGCTCACAATTTCCTTTTCAGAATCAGTTTGATTTCATCTAGCAAATTTTGGTATGCAATATTCTCTTTACCATTAGTTCTAATATTTTCTAGGTTCCATCATAACTTCTTATTTGACTTATTAGTTATTCAGAAGTTTTAAGCTCTCTAAATATGTGAGTCTTTTAAAATTATCTCTTATTGGGGTGTCTGGGTGGCTCAGTGGGTTAAGCATCTGGCTCTTGATTTTGGCTCAGGTCATGATCTCATGGTATGTGAGATTGAGCCCCGCATCAGGCTCTGCGTTGACAGTGTGGACCCAGCTTGGGATTCTCTCTCTTCCACTCTCTTTGGCCCTCCCCAGCTTGCATGTGCTCTCTCTCTCTCTCAAAATAAATAATTAAACTTGAAAAAAGTTCTCTCTTATTTATTTAAAATTTACTTGTATTGTAATCAGACAATATGGTATTATCTCAAATTTGTTTTCTTCTGTTTGGTGTCCATTTTGATAATATGGAAGTGCTTAAAATGTCCTTTTTTCAGTTAGAACCTTGGTTTCTGAGATCTTTTTATTGTTTTTTTTAATAGCATATACATTAACTCTGATAAATCCATAAATTCCTTTTATTACTAATACATTATCAAAATGCTTTCTAAACAGCCATTTCCAACAGCTTTTGACAGAAACAATGCCATTCTCTTTGATTGCCGAATGCGGGTGCTACGAACAAACTCTTACTTTCTAAACTCTTACTTTCTAAAATGATGAAATCATAAGACACTTTTCCCCTTAGAAATGATTGATTTTACTTATTCATTTTTATTTATTTGTTCTATAGTTCTATTTGCTGATAGAACTTCAAGAAGGTTATTTCCTCAGAATTTCCTTCACGGTTAAAGCAAAGGAGAAGATGCTTTGCTGATGATCAGAACCATGGAAGGTTTGAAGAAGAGAAATTATATGATCAGATCTGTGTTTACCAGAGATTAGTCTGGAAACCCTGAAGGATGCATGGGGAGGGATAAAGATAAAGTGTAAAGAACAGAACAGGAAGTTAACCAGTTAGGAGCTGTAAAGGATTTGAACGGAGAGAGTGTGGAGGGTGTTGGGTCCAACAATGCTGATTACTCAGGAGACAGTGAGACTACCAGCAAAGTAGAGGTATTAAAAATATTTTTGGAATAATTTGACATTATTGAGTTCAAAAAAGACATTCAAGTTGTCCTTATGGGAAAAATCCAAATGTTGTTGGACTTCCTTAGAGTATGTACTCTACGGATTTTTTTAAAAATATTTGTTTAGTAGGAGTGTGGCTGTGCCATTATAGTGTGCTTAGGGCTTCCAAAGATCCTAATGAGCAACGAAATTTGTTGCTTAGGCAACTTAATGTATTGGTGCCATCATCTGGAGCAAAAAACAGAATAAAACAGATTTGGGGAGGTGGGGGACAGCTTAATTTGAGGATTTTAGAGGTTAGTGACAGGGGGCCTTCTAAGCAGTGATGTCCAGTAAAACTCAGCACCTAGGAGTTTCTAGTCAGAGACAAATAACCCTGACTAACATCTGGAGCATATTTACAAAGTACCTTCATGTGCATTATTGTTCATAAGCGACACATCTATGAAGCAGAAGGTAATGGTGAAAGTGCAATGACAAACACACAAAAAAGCAGAGGCTTTTTCTCTTGGTTGTTTAATTGCATTTTAAATGGTTTTGTTTTAATTTTTAGATTGCTGTGGATCAGCCAGTAGTTCAAAAAGATACCACTCAGTTTCCTAGTCACTTTTTTTATGAGAAGCATGCATTTCTAAGTTTTCTGGTTATGGTTCATTTTACAGTTGGAAATCACAGAAAAGGGCTTGACCATCTAACCCACAAAGCACTCAAATTACACAGTACCAGGCACATAGTAGTTATTCAACAAATACTGAATTCTAGCTGTGAAGCAACCATGGTTTTCATACTTCTATACATTAGCTTTCTGGGTCTTCCATGATGTCCATCATCATCAAAGATAAAACTCAATTTCTTAGCAGAATACTCAAGGTATACTTGATGTATACTCTAATACTCTAATGATATACTTTTTTTGGATCATTTCCAGATACAGACATATATTATTTTATTGTGCTTCATCCCCTTTTTTATTGCATTTTTTTTTTTTTTTTTTTTTTTTTTTTTTTTTTTTACAAATTCAAGGTTGGTGGCACCCTTGTGTCAGGCAAGTTTATTGGCACCATTTTTCCAAGAAGCATTTGCTCACCTCCTGTCTCTCTATCACATTTTGGAAATTCTCACAATATTTCAAACTTTTCTATTATTGTTATATTTGTTGTGGTGATCTGTGATCAGTGATCTTTGATGTCATTACTCTAATTGTCTGGGGGGGTAACACAACTGCACCCATATAAGATGCCAAACTTAATCAATAAATGTGTGTGTTCTGACTGCTCCACTGATGAGGCGTTCCCCCCTTTCACTCACTTCAGGCTTCCCTCTTCTCCAAGACACAGCGATATTGAAATTAGGCCCATGAATAACTGCAAAATGGCCTCGAAGTGTTCAAGTGAAGGGAAGAGTCACAGGTCTTTCACTTTAAGTCAAAAGATACAAATGATTAAGCTCAGTGAGGAAAGCATATTGAAAGCAGAGACAGGCTGAACGCTAGGCTTCTCATGACAAACAACTAAATTGTGAATGCAAAGGAAAAGTTACTGAAGAAAATTAAAAGTGTTACTCAGTGAACACACAAATGACAAGAAAGCGAAACAGCTTTATTGTCGATATGGAGAAAGTTTGAGTGGTCTGGAAAGAAGATCAAGCCAGCCACAACACTTCCTTAAGCCAAAGCCTAACTAGAGCAAGGCCTAACTTCCTTAAAGTCTATGAAGGTGGGGGAGGTGAGGGAGCTGCAGAAAAAAAGTGTGAATCTAGCAGAGGTTGGTTCATGAGGTTTAAGGAAAGAAGCCATCTCCATAACATACAAGTGCAAGGTGAAGCAGGAAGTGCTGATATGGAAGCTGCAGCAAGTTCTCCCGAAGATCTAGCTAAGATAATGAATGAGGGTGGCTACACTAAGCAGCAGGTTTTCAATGTAGATGAAAGAGCCATAGATTGGAAGAAGATGCCATCTTGGACTTTCATAGCTAGAGAGAAGTCAATGCCTGGCTTCAAAGCTTCAAAGGACGGGCTGACTCTTTTGTCAGGAGCTAATGCAGCTGGTGACTTGAAGGTGAAACCAGTGCTCATTGACCATTTTGAAAATCCTAGGGCCCTTAAGAATTATGCTAAATCTACTCTGCCTGTGCTCTAGAAATGGAACAACAAAGACTGTATGGCAACACATCTGTTTACAACATGGCTTACTGAGTATTTTAAGTCTACTGTTGAGACCTACTGCTCAGAAAAAAAGATTCCTTTCAAAGTATTACTGATCCTGGTCATCCAAGAGCTCCAATGGAGATATGCAATGATTAATGTTGTTTTTATGCCTGCTAACACAACATCCATTATGCAACCCATCAATCAAGGAATAATTTTGACTTTCACATCTCATGATTTAAGACCTACATTTCATAAGGCTATAGGTGCTACAGATAGTAATTTCTCGGGTGGATCTTGGCAAAGTAAGTTGAAAACTTTCTGGAAAGTATTCTCCATTCTAGATGCCATTAAGGACGTCCATGACTCATAGGAAGGGGTCAAAAATATCAACATCAACAGCAGTTTGGAAGAAGCTGACTCTAACCCTCATGGATGACTTTTAGAGGTTAAAGACTTCAGTGGGAACCCCATGGAGAAGTGACTGTGGATGTGGGGGAAGTAGCAAAAGAACTAGAATCACAAGTATAAATTACAAGTGTGAAGATGTGACTGAATTGATGCAATCTCTTGGTGGAGATGCTATGAAAACTGTTGAAATGATACCAAAGGATTTAGAATATTATATAAACTTAGTGAATAAAGTGACAGAAGACTGATCCCTAATTTGAAAGAAGGTATACTATGAGCAAAACATTCTACTGTGAATAAAACGCTACCAACCAGCACCACTGGCTACAGAGAAAATATTCATGAAGAGTCAATCAGTGTGGCAAACTTCATTGTCTTATTTTAAGAAGTTGTCACACAAACCAAGAAACAGACTCTAAACTCTAGAGAACAAACTGATGGTTTTTGGAGGGGCGGGTTAAACAGGTGATGGGGATTAAGGCTAGCACTTGTTGTGATAAGCACCAGGTGTTATATCTAAGTGATAAATCACTAAATTTTATACCTGAAACTAATATTGCACCATATGTTGACTAGCTGGAATTTAAATAAAAGCTTGGAAAACATATATATATATATATATATATATATATATATGTGTATGTATATATAT
>NC_064812.1:43134635-43361826 GCF_023721935.1 Panthera uncia | reverse complement strand
ATGTATATATATATGTATATATATGTATATATATATATATATATATAAAAGACAAGAAAAACAATTGCCACAACCACCCCAACCTTCAGCAGCCACCATCCTCATCAGTCAGCAGCCATTAATGTCAAGCATGATCGTTGAAAGCTCAGATGATGGTTAGCACTTTTAGCAATAAAGCATTTTTTAATTAAGGTACATACATTGTTTAGACACAACGCTTTGCACACTTAATAGACAGCAGTATGGTGTACACATAATTTTACATGCATTGGGAACCCCCAAAATTCATTTGACTTGCTTCATTGTGATATTTGCTTTATTGCAGTGCTCTGGAGCTGAACCTCCAGAGTCTGTGAATTGTGCCTGCACTTGTCTCCTGTTCCTCCTTTTCCCCCAGATCTCTAGCCAGAGTACTAAGCATCTATGCTATGTAATTTCAGATCTCCTTACCTTAACTTCTATTGCCTTCTTTGCCTTCCCCCTTCCCCTTACACTATGTCTTTAATCTCAATAATTTGCTAAAATTACTTTTTGTCTTTAAATACCTTTCTCAAATGTCTATGCTTTAGTCATTTCTAACCACCCTCATACTCAGAGCAGAAACAATAACTCCCTCCTTGGATTTCCTATGTAAATTGATTTATCAAGACATAAAACATTTATTACATGATATTATGGCTAGAGATCATTTTCTGCTAGACCTGAGTCTTTTTGAGAATAAGAACCATGTCGTATCTCTACTTTCCTCCCTTTCCCTTTGTGATAGAACCTAGCTGCTCATGGAATTGAATTAAGCATGTTTTCTATGTGGAGTCATTGGCCTCTGGATAGGAGAGGAGCTTTAAGCATAACTTTTTTTCCACTGGAGCCTCTTTTCTTCTAGTCCCTTTCTTGCCCTCCCCAACTCCCATCCTCTGTTTGGGGAGAAGGTGGAGTTAATTTGATTGGTCAGAAGGAAATACTGATGGAGTCAAATGTACCAACTTCCCAGATTGAGGTATCATGGCAACACCCTCGAATGCCTTCTTCATTTGTGAGCACCAACTGTGGTACTGGTGAGAGGTGCAACTAAGATGGAGAGAAATGGATCCAGAGACTCCTCTTGAGTCATGAGTCTAAGCCAAGTGCTCAGCCCAGATGTCCAGGTGACAGGACATTGGGGGCTAGCCAACAAGAATTAGGGCAAATTGAATTGAGTTTGTCCTTACCTCTGAGTTCACGGCTCCTTGTGAGTCTCATATGGAACAAGGGGCGGAAACCAGAAGTAGAAGTTGGAAGTTCTAGGTCCCCTGATTCTAGTATCTTCTAATACCCTTAAAACAAACCCCAATTTCTAACTGCAAAGTATAGCAATTGCATTTTATGTCTTAAGATTAACACATTTAAAACTTCCTCTGTTCACTAACTCACCTTGGAAGGCTCATTGGTTCAATCCCTAAGCCTCTTTAACCACAGAATCTTGTGGATTGGGGTGGTTAGATGGGATACCAATTGGGATGCAGTTGGTAATAATAAAATCATGTTCTTTAATGACTTTCTTATTTGTTTCCCTGGATTTTTTTCCTAATTTTAAACAAAGGGCACTTTAGTTTTGCTGGTGTTTACATAGCTTGTTGTTGTTGTTATTGTTGTTGTTGTTAGCAATATTTCCCATCTTCTGTCATCTGCTGACTCTTACTTTCACTATGAGCTCATGAAGCCAGAAAGGTCTGGTTCTTACCTAAATCACATCTAACATAAGGTGATCATTCTTCTCCAATATGCACATTTAAAGGGTGAAGTTATAGTTTTGTTCAACTTTGTATTGCTTGATCCGATCTAAAATTTATCAACATTTTACGCAAGGTGCTACCTAATTTTGGTTGAGTACACACAAAAGAAAAGTGGGTCATTCCCTTCAAAGCTGAAGCCATAGGCTATTCATGTGTTGCACTGAATCGCAATCCCTTTCCATGTTTCAAGTTAAAAATTTTAAGCAGCCACACGTTTGTCATTGTAATTGATACTATAATGCTGCCGTCCCTCAGCTCTTTCATCCTCAAATGTATATCGATATTCCCCTTACCTCACAAGGTTCTATATCTTTCATTGATACCCAGTAGTGGTGAACTGGGGGTGCTGTCCCTAACAATCAAAGACTGCAGATCGCAGTAAATAGTAACTGCGCTTCTTTTTCACAGTGTGGAACAAGAACATTTGTTGTTCTTGTTATTGTTCTCGTTATTGTTATAAACACATTATTGTGTAATGTTATAAACACATTATTGTGTTCCCGAACAAAGTCCCTATTCCCCTGTAACCAAATCAAATGAGCTTGTGTTGGATTTTATTCACCCGAATTGTGGTTAATGCAGTCCTCAGCTCTGGCATTAGTTATGGCCTGCCCGGGACCGCTGAAGTGTCGGCTTTGTGATTTACCTGACTCAGTATGTGATCAAGCATCTCCATTATTGGAACAAAATGAAAACTTTCAAGATCATGGTCATGCAATAGAGGAAACAATTTTACCTCAGCACTAAAGCTCCAATGCTACACTAATCTACAGTAATTCTGTTATTGCATTTGGAAGCAATTCCTTCTATTCATTCAGAGATAACTGTTACAACATACAATAGGCCGCCTCCTGCCTTTTCCCCACAGTGAGCAAAATACGCTGTTCATCTCAAAGAAACCTAGCAGTAGTCGGCTGTAGTGTTTGTTTCTACGTGAATTAACGTGTGTTCGAAGACCGTTAGGAGGCTTGGCTTGTATTACAAGGTTATGGCGGAACATGCACTTGGGGTAGAGGACACTCGAGCAAAATACACACGGGGAGGCGATTATCGCCTTCCCCAGATTTTTGTGAGAAATCTAATAACAAATTCTTTGGTTCCAGTAGTGGCACCACCCCCACTCTGGCTCAAGAACTGAGCTGCCCCAGTGGCTTCGCTATCCTTATGCCAAGGAAATGATTTGGTAAACAAACATTACACACTTGTGCTCCAGGTACTAGTATGGATTGGATTTATTGATTGTTCACTTGGTGTTTTAAGTTTAAATCTTGCTTGCAGATTTAAATCAATCACTCCTGGTAGAAGAACATTAATTTTGTTTAAGAAAATCAAATCCTTACCTACCTTCACCTGCATTGTTGGCATTAACCTTTTTACATCAGAAAATGCTCCCTTCCATGTCTGTCTACAAACTGGCACAAAATGATAGCATATCCTTCCTGTCCACCTAGAGTGAGGGAAGGACAGAAGTTTAATAATTAACAACAAGTACAAGACATGTATTAATTTCACAGTACTTCTGTGGTTCTGCTATGGTCAAATTCTTCTGATTTTCTGTTTTATCAACCTTCTGTGACAACCGCCTTCTGGAAAGACTTCTTTTAAAACAAATTTTTGGCCTTTCTCTCATAAAACAAAGCAGACCATCCAGAAATGACAGGTTATTTTACACTTGGCATCGTTGGGTCTCTTAGTTAAAATCCCTGTTAAATGTTAAGCATTTAGGCTCAGAATGTGATTCTTGTCACTATATGGTGTCGGCTTTCACGCAAACAAGCTAAAATAAACATGAGTGATGGAAAGCTTATAACTGGAGAAATCAATAGTATCTGGGGAATGTAAAAGAGGAGGGGTTGAGTATCCACGCCAAGAGCATTCAAGGAATGAAAATCCCAGGCTAATCACTCCAGACATCTTTGCTTGATTTGATTAAAACATATGTTTTAAATGATGTGATGTGTAGATTTAAAAATAGTAGCATGTCAAAGTACAACTCAGTCCTTCCTAAATTGGGGAAATAAGGTCATAATGACTATTCAAAGAAGAGAGCTAGCAAAGAGCATTACAAAACCTACTTTTTCCTTCTCTACCTCTGTGTTTCCTGAGTCTTACGACATTCTAATAGCCATTTCTCCCCAGGTTTTATTGAGATGTCGTTGGCATTCAGCACTGTGTAAGTTTAAGGTGTATAGCATGATGAGGTAACCTAGATTTGTGAAATGATTACCACAATAAAAAGTCAAGTTAACATCAGTCATTTCATGTAGATACAAAAAAGAAATGAGAGCTCTTAGGATTTTCTCCCTTAACAACTTTCCGACGTACCATATAGTAGTGTTAGCTATAGCTATCCTGTTGTACATGACATCTCTAGTATTTATTTATATTATAATTGGAAGTTTGTACATGTTGACCACTTTTATGATAGCCATTTCTGAAGTAAAATGACATCATTGTATTGAACGCAACCAAGCGGGAGAGAATTTTGCCTTTACAATAAGAAGCATAGCACATTTACTTTATTTGCAGTGTGAAACCCAAGAACGTTACTGACTTTTAGAGGCTGTTTTCCGGGATAAAAACCATCAGATTTCTTTCCTGTCTGTATGAAAATATTGCAAATCCTTAGATTTTGCTGTAAAGCTTTAGATTAAGTGCTGAGTGACATCCATGTTCCAAAAGCTGTGCCATATTAACATTCAAAGAAAGTAGAAAGGGATAAAACTCGAAATTTAAGTATTCAAAATATTCTCTCCATTTATCCTTCTCTTATGTTACTGACACAAGCGCAGATAAGTTTCCCCATCCTCTGGTAGTAATGGCGATTTCCTTGCATAGATCTTTATATATAATTCCCTACTTTTCTTTTCAGCTATGGTTCTTGAATATGCCACCCAGGAGAGGTAGATGAGGCTCACATTCCAAAGTCATGACCATGGACGTGGATAGTTGGAAGTTTAATGTGGTACCGTAAGCCAACAAATAGGGTAACAGGTGACTCAGGCATCTATACTTCTAAGCTCCTTACATAATTCCTTTTGAACTTCTTTTGTACAAATGAAGTGTGTAGAAGAGACAGAATCATCTATTTGAGATTATCATTACAATATTAGCTTGGTTCCCTGCCTCCTCCATTTCACCCTTACCTAACTTTTTAGTTTGAAAAGTTAAAGCTTTTAAGTAAAGCTTGAATACTCAGGGAGACAAGTCCAGAGGATGTTTTTTTTTTTTTTTACTTTGTCGCTTCTCAGCTTGAGCTGATATTAGGCATCTCTGACTACTGTCAGCCTTAGAAGATCTGTCATCCAGTCCTCATCTCCTGAATGAACCCCACTGGCTATACTTTTGCAAGCCTTATTGCTTTATGTTTTCAACATTTGGACTTGCTTCTCCCACATGGTATCAGCACTGAGTTCATGTTCTAAAAACCATATATGCGCTAAAGGATTTCTCATTAACCTAAAGGCCCAAAGCAATGAATAATATTTTTAAAATGTTACTTTTCCTACCTTTACAAATATCACTTAAATAGGCCTCTCATATGTAAATATAACTTCCCTAGCAAAATTTTTTTGGGTAACCATCTGGAATAATACTGAAATGTTCATATGGGATCATATGTTGATCCCCCTTTCTCTGATATCTTTGGCATCCATATCCAAGGTAAACCTGGGAGGTGTTAGCCTCCTACGTTCATCTGTACTTTCTTAATTCAGGTTATTAAATACATGACAACTACAAAGCTTTTGACAACTATAATAGACACTGATGTATCGTGAAGGTTATTTTGGATAGTGCTGAAGACACTTGTGATGACAAGATTATTTTAGGCACCACATGTATACTTTAGGGAGAGTTTCTAAACTTAAATTCTTGACAAAATGTCCAGGGTATACACAAAGGAAGAAAAAGAATAACCCAAGTGGATTTTTTCCCTCCAGTTTTGGATGAAGGTGGACACACTGGAACCTAGCATTCAATTCTCAGAGAATGAGGATATCCTAGTTTGTTGATTTTTTGTTATAGTTTTCTTAATTAAGTCAGGTTTGAAGAAATACATGTGCTACCTGTGTATTTTAGTACTCAGCCCCCATGACCTGACTCATACCATGTGAGCATATCTTGTTACATTCACCATTCTGAGAAACATCATTCTCATGTGACAGGGCGGTGAGAGGAAAAGCTGACACCTCCATGGGAGTTTCCAGAAGGAGTGTGTTTTTCTCTTCTTCTAGTGTAGTGCTTACCATATGCTAATTGCCACATATGGGTAGATCCAGATTTTGTGGGTTCTAAAGTCATGCTACTTGGGTAATCTCTTTAAGAAAAATATTTCAAGGGGCGCCTGGGTGGCTCAGTCGGTTAAGTGTCTGACTTCGGTTCAGGTCATGATCTCACAGTTTGTGGGCTCAAGCCCCACATAGGGCTCTGTGCTGACAGCTTGGAGCCTGGTGCCTGCTTTGGATTCTGTGACACTCTCTCTGCCCCTCCCCCCCCCCCAATAAATATTAAAAAAAAGAGTACATTTAAAAAAAAACTTCAAAATTAATGACTAATATTTTTTATTTTGCATGAGAGAAAAATCACAACAAATTATAAACTTTAAAGAGTGAGAAAGTGTCACAAATACCACAAAATTTAGAAAAATTGTGTTTTTGGGTTTTTTTACTAATTAACTGACTGTCCTTTGTCTGTAATAGTTCTCTACATATTTTGGCTGCATTCTTTGAAGGTCCCTTTATAGAACAATGTGCTATAACTTTCTGCAGAGACAGAATAGGATAATTCTGTGTTGTTTTTTTTTCAGGGTGATTGATTCAAACTTACTGTTTTTTTTAATATATTACTGATAGTTTGGAGAATTCTCTTTTAGGTTCAAAATCATTGTAGTAACATGATATACAACCTATGGGAAAGCCTCTATCAATTTCCTTTCACATATGAGCTATAAGATTTTTTCCTTTTCCTCTTTCTTTCTTTCCTTTCTCTTCTTTCTTTCTTTCTTTCTTTCTTTCTTTCTTTCTTTCTTTTTTGAGAGGCAGAGAGGGAGAGAATCTCAAGCAGAATTATATATTTATATATATATATATATATACATATATATATATATATATACATATATACATACACACACACACACACATACGTACATATATATACAAATATACATATATACACACATATATATCACTGATTCAATGTGTTAGCACTTAAGAATTTTTTACATCTGTATTTAAAAGGGATATTGTTCTGTACTTTTCTTGTGATGTCTTTGGTTTTAATATGAGGTTAAGGTCAGCCTCCTAAGATAACTTGGAAAGTGTTCCCTCATATTCTATTTTTTAGACTTTCTGATGGGTTGGTATTAACTCTCCTTTAAATGTTTGGTAAAATTCACCAGTGAAGCTATCTGGTCCTGGGCTTTTCTTTGTGGGAAATCTGTGATTACTAATGTTACCTCTTTTATTGTAATGCTTATTCAGATTGTTTGTTCTTCTTGAGTGGTTTTCAATTGTTTCTGTCTTTCTAAGAATGTGTCCACTTAATCTAAGTTACTGTTTTTTTGTGTTTTTTGTTTTGTTTTGTTTTGTTTTGTTTTCCTGCATGAGGAAAATAATGGTAAAGAGGTTAAAGTAACTCTCCAGGGCTCATGATGTTGTGTTTGAAACCAGGTCTGTTTGATTTTATGGTGCTAAAACATTCCTTGCAAAGATAGGGCTTCCCTATGATAGGCAGGAGCGGAAGCCCATAGCTTTGGGAACTTTCTCAGAATTCCCAAGAGGCTTTGGACCTGAGTGAAGACTCAGGCCGCGCTGCACTGAACTCTGCTTCCCAGCTTTCTGCTGGCAGAATGCTCCTTAAAAACTACACTGTGAAAGGTGAAAAAAATCTGGAGGACTAGCATTTGAATTTCATTTGTATTCTTTAAATGTATACACATATCAAAATATTCTTCAGAAATCTTTAGCTCAAATTTTAAATTTTATTTTCTTTATGAGTTTTACGATCACAATTTTTCTTAAGCTTACTTATTTTTGTTTTCTTGTACTTTTCTTTTTGAACCTGGGGGTGTTTTATTAAGTACAATTGATGCCCAAACATAACATTTTATATTTTTATATTAATATAAAATTTACACTAAGTAATGTGCTTCTCATATTTTACTACAATTTTTTATCTTTTATTATAGTGTTACTATATGCTCAGATAATGCAGAAACTAAAGGAAGTCACAGTTCCTGACTCTAAGAGGTTTACTCTCCATTAGTGAATGTATTTCAGTTGTTCTTTCTAGGCTTCCATTTTAACCTTTATTGTTACAGTGTTTTTTTAAAATTATCCTTATTCTATTAATAAGGTTATATATTAATAATAGGTAACACATTTGATGATTATTAATATGTTAGATCTTCTGGCTAGCTTATTTCACAACTGATTTCTTTCACACCATCATAAGTTAGATATTATTATACCCTTAATTCTGCATAAAATGAGATTAAGGTACAGAAATGCACATAAATTTACAAAGGTTATATAGCAACTAAGAATCAGATCAGATCCGAGATCTAAAGTTGCTTTTAACCACAATACTTTCCTGATTAAGACCTCATCTTAAAGCCAAATATGGTCAACTTTCTTTTTCCCTTCAAGTACATTTTTTTTTTTAATTGAAGTATACCTGACACACAATGTTACATTACTGTCATTTGACAAGGGGTTAACTTCTGAAAGCCTAATCCAGAGAAGTTCCATGCCTGACTGTACTAGGCAAAACAGTGCTAGAATTCTTAGGAATAAGAATTGGCTTGGAGTGATGCTATGTCAAGTGAGATGAGACATAAATATTTTTGGTTCAAATAACCTAGATCACATTAGGATTAATTTAGCTTTAAACAACGTTTTTCCAGATCTTTCATTTATTTAAATTCACCATGATCAAGAAAAGTAACGAGTCCATATAAAGAGAATCTTCCATGATTCATCTTCCCTGAACATTCTCTATTAAATAATAAATTATTTGGCCAGGGATTCAAACTTGGTATAAATTAACAGCATTGTAATTTAAGTGGAATATATCATACAAAACACAAGAGGACAAAAACAGCAAGTCTGTATTTTCCACTCCAGCTTATAGCCTGAAGTCTAGACCAACACGTATGGACCCAGCTATCTGTGAAACTCAGCACGTGCTAGCCAGTCTCACCCCCCTTTATCCAAATGTTTCCCTTTTTCTATAATCATTGTTTCAGTGACTGGCATCGCCACCTACCTTGTGCCCAAGCCAGAAACCCAGAAGCCATGTATGTTTCTTTTTATATTTCACCCCCTCGATCCCTCCTGTTAAACACATTCAACCCATCCATGTTCATACTCCTAAACAACTCTTATTTCATTTTGTTTTTTTCCACAACTACTGCCGTGTTGTGCGGCTTTCACTGCTCTGACTCACTATTCCACCCCATTCATTCTCAACACTGCTGTCGTGATTATCTTTTAAAAATTCAAATCTGTTCTGGGTGCCTGGGTGACTCGGTTGAGTGTCTGATTTTGGCTCAGGTTATGATCCCGTGGTTCGTGAATTCGAGACCTGCATCTGGCTGTCTACTGTCAGGGTGGAGCCTACTTTGGATCCTCTGTCCCCCTCTCTTTCTGTCTCTCCCCTGTTCATTCTCTTTCTCTATCTCTCTTTGTCTGTCTCTCTCTTTCCCTCTCTGTCTCTCTCTCAATCTCTCTCTCTCTCAAAAATAAATATTTAAAATATTCAAATCTGTTCATACAAAATTATCAAAGCTGACAGACTAAAATTAAGAATTCTCAACATGGCATTGTAGAGCCAACAATAATTTGGTCCCCAATCAACTTCCCACCCTCACTGCCTCTTGTTCTTGTTTTATGCATGGCTTTTAGATGGTTAAGTGTTCCTTCAGGCCATGACAGCTTCTAAGGATGAATGGGGTCACATTTTCAGCAATAATTTGTTTTATCAATGCATATCCACACCTGCTAATTTCTATCCCCTCTAAAACCTCACTGAGTACTTTTGTGTGTGTCCTTGGGACTATTCCATATGAGCTCATGGACAGTCTTCTTGGCTATAACTACCACATGGAAACAATTCTGTTGTTTTTAATTGTTTCCAATGGGAAAACTTTCTTGTCCATGTCAAGAATTCTATTTCCCAATGCTTTCCAGTTTGCCACGAATGCCCTCCCCCCACGAAACCCACAAAAAAATTGCACTGCGAAGTTTGCTTTACCTAGAGTCTTCCATAGACTGGTGGTTGCTATTCAGATCTGGTCACCTGTTAGAAAGTCTCATTCTGCTATTTTGGTTTGTAATAGCATCAGATAATTTCCCCATTTTCTTTATCTTTCTTTTCAAAAGACTTCTTTTGGGGGTGCCTGGGTGGTTCAGTTGGTTATATGTCTCATTCTTAACTTTGGCTCAGGTCACGATCTTGGGATTCGTGGGTTCGAGCCCTGCATCCAGCTCTGCACTGACAGTGAGGAGCCTGCTTGGGATTCTCTGTCTTCCTCTCTGAACATCATTATCTTAGCTTGCATCTTACTTCATTGCCTTCATCATATCACTGTCCTTTCTTTGATTTCACCATAAAGTCCCCTGGGTGGATACTCTGTTTGTATCCCCAGCATCTACCACAGTGTCTGGAACACAGGATGCACTCAGTCAGTGTTGGTTAAATGTACCAAGAATATCCTTTCTTGTTTGCACACAGAAAAGCACGATTTTGGAAAAATATAATTTATGAACTTAAAAAATGCCGCTTATTTTTCCTTGTTTCGTTTTGTTTCTATCAAACAATTATTTTGTATAAATTCCAATGCTTATTTGTTAAGCATCATGACTGTGTGTTAGGTTATAAACTGTAGGATATGTGAATTTAGGTGACTACGATCATGAAAGAGACTCTTTATATTCAGTGATGTGAGTCATTAATTCGACATCTCATTTATCATAAGACCTAACTAGAAAAAACAAAGAACAAGAAAAGAATTCTGGTTTTGTTAGAAAAGAAGCTCAAGGAATCTGTATTTAATCAAAACATCCAAACAATCTCCAGATACTGTCTGGCAACAAACTTAGGATTTGCAGAGCTGAAATGTTGATATGCTCAGCTCTAAATATTACCTTGATGAAAGACAGTTCTAACTCTGTCTTCTACCACTTTATATCTGATAAGAAAGTTACTATTGCATGTGTTTTCTTAGGAACTCATTAGATCTAACCTTTCTGGAAACATCCAGAGAGACATAATTATTCAACATGAAAAAAGTGGTACAGATTTTACATGGAACATGCCTACAAAACAAAGGTGCAAAAAATGAGAAAGGACAAGAACAAGAGTAAAAATTTTCTTCGAATCTGAGGAACAATCCAGCAGCCTTACAAGAAAAAAAAAAAAAGGAAACTTTTTTAATGTCAATGAGAACTCCGAAGTCTCCAGTTTGGGCACAGAGCCCATTCTGTGATATGTTAACTAAAAGAAAAATTTTCTTTTCCAGGCGTCTGCCTTCCTTTCTTCCCATTTCCATGGCAAGCTGTTTCAAGGTGCTTCATGAAAAGCTTCTCAAAACCGATGTGTTCTAAAAGCCACAAGTTTGGTGACTGATCAAAGAGCCACAAGAGAGAGTTTTTGCATCTTTTCTTTAACAGGGATCTTGAAAAGCCAAATGACTGGGAAAGAGCATGATTCACCCTCTGTAAATGCTGAAACGTATGTTTAACTGTCACCTCCTGCATTTTGCAGCGGTACCTATTCAAAAGCTACCCAAAATATGCAAGTACTGTTCTGAGGAGGGAGAAAAAAACTGAGTCATGATAAATCGCATACTGAACTTTCTTTCATTTATGGAAATTGTGAGTGTTTAAATGTTACAAATACTCACATTTCTATTCACATTATGTGAAAACTTATACAGTAAGTCTTCAGCTATACAGAGCTCCCTGGAAATGAGTTATTCTGAACAGCTGAATGTTCCAGATGGCTTGGGGTTAACTCACTAAGTTCCAGCTAGAATGTAGCAACTTGCTCCAAAACAGACCAAGTTTTATCCATCTCAAATTTTTCGGAGCACAGGCCACGTTTAGAGATCAGTTAAATTTTGCAAAGTTTATTCTGTAAGTGTATGTAAGTGTGCAAAGTATTTGCAAAGTATTTTCAGTTCCCTGAACACAGTAAATACCTCAATGAATAGGAGTAATTGTTGTTACTGCTTCTTTGATTACAATTATTATTCCTAAAGATTCTTAATCTTTCTAGTAAACATGGTATCACATCACTGCATCTTTTGATCCTCGGATCATTTGACTGAGGACTATTTAAAACAGAAAATAATGAAGTGGGCTAATTTGGATGGATAAAATATGCCATAAACTTTTGTGTCCTCCTTAAATTCACGTGCTGAAACCTAATCCTCAATGCAATGGTATTTGGAGGTAGGAGATAATTAAATCATAAGGGTAGAGCCCCATGAATGTAATTACCGCCCTTATAAAAGAGACCCCAGAGAGATTCCTCACCCCTTCCGCCATATAAGTGGAGAGCGACAAGATGGCCAGCTATGCACCAAGAAGCAGGCTCTCACCAGACACTGGATCTGCTGGCACCTTGATCTTGGACTTCTCAGCCTCCAGAACTGTGAGAAAGGTTTGTTGTTTATAAAACATCCAGTCTATGGTATTTGGTTACAGTAGCCTAAACAGACTAAGACAGAATATATGGTGTTACACCACAGATTCATGGAACTCAGCATCTGCAAAAAAATTAAACAGCAATACTCGGTGACTCTGGTATTACACGGGGCAAATCGGTCAGTGCTACACTGATCCATCAACATGTTTCAGCATTCTTCCTATATGTGAATGCCTATTTCTTCTTCTGAGATTTTCACAATTTTCAAGATTGCTTTCCTTTATTATTTTAGAGTATTATGCCTACAGCTAGTGAACATACAGAAAAACTGATGATGCAGGAAAGAAAGGGCATAATGGCAAGAATGAAGTCCTAATGGTTGGCCTCGGTAGGAATTGTACCCATTTTTCCATTATATAAAAAGTTTCATTTAATTTAGCTCAATCTATTTACCCATAAATGGATCACCCATAAGGGGTAAAACAGTGACCGAAAAAATGTTGTGGGTACAGGAAGAGATGATTTTCATCTGGTTGTATCTCATTTACTAAGGAAGTATGAAGTCATCAGCTGAGTTTCTCATCAGCTGAGTTTCCTCAAACAGAAGTTTGAGGAGGTAGAAAATTTGAAATAGTTGTCTAAAAGAGTGAGGGAAAAAAAGTCTACCGTGGAATATGGGAGGATCTTTAGTGTTTGTCTGACAATTCTGTCATTCACTCTACTAAAGTGCGACTAATGATTGTGGTCATGAGCTTTTCTTCAGCAACTTTCAGCCACCTCTCGGAAGAGGCAAGAGTGGTAGAAGGAAGAATATGATTACAATTGTGGTCTTGCCAGAAGAATGCTAAGGGAAAAGAGAAGGATAAGAGTAAGAGTGTTTGCAGGGGAGAAGTCAAGATCCTTAGGCCCTGTGATCTAAGCTTGATAGAGAGAGATGGTGGGAAAGCGGTGGATCAATGGACCACATTTCCCCGGGGATTTGAAGGACGGCTGGAGGGGTAGCGCCAGCCCAACTCAGCGGGAAGGAACAGGTGACTTTACTGCTGGGTACTTGTCTTCCATTTGGGAGATATTCTATGTCTATTCTCTGAACAGTCATTTTACTGTTATCAGATAAGAAGCCTTTCAAAAGTTGCTCTCAGGAGAAGTTGTAACACCAACTTTCAAAAGTTTAAGTTGGTTTTTGTAAAACTTGACATTGAAAACAATTTCATCCTATTCATTTTTTTTTAATGAGGCAATCATTTGTAAAGAATTAGGGACTCTTCACCCAGATTATGGATCACTGTAACTTCTTTTTCTTTGCTCTGTTCTGAATATTTATTTCTGTATTTATTCTGAAGATTAAAAATTTATTATTTCTTTTAATGGCTTTTTAAAAAAGTTTATTTATTTATTTTGAGAGAGAGAGCACGAGAAAGGGAGGGGCAGAGAGAGAAGGAGAGGAAGTGGATCCTAAGCAGGCTCCGCTCTGCCAGTGTAGAACCTGATGTGTGGCTCGAACTCATGAGCCATGAGATCATGACCTGAGCTGAAACCAAGAGTAGGACACCGAACCAACTGAGCCACCCAGGTGCCCCAAATTTATTCTTTATTTCATATTATTTCTTATATTGCATGATTATATATGTGTATTATTTTTATATTATTATATATTTATATTTTTTCTATTCTATTATAATATTTATATTATACATTATTTATTATTATTATTTAAGTAATAATAAACATTTATTCTGCTCACCAGCATTATGCTGGATAGCTAAAAGACAATATAAACTGTGTATCACATGGTGTTAATTTTCATTCTGGAAATTTTGGGACAAGAAGATGACTATGTAAACTAATAAAATTTATGAAAATTATTTGCAAATATAGTTTACAGATACTGATCTCAATTAGAGTCAAGAGCTAATTATTTAAACAATAAGTAATAAGTCTAGAATGAAAATTATTTCTAATGAACTTTCCAAAACAGAAACTTGCATTTAAACTACTGCCATATATCATCTCAAGTTTGCCAGGCATTTCTAGAAATATAAAAAGTAATTTGAAAGATTCTGATCATAGCCAACAAAGAATAAAAAAGTTCAGAATATCCCAAATCACACAACCAAAAACTCAAGATTAAAACATCAAACTGAAAGTACTTTAAAAATGAGGAAAAAATAAAGAAAAAAAATAGCTTGTTAAAAGTCTGCATGGGGAAATGTTCTTCTCATCTTTTTTTTTTTTAATGTTTATTTATTTTTGAACGAGAGAGAGAGAGAGAGAGAGAGAAAGACAGAGTGAGAGCAGGGGAGGGGTAGACAGAGAGAGGGAGACACAGAATCCAAAGCAGGCTCCAGGTTCCAAACTGTCAGCGAAGAGTCGGACATGGGGTTGGAACCCCTGAACCTGAGGCTCGAACCTGTGAACCACAAGATCATGACCTGAGCCGAAGTTGGACGCTTAACCAACTGAACCACCCGGGCACCCCTCTTCTCATCTTCTTAATATCAAGCAGTTACACACATTCTTAACTTTGACTTACAGTTCTCTGCTTTGTTTAAAGTTCTTCTTGTATCATATTCCTAACTCATGAACATGGAATCAAAGAAATGTAGCAGTACTGAATATTTACAGCTTTATACCAATCTATCTGTATGTATTTTAGTGTTTCAATATATATTTACTGCTTTCAGTGATATTAAAAGATCTACCGTTTAGTCATTCAATTCCTACTTAATGCTTTCTCTGGGTTTAGTGAAGTGCAATTTACCACGTTACTTCACTGAGACTGTTGTTATTGCTGATTGGACAGATTCGGTCATGGGTTTAAATCATGGCTCTTTATTATAATAACTATGTGGCACTGAGTAATTGGTTCAGCGTCTCTAAGTCTCTAATCCGTCTCTGTACATTGTGGAAAACATGTGAACCCACCTCATAAGATCACTATGAGTATTAGATGAAATAAAATATTTAAAGCATGATTCCTGCCACTTAGACTAAACAAATGATAGCTGATGTATTATTGTATTATTCTATAGGAGGCACACAAAGAAAGCCGTGGGAAGTGATGTTATTATTGATATATTACAGACAGAGGGTGAAGATGAGTCAGGAAGAAATGTGCGTCCCAGGTATCAGGCCAGTATTAGACTCTTTCACAGAAGACTGCACACAGTAATGCTATCTATTGACTCAGGAGAATGGTTGTTGTGATTGTTACCATCAGATCACCTGGAATGATGTTTTAAAAGAAAATTTATACAAAAAGCATTTAAACATATCTAAAGTAGAGGACAGTGAATCTCTGTACTTCTGTTTTTGTTGAATCCGGATTCAACAATTATTAAGAATTAAAAATGGCGTGTTTTGAAATTCCTTCCTCTGTGCCAGTATATTCCTGTAGGGAAAAAATACTCCCAATTTCTAAAATAATAAGTGAGTTAAATGCAACAAATTAAATACTAGCCATGTATTATTCAGCACATATATACTGGTTTCCTTAGATGTACCGGGCACCACGCTAAGCTCTGGCGTGAAATGGTGAAGAAGACAGACACCTCTCTGTCCTGAGAGAGATCTATTTGCATCGTCACAACCAAGCGTGTCTCAGAAAGCCCTAATTCTTTCATTTATGCAATTCATCAATTGTTTCATAGCTGCTGAGGGGGAAAAATGGGATTACTTGCCTCAGTGTGGAAAACAGTAAGCATACCTGACATCTAAACTTAAAAATATAGTATCAGGGTAGTTCTTGCTAAAGACGAATTCTGCTAGTTAACCAGCACTCCTTTTATTTTTGGGGTTGCTTTTTAAAAAATCTCCATTATTCATAGCCTATTCTGGTTATATATTAATAGTAAATAGAATTCAGCAGTTAAATAAGATTAAATGATTCCAAATTTACAAAGATCTATTCAGATTAGCAATCATATTGGTATCTTACTAAAAACGTAAGATAAATTTTAAGCTTTACCAGAACACAGGTAAAATTGTTATGGTAATAGTGATATAAGTGAAGATATACCATTCAATATCTTGGATATTTTTGTGGTTCTTCTACTCTAGTTACTAAAATACCAAACACAATCCCAAGCTACAGATCCCTCCAACAGTTTTCCTGTTATATTTGGAATTGCCACACTATCACCCATGGGAAAGTTCTCTGGCTTGATATTTGTGCCATATTGTCTGTTGGGAAGTCAGCTCACTTCTCTCCATCTTGGCTGTTCCTTGTGTTGCACAGGCTGGAAGGCTGAGAGCTAGATTTCTCAGATTTTCTGTCAGAAGAGTTCTAGGTAAGATCCTCCCAGTGCAAGGCGGTGCATGAAACATGGAAGGTAGAAAGGAAGCAGGAGACATATTATCCCTTTGACTGCAGTGGGTAGATATGTGGGTTTTGGTAGGTGTGACATATTTGCAACGGTCTTCAGGTATTTTCTTTTGAAATCATTAACGTCATTGTTAGAGGTAGTGGTGATTGCCATAAGTATCTGGCAGTTTCTATACCTTCTTGCCTTCACTAATTCTCTGTATCAAATCCCTTTCTATTTACATTGAGTAGAAAGATATCTGTTTTCCTGACAGGAACTAGATAAATTATTTCTATATTAAATCAGAGGAGAGATGGGGTGCCTGGGTGGCTCAGTCGGTTAAGTGTCTAACTTCGGCTCAGGTCATGATCTCAGTTTGTGAGTTCCAGCCCTGCTTTGGGCTCTGTGCTGACAGCTAGGCGCTGGAACCTGCTTCGGATTCTGTGTCTCCCTCTCTCTCTGCCCTTCCCCCACTCACATGCTGTCTCTCTCTCAAAAATAAATCAACATTAAAAAGAAAATCAGAGGAGATAGAAATTGGGAAAATAATAGACCTAAAAACTTGGTAGAGGTATTTTTATGACTGTGTCATGTTGATCTTTCATTTAGGCAAATAGTAGGTACTTCATAAGTACTCTTTATATCAATTTTAATTCACTAAAAATAGTATTTGGATAAATTCCATATTGGGAGAGAAAAAGCCCACCAATGTTTATTATAAAACAGAGGAATGAAATAGTGTTTATAATATCAAAACAAGGACATATAATGTTTTCATTCTGATATTGTTGGAATAATAGAGCTGGTAAAACTAGAAATATCAGCTAATAAGCAAATGCCTATTTTTGTGTTTTCATATTTTATATTAAAAGGAGATCTCATAATATTGACAGGTTTCTGTGGGTTTTTTTAAAGATATTTTTTTCCAGATTGTATATCAACTAAATAAATGATAGAGTGTCTTTACTACTATTCAGAACTGGAATATTACCAACTTAAAATAATTTATTCATCTAGGTATACTATTATTTTATACTATTAAATTAAAAAAATTCTGGTAATAGGTATGATCAAATCTACATTATACTTTGTTGGTAGAGAGGTTTTATTAATTGAAATTATCTTTGCTCACCCTCCTGAATTAATAAAATGTGGCTGACAGTCATCACAGTCTTACAGGCCACAGTTGTTAGGAAAAGATGGTTGCTAGGATACCTTCATTATTTCATCGTTATGTTACACCAGTCTATCAATTAATAAAGAAACACTCAAGTTAATTCTCAGTCACATTTATACACATTCTTAGCATATGATTTCCCTTATCTCCAAGTGACATTTCTCCCTCTAGCATTCACCTTCTACTCCATAAAATATTAAACATGAGGTTATCACATCAGTTTACAAATTACAGCAATGATGCACGTCTTCTACTTAACCTTTCCATTCACTTTCCATCATGGTGAAAGTTCTTACAGCAAACACCCATGCAGAGAGTAAATTATTTTTTTACTTCTCAGATTTATTTCCAAGAAAATTGATGCCTGGGAAAAAAAATGCATGTATTGAATTGGTATCTTTAGTCCTTTTTAGTTCTTTCTAAGGGGAAAAGTGGAGGAGGAAATCCCATTGAAAGTCACTCCTGCATCTTTAGATATTCATAACTATTCCCAGGTTATTGCTTTACATTTTAGGGTTAGATTCACAGAAGATGTCTGATAACGGGGTCTTATAAATACATTTTTTATGACTATAACACTGCAGTTAGATTCAACACGTGCTGCCTTGAGTTGCCACTTGACAGGGCATTATAAAAATAAGTATAATAAATGAAAATATTTGCTATAATAAATTTATCTCCTTTACACCTATTTAATTCAGTGCCTATTGATTCCAATTTATGCTACAAAATAAAATACATTATTTTTTCCAAAAAACAAGATTGCAATAAATTCTGAAAATTGTCTGGCAAAAGAGAAAATATTAATTCTGGCTAAGGACAGTTTGTAAATAGAGAAATTTTCTCAAGATTTCATTTAGTTTCTCTTTTATTTTTTTAATGTTTATTTATTTTTGAGAGAGAGAGAGAGAGACAGAGTGCAAGCAGAGGAGGGCAGAGAGAGAGGGACACACAGGTCTGAAGCAGGATCCATGTTCTCAACTGTCAGAACAGAGCCTGATGCGGGACTCAAACCACAAAATGTGAGATCATGACCTGAGCTGAAGTCGGACGCTTAACTGACTGAACCACCCAGGTGCCCTGAGATTTCATTTAATTTTGATATCTTTTTTAAAAATCCTCGTAAAGGGGCGCCTGGGTGGCGCAGTCGGTTAAGCGTCCGACTTCAGCCAGGTCACGATCTCGCGGTCCGTGAGTTCGAGCCCCGCGTCGGGCTCTGGGCTGATGGCTCGGAGCCCGGAGCCTGTGTCCGATTCTGTGTCTCCCTCTCTCTCTGCCCCTCCCCCGTTCATGCTCTGTCTCTCTCTGTCCCCAAAATAAATAAAAAACGTTGAAAAAAAATTTTTTTTTAAAAATTAAAAAAAAAATCCTCGTAAATAAAAAGTATTGTTAACCTTGCTACACAGGGAAACTGAGTACTATATGGATGAAATCATTTTGCAAAGCTTCATTTTGTAAATTCAACAGTTAAGGACAGAATTAAGATTTCCTAATTTTTACAATGGTCTTACCATTCCTCAAATTTAAGGGTTAATACTTGCATTTGAACAGTTTTATTCAAATCATATACCCTATAGGGGAGCCTAGGTAGCTCAGTCAGTTAAGCAACCAACTCTTGACTTTGGCTAAGGTCATAATCTCAAGGTCATGAGACTGAGCCCTGCACTGGGCATGGAGTTTGCTTAAGACTCTCTCTTTCTTTCTCTCTCTCTCTCTCTCTCTCTCTCTCTCTTTCTCTCTGCTCCTCCACCACTTGTGCTGTCTCAAAAAAAAAAAAAATAAATAAATAAATAAATAGATAGATAATAATTAAAAACAAAAATTATTTACCTGGTAGAATGCAAGAAAAAGAAAAAAAATAACAGAACACTGAATTCCACTGAAGGCGTGGATGTCTCAACTTTAAAAAATGTTTTTAAGCAATTCAGCATATTTTTATACTTATATGTAAATACATTAATGGTGATTGTATCAAAACCCAAACTGACCATCCAGATGTAATCTTTCAAAAAAGTTGCCTCTGCCAAAGACTGTACACAGCTGTTTTCAATCCACTGAAGTACATGTGTGGTCTTCCTTTCAGGTCAAAGAAATATATCGTTCTCTTTTTAAATTTCCATGTGTGGTTTGGCAAATCATATAGTTAATGTAAGAATATTTTCATGTAAAATAATCTTCTTTATCAATCTCAGTATTCTAAAATGGGTTGAAATAGTCTTCTAATGAAATACAAGAAATTTGCTAATGTATTTGATGGTTTATAAATGTCTCCCAAGTGTTACTTACATGTATTTTGAGCACCATGCAAGCAGAGGTTTTAAACTTTGGCAATCAGAAATTAAAAGAATGTAACAATAAGGGGTGCCTGGGTGGCTCAGTTAAGCGTCCAGCTCTTGATTTCTGCTCAAGTCATGATCTTGTGATTTGTGAGACTGAGCGCCAGCACTGTCCTCACAGAGCCTGCTTGGGATTCTCTCTCTCCACCTCTCTCTCCCCCTCCCCAGCTTGTCCTCTCTCTCTCTCTCTCTCCCTCAAAACATATAAACTTTTTTTTTTAAAGATTGTAACAATAAGCTAAAGTCCAGGATTATAGTATTTTTAAAAAAAAATTTTAGCGTGTATTTATTACTTTTGAGAGACAGAGACAGAGCATGAGCAGGGGAGGGACAGAGAGAGAGGGAGACACAGAATCCAAAGCAGGCTCCAGGCTCTGAGCTGTCAGCACAGAGCCCAATGTCGGACTCGAACTCACGAACTGAGAGATTGTGACCTGAGTCAAAGTCGGACGCTTAACCGACTGAGCCACCCAGGCACCCCAGGATTATAGTATTTTTGATGGAATAACTAGATTCAGATATTTTTGTGTTTCGTGTTGGTATCAGTTCCCTTTTTTTATCACAGATCACTTGATTTTTCCTTAGCAAAATATGATCGCACTTCATTTCTCAGTGTCCTTCTGACTCATCTTCATCTACACTTTTGTCAGATTCAATACATTTTAAACAGTATTCATGAGGGCATTAAAAACGTTAAAAGAGAAAACATCAAAAAAAAAAAAAAACCCACAGCATTTTCCCCTAAAACTCAAAAAAGGCACTGGGTGGTGACTATAGTTTCCTATGATTTTGGCAGGCTGAACAAAATCTAAACACATTGTTATTTTCTTGTAAGTTCCATTCTTTGTTTTAAATTCATCGTGGAATCTTTGTCTGAAAATATTATAGTAAGGTAAATTTCAACATGAAAAATTCATGTTTTCATCTACACATTCCTTTTATTTTAAAACATAAACTTGAAAATTGGATCCCCCAGTTATAACATGAACACATCCTTTCTCAATTTTTCAAATGGCTTCAACAGCCAATGTGTCTAGATGCTGCAAATATAGCTTTATCCTTTGTGTTGAACAGTATATGCTCACCAGTTCAAAATATTAGTCCCTTCTTTTGCCCATTTATTTTTCAAAAATTCTTTTTTATCTTAGTCTCTGGCCCTTAGGGCAGAATCAATTCCTTTTTTAAATTATTTCTCCTCGGCATAGCCATAGTCCAATAATTCTAAGGTGACTTGACACATTCCACAACGACAATTTTCCTAGTCAACTCAATCAAATATTTATTAACGCCCTACTACGTGTCATAAACTATGAAGGGGGGATACTCTGCCTACCCCACTCTAATCTAGATACCATTTCTAAAATTGGTTAAAATGGCACATTTGACACTAAACCACCAATTCGAATTTAAGTGGATGGGACCAACATTGCTTCCACTTTCGGCAGATGTGAAACAGGGTACAATAGTTTAATCTCACTTCATCTGTCAATTATGAGTGTCTCCCAAGTGTTACCTCCAGCTCATCTATGTCTCGTCTCAAAAGGAGTAAGCTAAAATAAAAAAAAATCAAAAAGCAAGAAAGTCAGTAGACAATGGAAAGACATCTTTATAACCTCGTGAAGTGTGCATGGTCTGGGGGCGGGGGGGTTGGTTATTGGTACATGCAGGCATATGGAAAAATGTGAACAGGAAATAAGAAAGAATGAAGACCAAAAGGAGAGGAGAATGAAAATGTCCAGGAAAAATATTTAATTTACTAGTGCATTTTTTACTCGGTTTACAATTTTAATTCCATACTACCAGTAAAATATTTTAGAGTAAAATATTTTAGAGTAAAATATTTCAGAGTAAAAATATTCTAGAAATTACAGAGTTCCCAGAGAGTCAGTGTGAATGCTCAGTATGTTCACACAAGGATAATGTACTTTTTAAAAATTCTCAACTGAAATATACATATTTCTTAAAACATGGAGTATATAAAGTGTATCTGAATATTCTGCTTGGATATTCAGAATTCAAAATCATACTTAGTCCCCAAAGCTTCACCCACTCTGGTGAATACTAATACCAGAGCTCTCTAATAAGAAGCTGTCTCCACACGGTCTAAGGATTCCCCTCACTATCCTCTCTGTCTGTTGTATTCATCAAGAGGCAGTGTCTGAGCTTTAAATCTCTATTTCAGCAGACTATTTCAAAGAGATGACATTCTTATTCAAACTCTAGGCTTAAAAAATGCTGGAAATCGCCCAGACTTTGGGTAAAAAGAACAGAGACTTTATTTCTAATGCTCTCTGGAGAAGCATAACCTTTTACAAGCAATAATTTACTCAGCAAACAGAAAGGGAATAAATAAACTCCCCAAAATGCCTTTATTAGGCAACATAACATTATAAGCATAGCACAGTATCAGTGGCATTTCTTTTATGTAAACGATGAATATGCTGTGTTCCTGGTGAAGGTGAACAGTGCTTGGCTGTAGCAAACAGGACCAGGAATCTGTTCATCTGAAAGCGGACTATAGCCCTACAAGGTACACTCTGTTGCACACTCAAGTATGGTGACTTATTTTAGGAAAGTTAGGAAGCAGCTGTAAAAGCCAAGGACTATAGGATGTAAGTCTAAATTGCAGACTGAAAGTGTACAGCTCTCTACATATTGATATAAGTTTTAGTTTCTAAAAATCGTTGATTCACTTCTATTACGTGAAATCTATGACAAAGGATATAACGAGGTCTATTGGGCTCCTTGGAAGCTCATGGTTTGCAGCTGAACACACAAAACATATAAAGACATTTTAAAGACTGTAAATTTGAAAATATATCATGCTAGGAAAAAATGTTATTAGTCACAAATTCCACGATTATTTTCTTGTTTAAAGTTTGGATAGCAGAGACAAACCCCTTCGATTCTTTCAAGATTTCTGCTGATGCCCTCTCATCAAGAAAGAAATGCTCATTACTAATTCGTCAAACATTTCGGAGGTATTTTGGCTTTGGATTGAGTTTCCCATTGTTAAGATGAAGAAAATAAAGTATAGAAAAATTTATTCAACTTTTATGTTCACATACATATTCAGCAGTAGAGTTAGAACTCAGAAAATACCTTGGGTTACCTGACATTGCACATTTATGAATTCCGTAACTCACACTAGACTCAACAGAATTTTAAAAGTGTAATTATTTTTTCCTTATCCTTTCCTGCCAACACTTGAAATGAATTCAACTGCAGTTGCATTAGCAGCATGGACCTGGTGATAGCGTACAGGAGTATGAAATTCAGAGAAAACTAGGAGGAACCCTGTGAGATCCTACAACATCTCTTCTAGTAAATTCTCTCCTGCTTTATTAGACAAAAAAAAAAAAAAAAAAGTTATTTGCTGCTCTACAGCATTTGGCCACATAAGAAGACTCATACCTATGAGAATGATTTCTGTTGCCTTGAAAAAATAGTTCTTAAATCATACACAGGCATGCTTTAAAAACGAGTTCTACTTGTCAATCAACTCTGAAATAACATGAATATTCATTTGTCACTCATTTGAAACCCTGAACTTTTGGACTTAACGGAGCTCAAGGCTTATTGTTTTATAACATGTTCGTGAGAACATAATGAAAGGAAAATTATTCATCTAATTTGGGAGAAGTGGCTGCCACATTTCGGTGTGGCATGTGGCCTTTCTATGTACACAATGATGCCCTGCCATGTACCAGCTTTTCAGCACTGGCATGTCACCTGGCCTGTGGCATCTCACATTCTCATGTTCTCGCACTTGTGTTGTGGCCCAACCAACTTGTTTAAGCCAAAGCCGAAAAGCAGGTGGGGCGCATGCTTGAGAGAGGCTGGAAAGGCAGGCCACATGCCCCTCCAAGTGCTGTAAACACCAGGGTGTGTTTGGAAATTTCATCTCCTGGTTACAGTAAACAAGGCTTGCTGGAGCATCCAGCAGAGAAGTGGCATGCCCTTGTCTACGAAAAGGAATTTTCAGGAAATAACGTAAGCTATTAGTGAAGCACAGAATAACTTTTCAAATCACCTATTTATAGCTGAGCTCTGTTTCAACATAATGCAATATAATATAAGGCAATCTGATATCTTATGACATAATTTATGAAATGACCTAATCACATATATTTCTGAAGTTCAGAGAGCAAACCTTGGAGGTTGAACTGCATGTTAAAAGAACACAGCTCCTGAGTTTTACACAGTCTAACTTTTTAAAGGTGAATGTATAATGTTTTTATGGGAAAAGATTACATGATAGAATTATAGCATAGTATAATGAGTACCCTTTATCACATCCTTACAACTCTAAAAAAAATTATTCTTTTTTTTAATGTTTATTCATTTTTGAGAGAGAGCGTGAGTGGGAGAGGGGCAGAGAGAGAGAGGGAGACAGAGAGTCTGAAACAGGCTCCAGGCTCTGAGCTATCAGCATAGAGCCTAATGTGGGGCTTGAACTACAAACTGTGAGATCATGACCTGAGACGAAGTTGGACGCTCAGCCGACTAAGCCACCCAGGTGCCCCTAAAAAAATAATTATTCTATTCTAAGTTTGGAGAAAGCAGTTTCTATGAAATCACTCTCTTGTCTAATAATTAAAATATAATCAACTACAAAAAATGAGATAATGTCCAGTATTATCAAAAGGTTGTACAAAGAGTCTAGTAACTCTTGTTGAGGTAATAAATAGCCATGCACAGCGGCTTGATTTCCAATGCATTACCAGCATTAAGAGATTAGCACAAAACTATGGACTACTTAGCTCATAATTTACTGATTTAAGATTCATTGAAATTCTTCTTCCACTAAATTTAAGAAGTGGAAAAAAGTAGAACTAAAAGTCCTTTTAAGTTGGATTACATGCTCCTTAAATATTGTTGTTTCTTTGTTCCTTATCTTATGCCTGAAGATTCCAGCCATATACTTTTAGTTCATTTTTATTGGTCCTAATTGATCATGTGATAATTTTCTTTTTCATGTGGAACACATTAAGAAAACTTAGAGCTGTATGAAAGGTTATGTCCAGATTTATTCTTAACACATACCCAGACACAAAGACTTATAAATATATCAAGAGTTTAATTTGGAAGTGAGTGGTCAGTCCGTATTAGGAAATCTGGAGTCTAGTCCCAGCTCTACTCTATTGGTTACTTTTAGCTAAGCTCCAGGTTATGCAGTAGTAAGGAGTCAGAAAGATTTTACAAAGATCTTTCCTTCCACATTTATGGTTCTAAACCAAGTTCGAAATCAACTAATCATGCCAGTTCAGGCATCATCCCTCATCCAGGCTGTAATATGCTGTACAACTGTCTTGAGGATATTTTAGGAGTTTTCACCCACAAGGTAGGAGATCCACTATGATTTTTATTAATGAGGCTTCCATCCTTAGTGCTGACAGCATAGGTTAGATGACAAAGATAAATGGAACTTTCATTGAGGGCAATAGAAAGAACAGGGATGATGTCATTCTTATTCCCTCTCTCCTCTCTCTCTCTCTCTCTCTGTCTCTCTCTCTATTTATTTTGTAAATCGAAACACACTTCCAAAGAATTTCAGTTGTAATAGGAAAAGGAGCGAAGTAGGAGTGAGATGTGCTTTAAAGCTTTTCTAAGGTAAACAGGTAAAGAGTGGAAGCTTCTTCTTTTCTTTTGTTTTCCCCCAGATTGGCTGCTAGATATTTTGTGTATCTGTCTCTAAAATTTTACTCTCTGCCTCATATGTGAAAAATATGGGATAGGTAAGGTTATGCAAATTTGTCAGTCTCTGTCCTCAAATAGAACAAAACATTCAAATAGCTATAGTGCATACCAGACCACAGTGATTCCAATAAAAGCTATAAAGTATTAAAAGTGTTAGAGAAAAGCACGTCTAGTTGAGGAAAAAAATTTTTTTAAAGCTTCATGGAGAAGGAGACATTTGAATGTCAGTAGAGATTTGACAGGAGGGAATGTGTAGAATATTTTAGGCAAAGGGAAAACCTTGAGGGAATATATAAATGCCCAATATGTGCTTGGGAGGTAGCCAGAGGGACAGTTTGTCACTTGCAAAAGGCAGAAGGAAAGCCGGGTGAAATAACACTAGATGGCCTGGTTGGCCCAGATCATCGGTGGTTAGGATTCAAGGCTGAGGAATATATTTAGTAGGCAAGGAGGAAACACTGAGGGCTGTTTTTGGTTGGAAAATGATGTTCTGGGAATGATTCTTTAAGAAGATTTAGTGGTCAGCTCTGCCCAGCAGAGGGTGAATTTGAATTTGTAGAGCAGTTAGATAATATCACAACCTCAGGCAGGTCTAATGGACTAACAGTCAGATCTAAGATCAAACTTCAGCTTTGTAACCAAGGAATTATGTAGGTTGGGCCAGAAAGTCAACCTTTTTGGCCTCAGTTCCCTCAGATATTGATGATCCTGAACTAAATAACCTTCAGATTCCTTCAAGCAATAACATTCTATGACTCAAGGTAATACAGAACCCGGAGTAGTACAACAGAAATAGGAATGAAAAGTAGAAAACGGGCATGAGGCATTTGAAGAGGTAGATTCTATTTGCATTTCTCACTGGAGTTTCCTTTGATATTTTGAGCTCCATAGTTCTCCAATGTGGGAAACTACTCTCCGTGCTGCGGGTATTTCAGTATCTCTGGTCCTTTCCCACTCAATTTGAGTAACACCTTGCAGTCATTACGACAATCCAAAAGTCCCGTAGAGTTCTAAATCCTTCCTAGAGGATTATGACCACTGGACTTCCCCCATCCACCATCCTATATATAATAACCATTGTGAGTCCACTTTACCTAATATTTGAATATAGTAAAGACCTGAAAGACTGTTGGTGCCATTAACAGCCATAGGGAATTCATGTTGAAAAATATTAGGATTCATTTTGGATATACTGAATTTAAGGTGCCAGTGAGATATTCAGACACTCCATGCACATAGGTAGTCAGGAGATTACAGAGAGGGGAAAAAACCCAGTAACAACGGTTCAATAATTTGTCTATTCAGTGTTGAAAGAGAGAGGAGACGTTTCTTCTTCAGATATTCAGGTATTTTATTGGCCTTGCTGAAATCTGCCCACCCACTCCCCTCCTATTGAAACTTACCTCAGAACTTTTGAGCTTCCAAGAAAACAAAAGAAAATGACCATCCCTTGGGCACATACATGTATCAGGTGTTTGGTCAGGCATTTTACATATATATATCTTTTACATTGTCATTGTATCTCAGAGGTCTAGTACCTTGCTCAAAATGATACAAATAGTTAAGGAGCAGAAGAGAAAGATTCAAGCCCAGTTCTGTCCTGTTCCAAATCTGGGTTCCTTTCACTACAACAATATGACAGCTGATTTGAACCTTAAAAGTCTACGTTGACATGCAAATTGGTATTATATATTCATGGATTACTCCTATAAGACCTTTTGAGGCACGATGCTTAGGGCACAGTGACTGGTGGGAATTCTAGGCATCATGCTAGGTGGGTCAAGTTGCAAATCATTCTGTATATAAATCCCATCAGGGAACGTAAGCTACAGTTTGAACAAGAACAGGATTATTTAGACTTGTTCATATCATTTACAATACCTTCCCAGTGACAGAAATAGCTCCTTTTTGATCATTGAAATGAAAATCTCAGATCGGGGTACACTCCTCAACATTATGGGGGACTTTCTTTAACCTTAAGTTAAGCACAGCACACACTTATGTGTCTGTCCCCTTGTTTCCTTAGGTATGGCTTTATTCCATCAATTTTCTACTTGACTATGCACATTGTTGGTATGATTCTTGCATCCGCATGTGATGCCTTAGAGGTGACAAGGACTCCGTGACTTTTGTAATCATTGCTTTATGGCCCAAATTATATCTAGTAAATGTTTTAAGATCAACTCCTAACCGCTATTTGACATTTTATATTGAACTCTTTCTTTTTGGTTCCCTTCCTTCCTTCCTTTCTTCCTTTCTTCCTTCCCTCCTTCCTTCCTTCTTTCCTTCCTTCCTTCCTTCCCCCTCCTTCCCTTCCTTCCTTCCTTCCCCCTCCTTCCCTTCCTTCCTTCCCTCCTTCCTTCCTTCCCCCTCCTTCCTTCCTTCCCTCCTTCCTTCCTTCCTTCCTTCCTTCCTTCCTTCCTTCCTTCCCTCTCCATCCCTTCCTTCCTTCCTCCTTCCCTTCCTCTCTGCCCCCCTCCTTCCCTTCCTTTCTTTCTTCATTTCTTCCTTTCTGCCTTTCTTTCATAATGGCATCATGCAACCCATGCAAATCTAGACTTCAAAACTCTTGGTTTTGATGTCTTTTTTTTTTTTTTTTAATGTGTATTTATTCTTGAGACAGAGCGCAAGCGGGGTAGGGCCAGAGAGCAATGGAGACACAGAATCTGAAACAGGCTCCAGGCTCTGAGCTGTCAGCACAGAGCCCGATAGGGGGCTCGAACCCAGGAACCGCGAGATCATGACCTGAGCCGAAGCCGGATACTTAACTGACTGTGCCACCCACGCGCCCCGATTTTGATGTTCTTTGATACTGTCCTGTCACCTAAAGCAGCGAATTAATTTCCTTTCTTCATCTGTAAAATTGGTAACCATAATTTTTTCCCCTTTATTCTCTTCAATTTAATAGGCCATAACCTCTGGATTGTACTTTGCTAGTGGACAAGGAGAGATATCTGATAAAAATCAATAAATATGAATGATTTAAATCACCTTCATATATTCCCATTGGTGGTTAATATTAAAATTTATTTTCAATGTTTATATAATAAAACCTTGGGTTCATATATAACATAAACAACAAATTACATATTTCAGTATGTTTATGAGCATTCAGGGGGTGCAAGTTGGCCAGGTTGAGTTCAATTGGTTGATAATTTCATTTCTGTTTTGTATAATGGTTTACTGAAGAAAGGTATATTTAAAAAATTGCTCTCTCATTAAGCTCCTGGAAGAAACATCTGTCTTGTGGTGGTCTCAGGTGTCTTGCATAGTACCTACGTACGATACAGTAAATGATACAATGAATGCTGATTTTTTGAAGGATATGATCTGGATTTAAAAACATTTGTGTGGGGGCGCCTGGGTGGCTCGGTCGGTTAAGCAGCCGACTTCGGCTCAGGTCATGATCTCGCGGTCCGTGAGTTCGAGCCCCGCATCGGGCTCTGTGCTGACAGCTCAGAGCCTGGAGCCTGTTTCAGATTCTGTGTCTCCCTCTCTCTGACCCTCCCCCACTCATGCTCTGTCTCTCTCTGTCTCAAAAATAAATAAATGTTAAAAAAAAAATTAAAAAAAACAAAAAAAAACATTTGTGTGGTCCAGGTTAGATGATAAAAGAAAGAAAGAAAGAAAGAAAGAAAGAAAGCAAGCAAGCTGCTTTTGTCACGCAGAATAGTCCAAATGAAGATTCAAGGATGAGAAAAAAAATATGTTCTCTCACTTTGAGAAGTTACAATAAAATGTGATTATATAGTATGTGTTAGTTTTAGTGCGTATAACCAAGCCCTAGAAACCCAGTGAGTTTATATCTGACCATTTCCAAACAGGTCCACATCCCTAACAGTGAGCCAAATTCTAAATGGAAGCCAAAACAGATATTACTATCCTTAGAGGTAGACAAAAATGACTTTCAAATTAAAGTTCAACACAGCTAATCTTGCTAATTCTATCAGGTGAAAATTCCTTGCTCTTGGGCGATGCCTACTCTGGATGTATCCTATTAGTTACATCTGCATATACAAGCATATACTTTATATGTATACACTTTTAATCATTTGGATTTGACTTATTTCCTGTCAAAGAAGGATGCATATTTTTGTCTCACTATAAGGAACAGTTATAACTTCTCATTGACTGTTAAGGCAAAATTAATCCAATCAAAATACCTCTCTAATGAATTTAGTAATGCACTTCCAGTAACTAATTTGTCTTTATATACAATCATAAGAGCCTGGAAAAATCAATATTTTGTTCCAGACGTGCATTTTTCTAGGAAAGACATATCTAGCATATGATTTTAAATGTATAAGATCAGGGGAACCTGGGTGGCTCAGTTGGGTGAGCATCCGACCCTTGATGTCAGCTCAGGTCATGATCTCCCACTTCCTGTGAGGGAGCCCTGTGTTGAGCTCGGGCTCTGTACTGACAGTGCAGAGCCTGCTTGCGATTCTCTCTCTCCCTCTCTCTCTGTCCCTCACCTGCTCACATGCACACGTGCATGCACTCTCTCTCAAAATAAATAAATAAACTTTAAAAAAAATGTATAAGTTCTGATGTTAATTCTGAAAGTCAACCTTTTAGGACTATGATATAAACACAGCAATAAATATTCAACAAATAGTATATATCATTATTGTCATTGAAAATTTATTTTCTATGTACCCATTGCTCTCTGTATGTCCCAAAGATTAGCTCCTGGCTGATACAAGGCATCCATTATTTTGAGTTGCCTTGTCCTTCAAGAATTAAGTACAAATTTGTCTCAAAATCCTACTCACAGTATCTCTGGGGATTAGCAGTATGGGGCTTGGTCAGACTTACATTGTTCCTAGACACCACTGTTCTACATTTCTTCTAAATCTTTAACCGTCTTCACATCTTATATCTTTCAACTATTCTGGTCTCTTTCCCCTGTGTCACCCAGTTATAAAACAAAGCCCTTTTCCGTGATTACTTTAACACACTACAGAGAGAGAGAGTTGTGAGCCCGTATGTTAAGAAAATTTGAATGTCATCTAAGGGTTGTGTACATTTTGAACATTTTCCTGGTAAATATGAGACATGCCCACTGCCATTTTCATCAATGGGAGTATCACTCGCCAACTCTTCTTTTGTATCTTCAACAATCACACCCCCTGGTACATCCTCAAACCCACCCCCAGAGTCCAGCCTCTTTCCATTTCCAGACCCTTTCCTCTCTTACTCCTGGCTACCTCTGTAAGTGAAAATTTATTATGTACAGCAAACAACCTCTTTTTGTATAACTCTTACTGCATTCTAGTAATGTTCTGAGGGATATCATTGCAGAACCAGAACAGATTCGTATGTTATTTTGAGAAACAAAATAAAGTTATCTTTTCCAGGATAATTCTGATGCCATCTTTGAACTCACAGGTCTTTCTCCTCTGATTAGATGTGCGTTACCCAAGGTTATGCATGCATATAAATGAACTGTGTACGCATATATATTTCACTTTCATCTTATTTTTATTCTACCCTCTAGCAGTTCATCCTTCTATAGTTAATTCCTGCTAAAAAAATGTAAATGTTCTGATTTCCCTAAGCTTTACTTAAGTTACAAACATGGTGATGCTAACACTCGCTATTGCTATCAGTCTGTTCTCTCCTTGCACTTAATGACTGAGCATTCTGCTGGCACTTCTCTTCACCACTTTGTCCTTCTTATAAATTTTGTTTTAATGTTTATTTATTTTCTGAGAGAGAGAGAGAGAGAGAGAGAGAGAGAGAGACAGAGCATGAGTGGGGGAGGGGCAGAGAGAGAGGGAGACACAGACTCGGAAGCAGGCTCAGGCTCTGAGCTGTCAGCACAGAACCCAACGCGGGGCTTGAACCCACAAACCATGAGGTCATGACCTGAGCCGAAGTCGGACGCTTAACCAACCGAGCCACCCAGGCGCCCCACCACTTTGTCCTTCTTTAGTCCTCTCGGCTTGGTCTCCGTTGCTGCCACTCTGCTGAAGGGATTCACTAATTCTCTTCTTCTAGGAAAATCCTCTTTTCCTTTTTCCTCTCCATGAACATTCTTTTCATTTTCTAGCTCCTCACCACTGTCGGTTCTCTAGCATTTTTCACTAGTAGTTATCCCCTACTTGATTTCAATTTTTTACATTTTACCATCCCTCATTTTTCCTCCTGCTTTCTCTAACATTCTTCCATGGCTATTCTTACTCATAAATAACTCCTCCATATGTTTTAGTCCAGCTACCACTTCTAAACAAGCAATTCCAAGATCTATAATTCCAGTCTCACCATCTTTTCAATCTTGTATTTCAACTCCCTATAGATTCAATTTGAAGTATCAAACACCAAACTCATTATTTTCTCACACAAATCTATATTTCGTATTTCTTTCTTTATTGTCACTATTCTTGTCTGCTAACTTTATTCTCAATGCCTTTATTCTATCAATTGATCAAGTCCATGGGCTGTTCCTTTAACTACCTATCGTGTTAAACATAAGCTTTAACTTCCTCTCCATTTCTACAACAGCCACACTAGCTCATACCTAATTACTACACCCTTTAGTCTTTATATCTTCTCATTTGTAGCATCATTTCTCATACCTATCTCCATTCAAAATATTGCTACTTAAATTTTTCTTTATGCATACTTACCTCCAGGATCTTCTTACTACATTACAAACAGCGCATACCTGTATATTTTTTCTCAAATGCGATTTTACTTATTTTTTAAAGGTAATTTGGTTCTTTTGAGATGTGTGTATATATACACATATGTGTATATATATATATATATGTATATATGTATATACACGTATATGTATACACACATGTGTGTATATATATATATATATATATATAGAGAGAGAGAGAGAGAGAGAGAGAGAGAGAACAAACCGTGAGATCATGGCCTGAGACAAAATCAAGAGTTGGATGCTTCACCCAACTGAGCCACTCGGGCTCCCCTCTCAAATGCAGTTTTAATCACATCAGTTTATGTGATCTGAGACTAAATTTCCATTGCCATTTTGCCGTTTTGGTCTGTCTTATGCACTTTAAGGTCCTTTGTCAATGGTCCTTCCCCTTCAGCAGAAAAACTGGTCTCAACAGTTCTTACACATATCTGCTGTTTACCACCTCTAATCATATTTTCCCTGTAGTGACTCTTCCGTCCATGTCCCTCACTCAGGCTGATCGTGTCACTAAGCATTTTTTCAATGTTTACTTATTCCAAACTGCCTATGGTGAACACTTGTGCTCCAAGATGACCACTTTCTATCTTTAATTTTTCCTCTGCACATGGCAAATGATTACAACATGCCAGATGTAATCTTTACAAAGAACAATCCTCCTAGATTTCAAACTCCATAGGGACAAGGTGTATGTCTTCTCCATGCTTTTTAAACCTGATCACATCAAGTCCAGTGATGTATATCCAACAGGTGTTAAATGACAGGTCAGCTACAGAACGAGGCAAAATGTAGTCCAATAGTGAGTCGTTCAGAAAGTCACAGTCTTTCCTCCTATAGCTTGTTGCTCTTCCCCCAACATTCCCCCTCTTTAAAGCTCAGTTATTAATGTGAAATAAATGAACAGTCAGGGAAGAAGAAATACTAAACATCGCTATTCAGTCTGAAGCCCACCCAAGCTGAGCAATGGAGAGGTGACACTCTGCATCAGACAGCATATCTTTAATTTCTCCCTGCTCCAGCTTCTATTATCTCTCCACTGCCACAGCTGCATATTGCTATTGTCAGTGGTAAAGATGAGACATCTCTAATTAGAGGGCAGGGTAAATTGCTTTTATCTACTTTTAACATGCTTTTACATGGCACCTGGTACACAAGCCTTAGCTAGGCAGCCATAATTTGAAAAGCAAATGAATGCTCAGAGAAATACGATACGTTTTTAAAAGAAAATTAAATATATAGAGTAGCAAAATCAACACGCTGGAGACTGCAGAGTTTTAGAGCTGTCAGAATCCTGTACATTTTTGTATTACAGTGAATTAAAATAAGCAATCAGGGTCCATGTACCCTGCAGAGTCCAGTGGCCTTGTCTTTCTTTTTCTTTTGGGAATAAATGGTAGGATTTAAAGTCTAGAAAAATTATCAGTGCAAGAAGCAGACTGATGAAATGGTGAATGAGCTAGAGTGATGGTTAATCTTAAGTAACATTTTTTTTGGATAAGTGCCTCTCTTAAAGGCATCTCCTTGGTTGTCTAGAAGAGTAGATTTTCAGGTGAAAGAAAAAAAATCAACAGAATCTTTTTTTTTTTTTTTTACTTACATACATCTAATCACCTTCATAATAAATAAATCTATTATGAATGAATTTCTGTTTCTGGTTTTAGATTCACTTTTTATTTCTTTAGCAGTCCAGAACGTTTTCAACAACCAATTTATTTGAAAAATAAAACAAAGAGATTTCAACCACGGTTAGAGTCATGGTGTGTTGGGACAGTAATGCCATTTAACAAAAATACCTGACATTTACTATTAGTTGGAATACAGATCCTACAGTTGGGGAAGCCTGAGTCATATACAAACTCCATAGGCTCCTCTCCCTCTGATCATTATCAACAAAAATGCATCCAGTGTTTCCCTCCCAACAGCATCATGAAGATCACGTGCTCGGCGCTCTGTGCTATCGTTGTAGCCCTACCTCATGCATAAGTTCTATTACTGCTACCGGAGTTAGGGTATTGCCCTCCAAACTTTGGATACTTATTTCCTTGGAGACTCCCTGATTACTGACTGTAACTTTCAGGCTGTAAGAACTGGCAGCTCTAAATAATAACTGGGTCACACTATTTATTGCTGCCTTGGAACAGAAAAATAACTGGAGTCCTTTAGTGCATTGGGTAAAAAGGACTTTCAGCTAAGAGAACTGTAAACACTGGTTCTGGCAGGGGAACTGCCTCATTAATGATCCCTAGTTTCTTCAATTCCCATATGTGGGCATCTATATGCATTTAGAGCTTGTGAATTTCTTTTATTTTTAATATACTATAAGCGAGAAGGTATAATTTGAAAGGCTCAAGTAACGGGCATACTGTAGAAGTATCTCTAATTTAACTAATTGATCCATACGCAAGATTGGAACCTGTACTTCACTACATTAAATACTTAGAATGTATTGATTCCTATTTTAGTCTTTGTAGTAGTCATTAGCATGGTTAGCTAAAGAGTTCTCTGCCTTCCACGCACCAGACAGGATTGCGCTTTCTGGCCCTTCCATCCATGGGCGTGCCCACATCACTATTTCCGACCAGTGATTCATGAGCAGAAATGGCATTTAATGGCTGATGTGAGACTTTCCAGAACTCTCTCCCTCTTTCTGCCTAGGCAATGACTAATGTTCAAGATGGTGGCTGATCCATCAGTTTGGATCCTGGAGCGAAAACCAATGTGAAGAATTCAGAACTGCTGTGTTTGTCATGTAGTATAAGCAAGAAATTAAATTTAAACTAGTGAGAGTTTGGTGCTTTTATTACTGTAGCATTATTTTGCGCACACTGATAACTACACTATTGTTACTCATTTCACACTCTTAGTGTGGTTCCACCTACTGTACTTTTGATTTAGATCCCTCAACACACTTTGACTACAGTACTAAACAACTAAAGCACATTTTCCCCTCATTTATTGGTTTATAATTATCTTGGGGACAGAGAGCTTTCACTCATCTTTGTCTTTTCAGCCCTTAGTATCTTGCTGTTATATAGAAGATGCTCCACACTGGATTTGAACTGAATTCAATTTATCCTGTATTAACATTTCAGCTCTCTGCTCAAATGGTGAATGAGCTAGAGTATTGGTAACCTTATTAACATTTTTTAGATATGTACTTCTCTTAAAGTTAAAAACGGCAAAAATGATAGTCTGTTGTGTAACAGAATATACATGAAAGAGTAGGTTTGGCTTTAACTTCTGATTCTAGCTATGTGATATCCAACAATTCATTTCTGGAAAATATTTATTAGTTGCTCATTTATTCTATGCCAGACAATGTTCTAGATCCTGAAAATACTAAGAGTAACAAGTGTTCCCGAAGAATTAACAGGGTCATGGTAGGTTGCATGAGTTAGAGTTGTGTCCTCTAATAAGTTAGACAATACTATCTACTTTACTTAAGAGGTTTATTGCAAGATTTGAAGGAAATAAATATGTATAAGGTTTTATAAATTTCAAATCATTTTATAAATGCAAACATGATATTTTTATTTTTAATTTTTGAATAATACATTCTTTACTAATAATTACCCACATGGATATGTTTAATAGTTCACTATTCTACAGATTAGATAGTTCATTTCATGCGACTGGTTTGGTCCACAAAGAAATAACTTTTAAGCTATTATAAAATTTTGGATTGGTGTTTTCATTTAGAAGTGGATGTATGCATAAAAGAAAAGCAAGAGCCACAAAAAACTTTTAGTTTGACAGGATGCAGGCTCTAATTTCTAATTTAAAAAAAAGACAACTGTTTCTTGGAAACAAGAATTAAGTAATTAAGAGGGGGTAAAAAGGTAGGAAGGGAGAAGACAATGATTGGGCCTCCCGGGTGACATAAATCGTAACCCCTGGTCATAAAATGATCGAATCGATTCAGATGCATATAATTCATCCAAAGAAAAGGGATCCCTGGGTGGTTCAGTCGGTTAAGCATCTGACCTCAGCTTAGGTCATGTTCTCACAGTTCATGGTTCAAGCCCCAGGTGGGGATCTGTGCTGACAGCTCAGAGCCTAGAGCCTGCTTCGGATTCTGGGTCTGCCCCTCCCCGGCTTGCACTCTGTCTCTCAAAAATGAATAAACGTTAAAAAAAATTTTTTTGAAAAAAAAAAAAGAAGGAACACTTTGTGATTTTTGAATATAAAAAATATATATTTCCAAAGACAAATTTGTGTTCAATGTGCCAGAGTCAACTAGTTAATATATATTATATTATATTATATTATATTATATTATATTATATTATATATATAAACACCTACCAAAAACCACCTTAAGTTTCTTGGGCAGCAGATTTAATGAAGCATTTCTTAAACTATGGTTTATTTAGGGGCGCCTGGGTGGCGCAGTCGGTTAAGCGTCCGACTTCAGCCAGGTCACGATCTCGCGGTCTGTGAGTTCGAGCCCCGCGTCAGGCTCTGGGCTGATGGCTCGGAGCCTGGAGCCTGTTTCCGATTCTGTGTCTCCCTCTCTCTCTGCCCCTCCCCCGTTCATGCTCTGTCTCTCTCTGTCCCAAAAATAAAAAAACAAACAAACAAAAAAAAAAAACCCCAAAAAAAAACCAACAAAAAACTATGGTTTATTTCACAATACCTCGCTGGCAGGAATGAGGCCACCTCTCATGATCCTTGGGAAATCTGCATGCTCTACTTAACATATTGAATACATCAATTTATTTATTGTGCTTTTTATTTTTTTTTTTATTTTTTAATGTTTGTTTTATTTTTGAGAGAGAGAGCATAAGCGGGGGAGGTGCAGAGAGAGAGGGAGGGAGACCCAGAATCTGAAACAGGCTCCAGGCCCTGAGCTGTCAGCATTAAGCCCATTGTGGGGCTCAAACCTCCGAACCATGAAATCATTGACGTGAGCTGAAGTCAGACGCTTAACAGACTGAGCCACCTAGGCACCCCTATTGTGCTTTTCAAATAGGTTATCAATAATTCTCTTTGCCATTCACTCATTTACTCATTCATTTGTTTATTCAAAGAAATGTTAACTGAATGTTCCATTCTGATCCAAATGTTGTGCTGGGCCCTGTAAATACAAAGGTGAGTTTCACTTAGTTTCTGCCTTCCAAGAGCTCTTGACGTTTTGCAAATGTTTATTGCTTTGTACAAAGAGATATATCAGGTTGAACCTCATGAATTGCTAAAGTCGTGTTAAACTTAAAAAAAAAAAAAACCTGTAAAATGAAGACTTAGCTTTTAAGAAGACTAAAAATCTAATTGGATACAAATGAAACAACTAGATAAGTGTGTGACTGCTTCATACTTTTTCAATCTTATTACAAATAATAAATGACCACAATTCAATAACTCAGCATTATTTTCTGTGCTTATATATATTCTGCACAGTAAGGCCAATCTGTCAGAGAGTGTAAAATGTCCTCCAAAAGAAATAGGTATCTCCAATAACACATGTAAATTAACGGGAGAATTTGGAAAACTTGACCTGATAATGAGATTTAAAAAAATCTTCTTGGTCTCTGAGACAGGTAGTCAGCAGTACAGCTTAGCCTGAACTCCATACATAGAATAATCTGCTATGGGTTTGGTGGTGACAGCGTGAACTGACTGCCTCTGTTGTGTGGAGACTGGTCTGGGGGTGGCAGGGAGCCAGTCAGTGGCACAGCCCACTGTAAGATTCCATGACAAGTGTGGGGGCAATTGCTGTTGCCTTCCATTTCATGCTGTCTCCACATACAGCAGCCTTATCAAGGAAATGATCCTCCTTCAGCTCTCTGTGTGAATCTTGATTGGCCTGAGCTATTAGGGTAGCCTCCCTACTTTCTAAAAGTTACTGATTCAGGAATGAGCTTGTAAGTCAGGCCGAAACCAGTCAGGCACAGTATTCTCCTTGTTACAGGGTTTGGTTCAGGGAAGGGCATATGATCTGAATTGCTCTAATCTGAGAGAAGCAGAGGACTCCTGTTTGGTGATTAGAGAAAGAGAAGGTATCTCTCTCCTTGGATGTGAACCAGAAAGCACATACCTCTGAAATCTCCTAGTAGCCATCTTGTGACAAGGGAGAAGCCATTTTATGGTCAATAGAGGATGGCAGAGACAAGAGAATGACAACACAACGAAGCCAAAGACCTACGATGCCGTGAACTCCATTTTTTATTTCTACCACTTTCAAATGTCAGTAAAGTCCTGTTAAATCAGTAGTGCTATGGGTGATTTAGAGACATGCCTAATTGGATCTGGTACCAAAAAGATAGTCTTCTTCTTTACAGCTATCACCAGTAAAACAATTATGCTCACCACAAAGATTATTAATTGCAGAGAGCTACCTGATGAGATAGTTGGAGGGGAAGAAGGAGAGAGACTGCACCCCCAGCAAATGTGTAATCCAACCCTAGGAAACTCTCAAAATTATCTGGGCACTTCTTGGTGAACAACATTAGTAGGGCATTTGCCATTATACATTGAGCTACTCAAGATATTATTACTGAGAGAACATTGATTTTCAATCCGCTATCTCAGGAGCACAGCAGTATATAATCTGTGTTCTTCCTGTAACTCAATCTAATTTGTCTTTTCTTCATCCTGAAAATTTATTGTAGTCAATTCTAGATTTTCTTATTTAAGCCACTTAAGGATTTTTCTGCTTATATAAATCCTCCTTCCAGAAATGTCAGAATCTCTTTATAATTTTTTTTAACTTTGTGATACTTTACAACTCTTCTCTTTAAGATTACTTTACAATATCCAGCTTTCTTTTCCCCCACTCAGCATTGTGGAGTGGAGAACAAGGAGATCATAGTTTGGTGTGATCCTCAGATATGGCTATTCCTTACCCCTGGATTCTGGTGACACAGCTGCCCTCTGCAAGCCTCCACTCACTGGTACCCACACTCCATCCCTTGGTCATGGCACTGAAACGCCAGATACGGTCTTTTAGCTTCTTTCACGCTTCCTAGCCTTTTCTTTTTATCTCTTTTCTCTTTCTCCCCTCCTCTCCTAGACTAGGGAGAATTAGAGTTTAGTTTTATTTTGTTTTTTCCTATGCCAGAGTAAAAATAAAACTGGTTATGACAATTCTTTATTATCCAAATCCACGACTTATACAATAATTTGGGCTTCGTGTCTTAGAAAGATGACAATTAACTTCATTTGTCTTCCTTTGCATTTGTCTGTGCCTCACTTCTCTATGGTGCTGGAGTCCAAGGTCAAGCTTACAAGAGAGTGTGTGTGTGTGTGTGTGTGTGTTGTTTGGGGTGGAGGTAAAAAGGTATTACAGGGATTAGTATACATCTTTGGTAAATATTAAACCACTGCAGCCTTTAGAGTGGTGTTACAATATTTACAAAATGCACATTAGTGTTAACCTGCATGGCATAGAGATAAATGTTCCAGAATGTCACAGAGAAGGAGGAATTCAGTGAGAACCTGGGAATCAGGGAAGATTCCACATAGGACATGGGAACTCAGAGAAATTACAATACACATACCTAATATGTCAGGGAATTCTAAGACAGAAGAGCAACAGAAGCAAAAACACAGATGAAGGAATAAATGTGTCCTTGGAAAAGTTAGAAAGTTCACATGAGTATCTTGGTGATATTTGGTGGAGAGAATCAAGACAGCATATATGTGGTTGAGATGGATTATGAAAGATCCTAAAACTGAGGCAAATTGGTCTAGATTTCATGAGGTAGACACTTAGCATGTACTTGAAAGTTTGCTATAAAATTATAACTGTCTTTTAAAGAATGAGTACATGTTTTGTGACTTCCTCTTCAGTGAGTGCATTATTTAAAAAAAGAAAAGAAACATTTAAGCAAAGAGTTAAAGAAATGGCAGAGGGGTGCCTGGATGGCTCTGTTGGTTAAGTGTCTGACTCGATTTTGGCTCAGGTCATAATCTCACGGTTTGTGGGTTCGAGCCCCACGTCCAGCTCTGCACTGACTGCACATACAGCTTTCTTGGGATTCTCTGTCTCCCTCTCTATGCTTCTCCCCTGCTTCCACGTGCGCGCGCGCTCTCTCTCTCTCTCTCTCAAAATAAAATAAACATTAAAAAAATGGCAGAGATGTGGGAAAAGTTATCCAATTCTCTATAACAGATATAATTTAGTGCAGCTTCTAGTCAGCAAGGATCAAAGTGAATTTGATGCTTGTGTGTTTTGAGGAAATATTGCCTCATTACGATTAGACTCTGACTTTTCTCTAGATTGGTCATTCACTGTCCAACAGTTATATATGCTCCCAAACCTTTCTTCAATGGACTCAGCCAATTCCTATATTAGAGGCACTCCTAACACCTGTACTGCGTGTTGTTTGCTGTTCCTAACAGGGGACTTTTACAACAAAAACATTTTTCACTAATTACTTCAGCTTTGAAAATTAATATTAAATTAATTAATTAAAGGTATGAGCTCATAAACCTACTTTAAAAACTGCTGCATTGGAATTAACACTAAGATAGTTAAGGCTGATCTCAAATTATGAAAAATGACCATTTTCCAAAGTGAAGTTTTACATAGGATGTAAACCATATCACGTTATTGTATATTAACAATCAGTTTTAAGAGGGCTTTTTAACTTGAGTAATTCACCTAACTTAGGCATTTTGAGCTGCCTTAATAAATTCAATTTTTAAATTTCCTTGTTAAGTATTTCATATTTTTTGATTAACAAATAAAATCTGCCTGAGTAGTTAAATAATGCTTGCAGAACTAATACATTAAGTTTATGGATATGGCGAGTCTGAAGTTATCTTAAATGTTGCAGTACTCTTTAATGCATTGATTCTCATAACTTTCAAATAAAAACAGCAACAAAGTCCATCACTCAATCACATGTTTAAATTTAAATCTGTTAGAAAATACAATAGGCTAAATTCTCTTATTACAAGTTCTTAAGTTATCAAAAATATATAGATCATTCCTTATCACAAAATATTGAGTTTATGAGCTTGATTTGGTTCATTGAGTCTCCATTTGATTCTCCATTTTCTTCAGGGTTAAAAAATGTCCACTCAGGAAACCAATTGTGTCATTCCAAATAATTTGGAGTTCCCTTTCCAGACAAATTCTTAAAGTTGCCTTTTCAGTTGAGTTGTTTTTCAACCAGAGAATGTGGCCAATATGAGAGCTGGGGATGAGACATCTAAGGACATGATCCTCAAGATCAGGAAGGATAGACTGAGCTGCAAATAAAGTGGTCTCTGGCTTTGGGTCTGTGGTAAAGTTGCACTTTGCTAAATTCTTTTCATTTAAAGACACTGGCAATCCACCCTGAAATTAGCTAACTTCATTCATACTGCATTTTTTCTTAAATTTCTTTGGCTCTTTAAGATATTAAGTGACATCAGATTGGATTTAGCATTTTTCCTTCTACTTTTCTGGCTCCATATCATACTTTCTAAGATCATTCTAACATTCAAATGACAATACCAAATGGTGAAATGTTGTATAAGCAAAGTGTAAGAGAAAAATCTGCCCTTATTTTATATTCCTTTAATATACCAATAAACTTGTTACACATTATGCTCTGTTGAAATTCAATGTATTTTGAGAATATTATGGTGAACAAAAAAATAGTTCTTGTCCTCAAGGAATATAAGTTAGGGAAATAGGCAAGCAAAGAAAAATTTGCAAAGCCTTGTATAAATTCTGGCTCTGGAACTAATGGGAGAGAAGACTGAATCTTTTCTTGGAATAATCAAGGAATTCTTCACAGAAGAAACACCTTGATTGTTGCACTAACCCTTCAAATCACGTTAAGGCTTTCTATTGGAGTAGGGCTCAAGGGTGGTTCTCAAAGTGCAGTCCCTAACTGGAAACAGCATCAGCATCACCTGGAAACTCGTTACAAATACCAGCTCATCACTTCATACCTGTTGAAACAAACTCTTAGGTGGGGCCCTGCAATCTGTATTTAATAAGTGCTCCAGGTGATTCTGATGCATGCTGAAGTTTAGAAACTACTGCATTAGAATACTACTAAGGTACGTAAGGGTGATCTAAACTTATGCGCATCTGAGAATGACCATGTTTGAAGGTGAGGTTATATATGCAATGTAAATTCTGGAGAGTTTTATGCACAGCTGATTCCTTAGTGAAGACCCCTAATACTGGTTTTGGATACTGAACTTCACTGTAAACTAAAGTTTGAAAAAAAAAAATAGTGCCATAGTTCCCAAATGGTAACTGGTCAAATATTGCATTTAAGCATCTTCAAGTGATTCTGAACCTGGGTAATTCTGGATGACCTGTTATAGGACTATCAGCAGACAGATGAAAAACTGATGAACAAAGACCTTTGAGTTACACATCTTATAGCAAGTTTAGTTCCTAAAAGCCCAGAGTGAAAAGTAAGCACAAAAAGCTACTAGCTTACTGGATGTTTTTCTATTGGGAAGAAATAAACAGAGGTAGGATGGAGCAGACTTTTGACAGGGCAGTAACTCACGTAGTACAAAATTACTCTAAGTGAATCCTACTTTAAATCACTAAAATGAATGAAAGCACCAAAGAAACTAAGAAAAAAAAAAATCAAAACATGCACAAAGTTCTGCCCTTAGCACCTTCTCATATACTTAACAAATTCCAAATCTATCAAGATCAAGATATTGGTCTCTCCCTTCCTACATCCCTAGAGAACCGGGAGAACAATAGTTCTAAGATGTACCATGAGAAACCACGGTAGGTGAAAGAAATAGCTTGCCCCCCAACTCCCCACTGCCAGACACAAGATGGTCACATAGAACCCCAATGATTTCCCCAAATAATGCCCCAGGCTTAAGGATAAGACAGGGATTTGGCAATCAGCTATTCCTAGTTAAGTTTACATTCATGCAGTGAGAAAAAGCTATTCAGAAATTTGGGGAGAAAATTGTAAAAATTCTATTTTGGCATAATTGATTAAAAAATAAAATTGCAAAGACCATTTATAATTTTTAACAACCCAAAAAGAGTAAGTTTGGTTTCTAAGTCTAATTCCCCTTTTTACCTGAAAATCTTGATGTTTATAAATTAAGACAATGTGATTCTTGGGAAGCCTGGGAGGCTCAGTCAGTTAAGTGGCCGACTTCAGCTCAGGTCATGATCTTTCTGTCTGTGAGTTCCAGCCCTGTGTCCAGCTCTGTACTGGCAGCTCGGAGCCTGGAGCCTGCTTCTGATTCTGTGTCTCCCTCTCTCTCTCTGTCCTTCCCCTGCTTGCTCTCTGTCTCTCTCTCAAAAATAATAAACATTAAAAAAAATTTTTTTAAAAGACAATGTGATTCTTATTACAATTAAAAATTATCTTTCTGAGGAATCCCAAATGTCCACTTATGTGTCAAGTACTTGTACTAATAATTAGACTTCCTGATCCAATCAATATGCATACAAAGCTCCTACATGGAAGTAATCCAGTGCAGAAAGATAAAGAAGCCCCTGTGCAGGTTGAGGACAAGAGCTTTTCTGGGTTTCAATAAGAGTGCTCACAGGTGTAAAGAAGAAAGCAGTTTCTACTCTTTCCTATGAGCAATATTACTATGGCAATTGTTATCAGCACAATGATGGTACAAGAATTTCTAGAGCCTATCCCTTCCTAGAAGCATCAATTTGAACAATTGTCCAAGCATGAAAATACCTTCAGAGCTAAGAATTCCAGGTCAGGGATTACAGAACCTGGGTGCAACACAGAAATAAGGAAAGACACATGGAGGAGGGTAGGGAAGATGGATTCATAGTACCTCCATCACCCTCCCATAAGTACAGGTAACCCAGCATGGAGAGAGTGAGCCTGGTGCTAAAGCAGGCCAGTACTGGGGTCTATGGTGACATTGGGTACTTGCTTCACTCTCCTTCTCCCACAAACTGGGCTACCTGGGATCAAGTGGTTCCTGTAACATCAGACTTCCTACAGGCTTCAGCAAATTCAGGCTCCCAGCCCATATGGACCTAGATTCCAAACTGGCTCCCTTGGACTCATCCCAGCATCAAACTAGCCCCTATAGCACCAGCATCAAGGTTGTCTCCCACAGACCCAACCTCCTGGATTTCCACAGTGCCAGACCAGCCCTCAGAGAGCCAATCTCCAGGCTAGCCGCTCAGGGTCCAGTATGACTCCCATGTCCTAAGCTTTAGGTTTGCCCTAGCTTCAGTCTGACCCCCATTGCTCCAGCCTCCAGGCCAGATCCCACAAAACAATGTCCTGGCTCTTCCCAATATCATATTGGCCCTTAAAGGCCAAAATTCCAGGCCCACTACAGTGGTCCCTGGTGTCTTATTGATCCTTGTGGACCCAGGATCCAGGTCTACCCACATAGACCCCAGTCCACGGCCCATCTCTACAGACTCAAGCACCAGGCCACCTCAGTGAACCCAGGCTCTGGCCCATTCCCGAAGATGCAGACACCAGGCTGGTCCCTGTGTATCCAGGCGTGCCCACCTGACTCGGGCAACGGACATGCCCTGCTCAAGGGTTCCAGCAGAAAGTCTGCCTTTGGATAACACCAGACATCCCACCCAGAATCTCTAGACAAGCTAACTGGTGAAGGGCTTTGCCTGCCAAAGTCAAGTCTGTAAAGACTGGTAGAGGTACCTACTTTCTCAAACATGAATACACAAACACATGATCTTAATAATCACAAATGATGAAGGAAACATGACACCACCAAAGAAGCTAATAAAATTTCAATGACTGACTTAACAGAATGGAGATCCATGAACTAACAAAGAATTGAGAATCAATGACTGACCTAACAGAATGAAGATCCATGAACTAACAAATTCAGAATGATCTTCTTAAAGAAATTCAATGAACTATAAGAAAACACAAAGACAACTAAATGTAGTTAAGAAAACAATGCATGAGCGAAATGAAAAGTTAAACAAAGAAATAGAAACCATTTAAAAAGAAAACCAAATGTAAATTCTAGGGTTGAAGAATACAACAACTGAATTGAAGAATTCAATAGAGAACATCAAGAGAATATTCGATTCAGCAAAGGAAAGAATTAGTGAACTAGAAGACAGGTCACTTGAAACCATGCATTCAGAGGAATGAAAAGGAAAAAGAATGAAAACAAGTGAAGACACATATGTGAAGGATGGGATACCATTAGGAGAAACAATCTGTGTGTTATTAGAGTCCTAGAAGAAGAAAGGGAGAAAGGAGCAGAAAGCTTATTTAATGAACTAATGCCTGAGAAGTTCCCAAGTCTGGGGAGAGATTTGGACTCTCAGGTTCATTAAGGTAAGAGGCCATCCCAGAATTTTGACCCCAAACAATCTTTTCCAAGACATATTAAAATAGAGAACTGTTGGGGCCCTGGGAGACTCAGTAAACTGAGCACTCACTTTTGATTTTGGCTTCAGTCATGATCTCACAGTTGTGAGATCAAGCCCTGCATGAGGCTCTGTGTTCTCTCTCTCTCCCTCTCTCTCTGCCCCTCCCCCCTCACAATAAATAAATAAACTTTAAGAAAAGATAAAGACCAAAGATCAAAGACAAAGAATTTCAAGAGAAAAAAAAGAATCTTTACATATAAGAACATGAATAAGGCCATGAGAGGACTTCTCAGAAACTTTGTAGACCAGGAGACAGTACAATTATATACTCAACATGCTGAAAGAGAAAAATAAGCCAACTAAGAATACTTTATCGATCAAATCTGTCTTTCAAATATGAAGGAGAGATAAAGACATTCACAAGCAAATAAAAGTGGAGGGAGTTCAACACCACTAGACCTGACTTACAAGAAATGTTAAAAGGAGTTCATCAAGCAGAAATAAAAGGACAATAGGTAATAACATGAAAATGTAAACCGTACTGCTAAAGTTAAGTATAAGGTCAAAATTCAGAATATTCCAATACTATAATATGTAACATTCTCTAGCATAGATCATATGTTATGTTACAAAATTAGTATTAGCAAATGTGAGAAGATTAAAATCATGACAAGTATCTTTCCCAACCAACCACAATGATATAAAACTAGAAATCAATAACAGGAGGAAAAATAAGAACTACTATGAATAATTATATGCCAAAAAATTAGATATCCTAGAAGAAAAAAACAACAACCCACCAATCATGAAGAAATAGAAAATTTGAACAGACCAATAATGAAAAGGAGACTGAATCAAAAATCAAAAATCAAAAATCTCCCAATGAAGTCTCGGGACCATATGGTTTTACTAGTGAATTCTACCAAACATTTAAAGAATAAATTACAAGCTTTCTCAGACTCTCCAAAAAATTGGTGAAGGGGGTATACTCCCAAACTTATTTTACAAGACCAGATTTACCCTGATACCAATGTCAGATAAAGACACTACAAAGAAGAAAATTATAGGTCAACATTCCTGATGAATACTGATGTAAAATTTCCCCCCAAAATTAGTATTCAACAGCACAAAACAGAATTCAAAAGCATACTAGGGGCGCCTGGGTGGCTCAGTTGGTTAAGCATCAGACTTCGGCTCAGGTCATGATCTCGCAGTCCGTGAGTTCGAGCCCCGCGTCGGGTTCTGTGCTGACAGCTCACAGCCTGGAGCCTGTTTCAGATTCTGTGTCTCCCTCTCTCTCTGACTCTCCCCCGTTCATGCTCTGTCTCTCTCTGTCTCAATAAATAAACGTTTAAAAAAAAAAGCATACTAAAAGAATCATACATAATACTCAATGGGATTAATATCTGGGATGCAGAGATTAATGCACATTAAAATGTTATGATTATCTCAATAAATGCAAGAAAAGCATTTGACAAAATTTAATATCCATTAGTGATAAAAACTCTCAACTTGGGTATAGAAAGGAATGTACCTCGATACAATAAAGTCCATATAAGTCAAACTCACAGCTAACATCATACTCAATGGTGAAAGCTTTAAAGCTTTTCCTCTTTAAGATTAAGAACAAAACAAGAGTAGGTATTCTCACCACTCCTATTCAACATAGTACTGGAAGTCCTAGCCAGACCAATTAGGCAAAAAGAAAAAAAAAAAAAAAAAAAAAAATAGAAGGCATCCAAATGAAAAAAAGAAGTACGATTGTCTCTATAAGTGATACAATTTTACATACAGAAAATCCTAAAACTCCATTAAAAAACTATTTGAATTAATCAACAAATTCAATGAACTTGCAGGATACAAAATCAAAATACAAAAACCTATTGCATTTCTATACACTAAGAATGACATGTCAGAAAGAGAAATAAAAAATAATTCTATTTAAAATTACATGAAAAATAATAAAATTACTTAGGGATAAATTTAACAAAGGGGGGGTTAAAGATCTATACACTGAAAGTTATAAGACATTGATAAAAGAAGTTGAGGAACACACAAATAAATTGAAAGATACCCTATGTTTATGGATTAGACAAATTAATATTGTTTAAATGTCCATACTACCCAAGGCCATCTATAGGTACAATTAAACCCTATCAAAATTTCAACATCAGGTTTCAAAGAAATTGAAATAACAATCTTTTTTTTTAGAATTTATTTATTTTGAGAGAGAGAGAGAGAGGGAGTGGGGGAGGAGCAGAGAGAGAGAGGGAGAAAGAGAGAATCCCAAGCAGGCTCTATGCTGATGTAGAGCTCCATCCCAGGAACCATGAGATCATGACCTGAGCTGAAACCAAGAGTTGGACACTTAACCAACTAAGCCCCCTGGGTGCCTCTGAAAAGAACAATCTTAAAATTTGTATGCAACCACAAAAGACACCAAATATCCAAAGCAATCCTGAAAAAGAAGAATAAAATGGGAGCCATCATAATTCCTGACTTCAAACTTTATTGAAAAGCTATAGAAATCAAAACAGTATGGTGTTGGCATAAAAACAAACACATAGACCAATGGAACAGAATTGACAGCCCAGGAAAAAAATCTACACATATACAGTTGATATTTGACAAGGGAGTCAAAAATACCCAATGGAGAAAAGCCAATCTCTTCAATAAATTATGCTGGAAAACTGGAAAATCACATGCAAAAGAATGAAGGCATTATGTTAAGTGAAATAAGTCAGACAGAGAAAGACAAACACTGTATATTCTCTTCTATGGACGGAATCTAAAAAAGTTGAACTTATAGAAATAGAGACTAGAATGGTGGTTGTCAGGGTCCGGAAGGTGGGGAAATGGGAAGATGTTGGTCAAAGGGTACAGACTTCCAGCTATATGATAAAGTTCTGGGGATCTAATGTAAAGCATGATAACTATAATATTGTATTATATACTTGAAAGTTGTTAAGAGAGTAACTATCAGGGGCGCCTGGGTGGCTCAGTTGTTTAAGCATCCGACTTCGGCTCAGGTCTGATATTGCAGTTCGTGAGTTTGAGCCCCGCGTCGGGCTCTATGCTGACAGCTCAGAGCCTGGAGCCCACTTCAGATTCTGTTTCTCCCTCTCTCTCTCTGACCCTTCCCCATTCACACTCTGTGTCTCTCTGTCAAAAATAAATAAACATTAAAAAAAGAGAGAGAGTAGATGTTAAATGTTATCACCACAAAAAAAGAAAGAGCTGGTTATATTAGGGAGTATATGTGTCAGCTGACTTTACTGAATCATTTTGCAGTATATACATGTATGAAAAATCACTGTATTGCATACCTTAAATTGACATTTATTATAATAGTATCTCAGTAAATCTGGAAAAATTATTAACATGACCGTGTTTAGATGGGATGGTTTTAATGTGTGATAAAATTTGAAATTTTAATAATATGTACCAAAGTTTAGAATTTGGCATCCATTTTATGTTTCATTGGGAAGTGTGGGACATACCCTTGATTTAGCAAACCAACTTGGGGTTGCCTTTTCACTTAAGGGTTACTTCAGAGGGATAAAAAAAGAATAGAGCAAAAATTTGTTTTCTCTCTCTTTTTAAATTTATTTATTTTTGAGAGAGACAGAGACAGTGTGAGCAGGGGAGGGGCAGAGAAGAGGGAGGGAGAGCATCCCAAGCAGGCTCCGTGCTGTCAGTGCAGAGCCTGATGCGGTGCTCAAACCCACGAACCGTGAAATCATGACCTGAGCTGAAACCAAAAGCTGGATGTCTAACCGACTGAGCCACACAGGTGCCCCTCTTTCAGCCTTTAAAGCACAAAATAGGCGTCATTAGAAAACTTGCTTATAAAGCTTGATTAGAGTACAACTGAACAACTGTTTTCCAATATAGTTAAGGCGCACAGGCACACCCCAAAGCAAAGAGGTGGTTTTTATCAGTAAACAGGAAAATCACTTCTATATTGTGAATAGGTAATTCTCCACCTCAAAAATCAATTTTCAAAAAATGTATTAGATAAACATAATATATTAATTTCTAACATGGGCCACATAAAACACATTATTTCATGTTCTACTTTATATACGCTATATTATGACATGAACTATAGGAACCAAAGAAGTTAGTCTATAATAATAAATGGTACTGCTATTTAAGTTCTAGTGCCTAATACATAGCAGTGAAATAGCTCTAAGATGGACAGTAAATAATGAAACTTGCTGTTGCTCCTGCAGGGATATTTTAATAAACACCATAAGGGTAGATGTCCAAACTAAAACATTTTGTGTGAAAGTTACTGAATGACATCTTATTCAAACCTGTTTGGGGCAAGATAGAAAATATGCCAGATTTCCTCACATGCATCTCTCATATGGAATTATTTCCCATAGAAAGCTGCCACTCCCAAAGTAAAACATTCCTTTGCCAGGTGGTCCTCTTTCTGGAATGGCAAGGCTACTTCAAATCTTGCCGCACCCTAAATAATGGATCTCTGCAGTTTGCACAGGCTAATTCCCAGTGCAGCCTCAACTCCTGGTTCTTCACATCCATAAACTGAAAATTAACAGCCATTTTTCATTATGACACCGGGACTCCAACTGTGCTCATAAGTGTTTCAGAAAAAATGCAGCATGATATGATTTCCATACATACACATATTTTTTGAGGTTTCAAGTACAGCATTTTTCAGACCCACTTATGTAAATACAATGATACTCTAATAGAGGGGGAATTATCATTATATTTCATTTTAAATGTTTAAGAAAGAAAAACCTCATAGCACAAATCTGAACCAAGACATTGTTTTCTTGATTTACAGCATTTGAAGAGATACTGAATGAATAGCCCTCCCTAAAGCAATATTTCATGCACTTTCTATAGGTCTGTGAAATTTCTATAATGCAGCAAAATAAGCCTTGCCTCAGGTTTAATGTCTTCTGTTTATTAGCAGAAAACTGTGCACCTGCTCAAGACACCTGCACATTTTAACTTAGCATTTTAAACCAAATTCAATCAAGTATGCATTAGCACACTGACTCACCATCTAGTACATTAAGGATTTAGGGTTCAATTCATAAATTGCTTAGCAAGATGGATGTCCCCTCTCTCCTGCCTCCTTGTTGCTCCTTCAGTCCCACCACCCCATGCAGAGGATTATCTATCACAGTGGAACAGTAGCTTTATCCTTACTGTCAAGCGGAATTAGGAGGTTATTTAACTCTTGGAGGCAAATCCATAAGACTCATGGTCTGTTGTTCATGAGACAACAGGAATTTTATTTGTGATTATAAATAGGCATATTTTCAAAAGGAAATGTCCATCAATCATGAGAACATGAACCTTGTGCATGACAATTTTTCTTTTCATTTGTAACAGCAGCTGCCAAGTCTGTTTCCTATAGGTAGCAGGAAAAAAAAAAAAAACCCACTGGAAGCCCTTTTTGATTTTTTTTCTATCTAAGTTCAGGTTTATTGTCATTGTTGGGTGCTTTCTCAAAACATGTGCATTTATTTTTCAAGTAAAATATGACACATTAATAAAATATTGTACTTCTTATTGAATACATTCTCTCACTTCTCTTCCTACATCTGTGAATAATCAGTCTGGTTTCCTTAATCAGCTACTGCTTTTTGGTGTATCTTCATATTTACTCATTCAGCTAAAATAAAATAAAATAAAATAAAATAAAATAAAATAAATAAAATAAAATCTTTGGAGTTATTACTATCTTCCCGGCACCATTACAGGTGCTGGTACACAGCATCCAACAAGATAGAAAATGTTCTTTGCCCCGGTAAAACATGTATCCTAGTGGTGGTGAAGGGTGAAATTATAAACAATAAATCAGTGAATAAGCAGAAAAACAAAAATAAGGATGTACATTACCATAATGGTAAATGATAGGAAAGAAATAAGCAAGGTAATACAATAGGAGGAAACTAATTTGAGCGGATTTCCCAATTTCTCTTTTTAATTCAATTCAATTAATTTTTTTTTTATTTTGTACACTAACTTTGAACCAGGTCCTATTTGATGATGAGTCTACAAAGGTAAGCAGATGTGCCCTATACCTTGGCAAGAACTTACATTCCAGCAGAGAGAGAGGAATGTAAACAAATACAACAGTCTGTGACAAGGGCTAGAAGTTCTCTGTGGTGAATGGGACAGAGTAATTCTCTGATGCTGCGCAGGGAGCAAAGGGGACTTTCTAGAATAAAGGATAGCAGAGGGAACCATTGAAGGGGCAATCAGATTTAATTCAAGCTGTTATTAAAGTTAAAGAGCATTGTAGGTAGACATGCAAAGGCACAGATGTTTAGATCATGTAAATTTGAGGACTCCTGTTCAATACGTACAAAAAGAATCATGTTGTCAGTTACCAGATCATGAATGTTTGCATGCTAGGCTTAAATGTTTGGACTTCATAACGTTTGGACTTTGAAGGGAACTGGTGGAGGATGTTAGAATGACTAGAAGTGAGATCAGATTTGGGTTTTAGTGAAATCATTTGATCCCCTGGGAAGGAAACATCATTCCAGGGGATACATAGGGGACTGGGGAAAGGTAGAAGGAACAGTGAGAACACACTACAAAAAGTGCAGGCACGATTCATAAGGGCTTGACCTAAGATGGCTGGCACAGTGCAGGCCCTCAGTAAGTTTTTTAAAAGTGAAGAGTAATAAGTGAAAGCCTGAATTAAAGAAGGGCCAGATAAGAAAATGATTTGGGAACGAAACTGGCGTATTGATTTAAGTAAACTCAGTGATGGCTTGTCGGTCTAATGAAATGTAATGTGAATCACAGCCACAAGCAGAAACACTGATGGGTGGAGTGTGCTCAAGTCCCAATCCAGGTGCAGTGGTTTTCAACTAAGGGTGACTTTGCCCTTCAGAGAATATTTGGCAATTTATGGAGACATTTTTGGTTTTCATAACCTAGAAGCACTGGGAGGTGCTACGGGCATCTAGTAGGTAGAGACCAGGGTTACTCCTAAGCATTTTACGATGCACAGAACTGTCCCCTACAACAAAGAATTATCCAGATCAAAATGTTAGTAGCGCCAAGGCTGAGAAACTATAATTTAGAAGAATAATCTCACTAGGTGTGGGAAAGCCTATTTAGCACAAAGCCCTAGGAGAAAAGCCACTGCATTGAGGGTGATGCCTAGGAGAAGAGTCCCACTCAAAGATTTAAAAGGGCTTTGATTCTAGGTCCACAAGCTTTGTTTGAGTCAGTCAAGTAACGAGACTGTTTCCTTCATCCTTGCCCTTCCTTTCTATACCTCTGGAAAAGACACAGCAGAAAGACCTCCGTAGGACACATCTAACTCCGTGTGATACTTACTTCTTTGTAATATGCACACATATTGCTGTTGGTCACGAATGATGCAATGCAGGAATTTTTCTAGATACTTTGAAGGAGAAAAACAGCGATGTATTACATACTTGATGACTAAACACTCAGGCTTCAAAATGTGTTTAAAAGTATGATGGAATCAATCATCAGAGAGAGAATCAATAATGGAATTGGAGTATCTGAGAGGGTTAGTTTCAATTAATGATGACAATAGCTAATATTTATTGAGTGATTACTAGCCATACACCCCCCCCCCATGAGTTTATACACATTGTCTCACCTAATCCTTATACATCCCTATGAGGAAGATAAAATAACTATCTGCATTTCACAGACAAGGAAACCAAGAAACAAAGAAACAGTTAACGACTTCGCAAAGTCCTGTGACTAGCGAGTGTTGGAGCTCGGTGTCTGAAAACAGAACCATATTCACACTCATTGCTATGCTGCTTCCCAGGTTGCTAGCTCTAAATATTATGTTACCCTGCTCTTCACCTATATGGAAAAAATCTAATCATTCCTGGAAACGAAATGGGAACAAACATGCAGTAATGTCACAATGTTTCCTTAGGAGAATCTGTTGAAAAATTCAAATTTGGAAAGTGATTCTGAGATCAAGGGTTTGTCATTCTCCCCCAGATCGTGAACACTGGTGGGGAGTGGGTGGATGATTTCAGTCTTCTTAAATGAGGTGACAGCTACTCCTTATTTCAACTGAACAGGAAAATTCTTAGCAGTCAGAAAACTTGAAATGAAAGAAAAATGGAAGCGGTTTCTTTAAAACTGAAAAGTAACATCGCCCCATGTAAATGTCATACAGCCTCTTTGTTTGGTGTGGTAAACCTTTTGAAAGTGAAAATGTATCTAGTGATGAAGAAGAACCCATATAGGAATTAAGTCTTGTTGGAACTTACACAGCTTGCAATAAGTAAATTCTGTATTGATTCTATCTATACATGTAAGCAAGTATGGAAACCAGGTAAATAACGCATTTATAAATTAGGTCCCCAAGGTATAAAACACTTGGCAGCAGAAATTTTGAAACACATTTTTTTTAAAATTCTTGATCAAAATAATAAGATTGTAACAAAATTTTGTTTTCCAGTTTTTCTTTTTAAAATTATGCTTCAAGGGTTTGTTTAAAAATATGAAATAAAATAAACTTGCAGCAGCCTTTAAATATGCATGCTTTTCTCCCAGAGATACAAAAAACCTAAATGTTTTGATAGAAAACGGGTACTTTTAAGTAATTTACAAAAGTTCCCAGCACTTGGCATAGAGTCTTTACACATAGTAGATGTTCGTCGAATGTTGATGTTTCTGGAAAGTTTTCTCAAATGTTTAAAGGAATTAACAGGTAGTGTCTAGTTTGAGATAAACAAAGTATTATATCTGAGAAGGATGAAGGAGAACCGAAGGAATTTATAAATAATTTGACTAATTTGCCTAAACATTAAATGGCAGAACGGGGGCTAATGACTTTAGGAGCAACTTCCACTCCTATTTTATGACTGAGTGGTGTACCTTATAATGACTTTTCATATAATTCTCCATAAAGCATATTCACCCATGTTATTTCACATAGACCTCTAATGTTCTCATAAAGGCAGTGTTACAGGTCTCCCCATTTTACATTCTCAGAAAAGTTCAATAACCACCCTAATGACAAAATCTTGGTCCTCAGACAATTAAGCCAGTATGTTTTTCCACCTCATAGTTTTTATACATATCTTTAGTCCATTCTGACACTAGGATCCATTGTGCCCTCTTATTTTTCAAGTGAGGAAATAATTCTACTCTCATTCGGACATTCTCCCACTCAAGTGTGGGAAGCAGCCCAGAGCTTCAAGACAGCAAAGTGATTCAAATAACTTTCCACAATCTCCTCCCAATCCCGCAGACTATTCTATCAACAGTCCTTCTGGCTTTAACTATCTTGGAAACCAGGCTAGCAGATTTATTATACCATCCAGCAAATAGCTATCTTTTATCAGTTTTAGAGCTTGTGGGTTTTCTCTAATCCCTTGTATTTGAGTGGTGGGCGAGGCATCATTTCCTCTGTGCATCCTGACTCTTCCCGCATAGGAGCTCCCATCTTTACAGCCGAACCCAAAGAAATGTGTTTGCTGGCGTGCTCCCGTGCCACATCCAGTTACACAGTTCTGACATGGTCACACTCCTCAGCATCTGTTCAAGTGGGTGAGGCCAGGCTATTTCACAGTTAGCTGGAAAAGAGCTTGTGGGGTTGGGGTACGCAATGGCTGGTGGCGTAACATTATGGTGAGCGCTTTTCTTCCCTTCCTGCTCCAGGAACACATCATATATTCTGAGCTGTCCCCTGTACTGAAGGAAACGGTGTCTGCGCCTCCAGATAGAGGGGACTTTAATCCTTAATAACTTTACCAGGACCATCAAGTAGTGTCTTTTTCTTATCCTCTTTCTGTTTTTTTTTAAAAATTTTTTTTTCATTTATTCTACCTGAGAATAGGAAAAACAGACAAAATTGCCCCCAAAATATATGTGCACAGTAAAAATTATGACAAGAATCTCTCCAAGATAAACAAGCCATAGCTCCATTTCCGCTGAAAATCCACCTCTTGCTGTCATACAATGGTAATTCAGGCTTACTTCTTGGAATGATTCATGGATCAATGGCTTAAGCTGTAACTGATTTAAGAAACCAAATGGCAAATTTCCACTACAGAAGTTCAACATGTTTGTTGAAAAATAAGTTAAATTCTGAACCAAAGGATCAAGAAACTGTCCCATAGGGAAGCCTCTTCTTTTACCGAGTAGATATTTAGATATTCCAATGTTTATTTTAAAGCCTGTCTATTTTAGATTAAATTTGAATTTCCGTAGCTGGGGAATCTGTATTATTAACTGCCAGCTAAAAATAACACAGAATAAGAACATCATGGGAAGTAAGTCAAGGCAAGACAGAAACATGAAAGATTACGATTCTTTTCAATTTCCCTCTTTGGGTGGGGGGGTATTAGAATTTGAAGTGAATAGAGACACTCTAGTGGATGGGTAAAATATTTTTCCTCCCTTAAACTTGATGACTTTATATTTTTAATAAACAAATATTTTAAAGATTTTTCTAGTGCTTTCCTTAAAGAAATAATTGGAATTACTCTTTTTCATATAACAATGGGAAATTGCTTAACAAAGGTTGAATGCTCATTTAACTAAGCCTGTGTTTAGACTCTCCTGTTGTTAAATCCAGAGGATCCTCTGTTTAATTCCTACCTTTTCAGCCCACTTTCGGCTATATGGTAGCTGGAGTTCATATGCTGTAATTGGTTCACTGTAAAATTACCTTGAAGAGGTAGTCAAGCCAAGGAGTTAGAAAATCCATGAGTTGAAGGAATTTGAGATTCTTTGATTTGTGTACTGTGGGTGTAATTTGCTTTTAATTGCTAATATTAGAAAGCTCTAACAAACCTTAAAGGCTAATCATATTGTGATGGATTTTCATTATGGAGTGGTTAAATTTAAAGAAGTCAGATTTTTAAAATTCATTTGATCCCAAAGTGAGTCCCAACTTTTAGCCCTCATCTCTCTGACTTTGGATTCTATTGTGTCTGCTGCTTACTCAGTATTCATAGGACAAGTCCAAAAACACTTCAGGATTTTTGATTCATAGAATCTAAATATCCAGTCATGTTATTTAAAGTCAAATATCAATTAGGACCATAAGAATCAAACTCAGGCTTCTATAACAAGCTGTTTCTAAATATTTAACATTTTTAAAATATTTAACTAGTATTAACACTTTGAGTCTTCAGAAAAATTTTAGTAAAGAGATTATTAAATTGGCCTGTAGGCTGGATTAAATATAACATAAACTATCATCCGTTTCATATAGATTTTTCAAAACCTTTAAAGTTTAAGCATAAAAAATACATTTATGAATTCTTATTTCATCATTTTAATGTAAAAGAAGTTGAGAGGTGGAAAGCGAGTACTTCGTTTCAAACTTTTAAGGGAAAATCTTAGAAAATGGCCCATCAAGGAAAAGTAAGGTATGTTTTCATTAAGCTGATAGGTCTATCAGACAGAGGGAGGCTTGACTCATTCTTCCCAACTCATTACAAGGATAGGGGAGCCACATACTTAAGCTCATGAAGTCAGCATCCATCTTCAACCATGCTACAGACTTTTATGACTCTTCACCTTTCCATATAATGCTAGTCTCTCCAACCAACTATTTTACCTACCATATCCAATTCCTCTCTCCAGGATCCATCCGGTTAAATATTAAAAACACAATGCAACTGTTATTTTATAGAAGGGCTACTCCAACTGTCCTGGAGAACTATTCCCTAGATCCTCTTATGAGCTACTAAGAGATCTTGCTGTTAAATCATGTACCTTTTTAATCCTAACTAGACTATGAACTTTTCAATGGTGATGAACCATGATGTGCCTAACCATGTGTCTCCATAAGTGCATGATGAATGGGAAACATTCTAAGGTACTTGGTTTTGCTTGAAGATGCCCCCCAAGAATTTTTTTGCCCGTGAAATATTTGACCTATATGTAGACTGTGAACCATCTCAGATGCTTCCAAAATGAGAATCAATTTCACGAACATGATTTATAGATACTCCAAGGTTAGGCATGAGTAAAATAAGTAAGAATACCTGTTCATCTCTTAATGACTTAAACAATATTATTTAGATCCTTATATCTATTGGTGGGAATGAATGGGTACAGATTTTCAGAAAGCAATTTAGTAAACTATGTATTTTATGTACATGATATAGGTAAATAGCTTTATGGGTAAATTTTAGTTTTCAGTGAAGTATTACTCTAAGCCGAAAAGCAAATATACAAACAATATCTAACCAGAGAGAGATAATAAATTAATCCAAAGAGTATCAGGGGGACAGTTTTAAATAATTTGTATGAAAGTGCTAATGTGATGATATTATGGGCAAAGAAAATTTTTACATCATACACTATAATCATAACTGTCCAAAAAGGTGTAGAGGAAAATAAAAATATAATGTGGAATGACTTTTTTTTTTACTTGTTAAATCTGAAATTGTTTTTCCTAAAACAAATTTGTGATCTTTTACTGTTAAGCAAAAATTTAAAAACTTAAACGAAGACAAACCATTAACCTTTGGGGTATTATTCTTTTTCTTTTTTTTTTTTGTTTTTTTTTTTTTTTTATGTTTTTTTCTTTATTTTTAAAGAGAGAGAGAGAGAGAGAGTGTGTGTGTGTGTGTGCGCGTGCACTCGCATGCATGCCCAAGTGGGAGAGAGGCAGAGAGAGAAGGAGACCGAGAATCCCAAACAGCCCTGCGCTGTCAGAGCAGAACCTAATTCAGGGCTCCAACTCACCAACCGTGATATCATGACCTGAACTGAAACCAGGAGTCAGTTGCTTAACTGACTGAGCCACCCAGGCGCCCCTGGGGCATTTTTCTCAATAGACTCCTAAAATATTAAAATTGGAATGGGAGTGAATAACCATGTTTTTCACACTTCTCTGAGAAAACGCAGGTCTCCGACAAGGTGCCTGTGTATTTGCAAGTAGCAGGCAATATACAAAGTGGCAGCCTCTGTCCCCCACCCTCTAATTCGACCAAAACACCTCTACTCTTACCTATTTTATTGATTGTGGTTCTGTCAAATATATTGTTTGAAATAAGAATTCCGCCAATAAAATCAAATAAGCTTGAAAATTACAGTTTAGGTGCAAAGGTTTTAAGTTACAGGTAAAGACACTGAGTCTTGGGAAGGCAGAGTGACCCATGGTTGTTCACTGAGATTAATGGAAGTGGTGTAGGGAGATATTAGGCCTCTTAATATTCCCGTTCATCATTGTTTCCCTCACACCTAAAGACATGCTTTTCCCTGAACTACTGTACCAGTCTCCTCTCTAAACCACACACTACTCTGTGGGAGGAAAAAGAAATCACATCAAGCTATTTTAGAGTCTTAAATGTTAAGTCAGGACCTACTTTTTTTGTTTTCATTTTATTTTTAGGAGAGCACAAGCGGTGGGTGGGGGGGAGGCAGAGAGAGGGTTACAGAAGATCCGAAGCAGGGTCTGTGCTGACAGTCTTACAGCAGCGAACCCCGTATGGAGCTCAAACTCACAAACTGTGAGATCATGACCTGAGTTGGAATTGGACGCTCAACCAACTAAGCCACCCAGGCACCCCACGACCTGTTGTCTTGATTAACTCATCCAAACCAATCCAATGTGGGGAGAGGTTTAACTCGAGTAAATCTCAACAACCTCAACAAATGCATAAGTCATCTTTCAAAGGGAAACGCAAGTTCATAAACGGTCAACAAATTACAAGAGAAAGAGAAGATTAAGGTTGGTTATAGAAAATATCACTTCTATTATCAAACCACAATATACTGGAATGATCATTCTGATACTGATGCTTTCTAAAAAATCAACTTTGTCGAGGTATTATTTATATACAATGAAATGCATCCATCTTAATAGCACAGGTCAATGAGCTTTGATAAGTGCACACACCTGTGTAACCACTGTAACGACAAAGATACAGCACATTTTTATAGCCCCCAAAACTTCTCGCGTGCCTCTTTCAGGTCAACCTCATCTTCACCCCAGACCTGAAGCAACCACTGATCTCTTTTTGTTACATTGATTTGTTTTGCCCTTTTAGTAATGAGCTATTACTGAGGCTGTTTCCGTGTTGTTCCAAAGACATCAGTTTAATAGTATGTTATGTATAGATTGTACCATCATTATGAAAGCACAATTAGGCAATAGCTGGCACTTGTACTCAGTTACGAGTCACGTAAAATGCTAGAAAGGTCTGAGCACCAGTCCATCAGCCCAACGTTTACAGAACTGTTTCAGGGAATATGGTCCCTCTCTCTAACACTGGCATGGGTGGGATCCAACGACAGTCTCCTCATAATTTCTTGAACCAGCATTTTACATTAAGTCTCACATTAGAGAGGACACCGTTCCCCCTTTGTAAGTACAAAATGTCATTGAAAATGTGACTCTGCTTTGAAAAGAATCGTAGAGCCTGTCCATATCACCTGAGGATAGGACGTTTATGATCAAATACGAAATGACCGTGCTTCCCTCTCCACTTCTATTAAAATATTGCCAATTGGTTTTCAAGATTTTCTCCTACTGCAGCAACTTAAAAATAATTTGGATATCAATTTTTTTGCTTACTGTTGTGTTGTGATTCTTTCCTCTGTTGTCACAAGTATGAATATCAGGTAATGGGCACCATTCATTTTTGTGCTTAGTAGTTTTCCTGGGGTGCCAGTGACAGGAGAAATGTATGCATTAAAACAAGCGTGATGAAAAGCAGCTCTCTTTATAATTTCAGCCCAGCTGCTGTATTGATGGATACAATCTCTAGCACATGCTCCAGGTGGCTTCTAATGCCTGACTCCCTGCAGAAGCCTCTATTTGCACATCTTAAACCACTTATTGGATTTGAACAGGATTTTTCAGCCTGAGTGCAGTAACAGTGTTCACTTGTGTAATATTTGTAAATCCTGGCTTTACATTTCACTCACTGAACCATCGTCAGAAGACATTCAACAGTGCTTTTGTGCCTCCCCGATTCTCTCCTTTGGATTAGATGGTGTCCATTTTGTGTGGCTAAAAAGTGTATTGGTAAGTATATTTCCATCACTGTTGGCATGCACAATAAACAGCAATTCAATTAATCAGCCTTCTCGAGTGGTGCTTTCCTTTGTCTTCAAAATGACATAAAACTCATTGAAAGCTTTTATAGTCAAGCTGTACAAAGTTTAGCTTTTTATTCAAAATACATAGCTCAAAAGACTCTGCCCAATGCATTTGCCTTTGTTTAAAACTCTACTTACTATTGTATCAGTTGCTCTGAATTATGTGCTTAGGACTTTTGTTCAATGCTGACAACACTCTAGTATGACACCCTGTAGCCTGCGCAATTCAAGGCTTTTATAGTTATGGGTGGGAGTTGGTACTGACTAAAGCAAATGCCCTCCTTTAGTTTGAAATGAAATACCGCAAGCAACCTCCAGGCAGATATTTTGCTCTGCTCTTTGTTTACAAGTAATACAAATTTCAGGATTTCCTAATATAACCGATACCTCTGCTCGCATATCTAAATCGTGTAACATTTAAGAGACTCGTTAATGGGTTAGTTCACCAATTAGCAGGAATGACAAGTGCCTGTGATTTATAGGCAATGCTCCACGTGTGATTATGTTGCTGAACCACAAAGAAACCTTATTTCTTAACTGTATGCCGCTAGAATTAATTGTACATCAACACATTTGTAGCTCTGGGCCTCTAGCTTTTATTTTAAGGATTCCCATCCCTGAAAGGTTGGGCTTCTTGTAGCTGAAGAAGTTCTTTTCCTAGCAGACAGCATTGGTATTCAGAAGCCCTGCATGTCACATGGACTAAAGCATGGCGTGTCTGTATCCTCTGTGCAGAATAAAGACATATTCTCTTGTTGAGTGATGCTTCTTGTTGGTATTCCAGAGCAGTTGCCTGAATTGTGACCTGAATTCAATGACATGTATGTGCAATGTGGATTATTACAACAGGATACTCTGAAGGGTGCTGGGGAGATAGAGAAACAAGAATCGTGACCTAATGATTGCGTTTAGCTCTGGAGTGGGCTTACATCAGTGTTCTTTGCTGAACTCTCAAAAGCACAAAGGCTAAGCATGCCTGTGTGGCAGTGGACTGGATATAATAAACTAAGGGGCCATTATACATCTTGTGGGTCAATAATTCTTGAGCTAAGAGGGATTTGCATCCTAAGAAGAACTACTCCTTTACTAGTAGTACCGTCTGCCAGGTTCAAAGTCTACTTTCTGAAAGATACTAAAACATAGTCTGCCGTGAGATCTTGTATCTTCTTCACAGTTATTCAAGTATTCATTAAGTACATAAGCCTAATAAAAGGTCAAAATATGTCTGGGGACCTTTAGGAGTTTGGTGGGGGAACAAACAAATAAGGCACAAGATAAAATTAACAAATAAACCATGAAAAAGTAAGCGTGGTGCTTTTCAGTTGCACAAAGTCCTCACATGTTATGTTACGAGCGAGGTGTACATGGATATGCTTACACTATGTAGCTCACACGATCTCTGCAGTAAAAGTTTTAATGGATTATGTGGGACTTTTTAAAAATAAAGTGGAGTGAAAACCGTGCGTTCAGAGTTATTTGTGTATGAGTACAAAGTATGTTAAACTGCACAGCTAGGCATTTATATCTGGCTCTCCACATTCTGAATTAACTACTTGTGACCTATTTTACTATCATATCCTGCTTTTTCTTCAGTCACAGTGGCTTGAAATTTTTCAATTATACTATAATTACGCAGCCATACGATTTGGCATAATAAAGTCACACATCGGAGTAAGATGACGACTAAATTGGGCCAATAAGGACTTCACATGTGTTTCTTCCGAGTCTTATCTGCATCTGAAATAAATTTCAAAAAAGAATTCTATTTTCTCTGGTTGAGGGATACAAATACACCTGAGAGAGGCTGGGCTCCAAACTCAGCCATTCTTTACCATTTGGAGAATTCCAGAGTACTGCTCTGCTTCAACCAGAGCCATTAGGCAGTGATGTCCTTTCCTATCAGTTGTGACATACTTCGCTTAGGATGAGATGGCGCTTCTGACACATTCCTTCCTCACATGACAGTCACTTAAGGGAACTATCCAGACAAGTTCCACTGTACATCCTTGGCATCTGTATTTTTAGTCACCCCAAAGATACTGTCTTGCCCTACCTCCTCCACAGTCTCATGATAGTGGCTGCTAAACACATCAAACTTCCAGCATGGATAGGTCAGCACGTCTTTCCGAGAGGAACACACTCATCACCTCATTATCATTCAGCAAGGCAGAGGAGAAAAATTGCTTCTCATTCAGAGTAGCCTAGGCAAATGGCTGTTAAGTTTTCTCACTAAAGACCAGTAAGCAAAAATGGGAGGGTAGAACCCTGTAATTACTTCAGTGCCCCAAGCCAAGATAACCACAACATTTTAGACAAAATAATACACAAGAGCCACCATATGTTGAGATATGCTTAGGAGGACTGATTTACCTGCCATTATGGCCAAATTCAGTATTTGTGAGGATTCTTATAAAAGGCACTTTACCATTCTGTGCCACTGTGCCCCCTTGTGCCCCCCTTGGTTTCCTTACAACACCATTACAAACCTAATATTTAATAAAGAAGAGTTTTTGAAACCTGATTTTACTATGGGTTTTTCATGATCAGTAATCCCCCTGCTGCACACACACACACAGCACACAGGCACACGCACATGCACACACACACACAATCATCAAACAACAGTGCCGAAGAAAGAACTACATATTAACTAGAACACTAGATTCCGTGCGTTGACCATGGGATTTCTACTCTATCCAGGGCAGTACATAGCTTCACTTTAACTTTGCAACTTTCGAAAAACAACTCATTAAGCCACAAAAATCTGCCTCTGTTTATCATGTACAGACAGACCCATGCTGATGCACGGTATATTAGAAAGCAAGAATATGGCACCACAAATAGCGATCTGTTATGAAAATGGCTCCCTAGGTTGCTATCTTAGAAGCCTGCACTTTCCCATCATCTTGCCTAGAATTTCAGTTGTCCATCGCAATCGGTGTCCATGTAATGTAAATCTCTCTTAAAGGTACACTCTAGTCTTCCAAGAAATAGTTGTCATTATGGCCATTGAGAAATTGCCTTACAATGAGAAGTTGTCTTAGTGAAATCTATGAAATCATGATAGAATATGACAATTAGTATTTGGCAAAGTGTCCCAAATAGAAAACAACCCAGAAAAGGGTAACAGACACAAATATAAGTCAATAATTCTAGAAAGCAGTTGAACATAGGTATATTTAGAACTCACTGGTCTGGAAGTACAAGCGCAACGTACGTGATTTGCTAAATGAAAACAAAGCTTGCAGACACTACAGAGGGGTTGGAAAAATATATGCATTTGCAAAATCATCCAATCAAGGATTGACATTCTCATAATTCGGCCACCCTCGTACTCCTACGTAATTCTCTTTACAACATCCCTATCCATTGATTGGGTGTATACAGTAGTCACTAATATTGCTATCATCTGCATACAGTGTGGGATTGTATTTCCTGATCTCTTTATGTTTGGAGTCAAATGTCTAGTTCTTGCCAATCAGTTGTAAAATAGAAATAATGTGTCACTCACAGGCTGCAGCATTTAGTTGCCCATTCACAAATTTCTATAGTGCATTCCTTTTCTCTCAGCCATGATGATTGCGCAGCATTCAAGATGATGGTTGTTCAATCAGTCTGGGTCCAGGGGACTCCAATGGTCAAAGCATCTCTGCCAACCCGTGATGGATACAGAGCATGAAAGACATTGTTTGGAGTCCCTGAATTTTGTCATTTCTTGTTATTTTCTAGTTTTTCCTCATGGTTCCAATAACCTCCACTAAGAAAAACTGTGATCAAAAGACATTATTTTAAAAAGTACCCTGTTGCATTTTTGGATTTCTCTGAGGTTTAATTTTCATCTTTCTTATATTGAATCACTATTTGTCATCCTATAACATCCTAGTGCTAGTATAGTTTTATTCCGGAGAGTATAGAATGCAAAACTATTTGCCCTTCACATGATTACCTATCATATTCATTTAGGTGGTCATTCAGCAAACATTACTGATCACCTGTTAAATGCCTGGCAATGAGTTGTATGCATGGCATCAGGAGTAAGGAAAACATAGACCCTGCCTTAGAAGAGTTTACACTCAAGCAGGCGTATTTCTAGCCTTATGTGTGAACACCACAAAATGGTGGGCAATGTTGCTGGGGTAATGGGCTAGACAACCATGCCTGTGCTGGCTGGTGCTTTAGGGTTGATAAATTACCTTGGTAAACATCATGCTACTTATTATTATCATCATCACTATTACTGATAGACTTCAAAATCTTGCAAATATGGAGATTGGAGAGATAACTTTATGATTAGTATTAATATCCATCTTTTAGACAGATAAGAAACAGAGTCAGAGTGGTTAAGGGATGTGTTCATACCCCCACATGGAATAATATTTGAAGCCCAGGCTTACCACCCAAGATTTCGAGCTCCGAAGAGTGTTCTCTCTCCAGGACCCGATCGTGGCTATCACACTCTCAGGGAATCTCACCAGACTGGAATGCCAACCAGCAGAAGGTGAAGCAGACAAACTTTCCAGATCATAGAATGACCTATGGAAACTGCTGGAAGAACCAAAATAGACAGTTTGTTTAATCCACTAGAGGCTGTAAAGAACTTTAAGGGTACTACAGGAAAATCAGTACTCTTGTCATCTTAATGTTTTCTGTCTTCCTACATTTGTTGTCTAGTTTTAAGTGCCTTGCTGGCATATCTTAATAATAGGTCTTTGAAACAAGGATCATTGTAAGTTAGGTGAACAGCCTAAATGGCTTAATGTTGAGAACAAGGTTTCAAGCCAAGAGATTGGATTTTTGAGAAGATTATTGTAACCCCTGTCCACTGGCATCTTTAATAAAAAGCGTACATGACATTATGATTGCCTGAGCTTTTCCTTGTAACGTCACAGTCTGGTGGAATATATCTGCTGGCTTGTTTTTGTTCCACCCGACTCCTCCTTCTTCACCACCCCTTCCCTCCCATTGTAGCTGACATGCTTCCACGCATAAAAATTAATGTTCCCATTTCAACTCACTCATTTGGCAGGAACAAGTTTGTAAGCCAAAGCAAACACGGAAGGAGGGAAAGAAATAAAGCATGGAAAAGAGGCATGAAGAGGGCATTTAGAGATTTTACAAAATGAGCATCAGAATTACATTACGACGACAACAAAAAAAACATTTTTTGTAATTTGCTTATTATTTTCTGAACTTGCATCAAACTGATGCTAAGCAGTGTGCAATGACAAAGAAACCAAAATTAAACAGAAAAGAAAACATTAAAATCGGAGATAAGAAATAAAGTTTATATTAGAATTACAGAGATATAAAAAATATATAACATGATTTTAGATTTTCTTGTTGAGTATGTATTTTTTCCATTAGAAATTTGATCTAAAGATTAATTATTCTCACTTTTTTTTTTCACCCTTGCCCATTATGAGCTTTACAAAACATCTGTGCTAAAATTGTCTTATGCACAGGCCTCAACCAAAACAGGAGTTTAATTTAAAGTGGTAATTTTTCTTATTGTTATTTCCTTCACCTTGAAAACACTGATATTTTCAACCTTCAACCTTTTCTGCCTTCAGACAGAAAGAGTATTCTCTAGCCCTTCAATTACACAGAAAACTCACACGGTTTGCTTACAGAATAACAGGAGACTAGTGCACAGAAGTTCAGGTCATTAAATAGTAGATATGGAAGATATAATTTTAACATTTTATGTAAGATGCTTTTAAAATACAAGGGTAATCAATAATCTAAATTAAATGATTATTCACATTGGGACTCTGCATAGGTCCTGCTAGATTTAACATTTAGCTGAATGTCTGGTAACAACAGTTCATTATTAGAATCACAACTACAGGAAAATTATATTTAAAATAGTCTATGTATATGTTTAATGAAGAAAAATAGATTAAGTAGTTAACTGGCTATACCTATTTTCATTTCAAAAATTAAAGATAAAATCTCATAGAGAAACACTTTAACGACGTGGGTAGAAGGAACATTAGCTGCCCAGGCCATGCCCATCCAGAGTGATGCCCAAAAACTGCACAGAGTTAACCTCAGCATCGGTACATTGTCCCATTCAAGCACAGTGCTCTCCTAGATCATAGAAATAAGGTGGGTTTTTCTCCAAAGAAAAAACAAATTGAAAATTTATATTTCTCCCCTGTCACATCCTATTCTCTTAAGGAGCCAAAGCAAAATATATGGGGGAACTAATGCAAGGCCCAGTATTTTTATCCCTATGTATGCCGATCTGTAACCGCAGCCATAAAACTTTCAAAATCAAATGACCCTTTTTATGTCTACTTTTATTTGTCTTGTATTCCAATTGCAAAGAAAGTCTATAAAACAGTTGCACTCTGTAACTTGTGATATTCAATTCAAGTTGTCAAAATAATGAAGGAATGGCTATAGTTTAAAAATAGATTTGTCTGTGGCCATTAGAGTAGGTAAAAGAACTTCATTATTGAAAGAAACTACACTAATAAATAAAATTTATCTGGACTTAACTTCTAGGCAAGGAAAAACAGGATTCGGGACATTCTATTTTGTACAATTTGATTTCTAATTGACTGCTAAGATTTTGCTTAGTGTCAATGATTACTTTATTTAACCAATTTAAAAAATCTTTCTAATACTCTATATCTTAGTTTAAAGTTTCGAGTTTTCTTTTAATATGTCTCTAGTTTTTATGAGATAAGTGAACAGATAATGTTTCATTTAATTTTAATTTCTCAGCAAATGACTGCATTGTATGATCAGCAAATAGCACAATTAGGAACATGTCAAAAGAACATAATGTTGCAAGCAAATAAAGCCCACATAAATTAGTGTGTGGCACACTTTACCGACAAGCAAAGTCACAACCATGCTGCATGGTAGTCATAAAAATTATGCAATTTATAATGTTGACTCAAATTCAGATTATGTTTAAACATCAAAAGAACACGTTTGCAGTTTTCCTTCTCAGATATTCCTAGAGAGTTTGCTTGCTTTCCTGCTGTCTTCATTTGATCCTTTATCGGCTTGGGATACAAAAGTTCTGGCCACTTGTCTCAGCTCTGACACAAACGTCCTTGCTGAGCCTCTCTTTCCTTATCTGTGACCTAAATGGCCGAATTAGCTAATTCTTAAAACCACTTCTAGATCTATGACTCAAGAATACTTGAATAGACCATAAGGTCTCCATCTTTTCCAGCTATAAAACATTATGCTTTTCAATACTTCCTGCTCTCTAACTCTTACGACAGCAGCTAATCCACAATTCATCTTGCAGAAAAGAGTGGCCAGCCTCCCTAATGACCCCCAGTGATCCACACCTCCCAATATCTTATGACCTTGTGTAGTCCTGCCTCAAAATGAACCAAAACTGGCCCTGCATGACTAAATGAATGGGGCAGAAGTGACAATGTGTGACTTCTGACGATAGGTCAGAATGCCTTTTAGGCATTGCAGCTTCTGCTTTGGCTTCTTGATTACACAATCTAGAGGAATCCAGATGCCGTGTGGCGAGGGTACCCAAGCTACCCTGTGCATAGGCATTCAGTGAACACCCCAGGAAAGTGGGTCCTCAGCCCCAGTAGAGGCTTCAGACAGTAGCCCTCTGACTTCCATAACATAACCCCAGTGAGAATTGCCCTGTCAAGTGCTTCCTGAATACCTCTCCTGAAGAATTTGCAAACGTAGAAACCATTGCTTATATCATTAAGGTTGGAGTAAGTTGTGGCATAGCTATAGGAATTGGTATACAAGGGCAAAGGAAACCTTTTCTTTTGAGGGTAGTGAGAAGAGAAAATTTTAACAGGGAGGAGGCAAAATACCTTCCGATCTTATCAGTTCTGTATTATTATAAAGAAAATAAGTTAGATTTTCCTTAGTGCAATTTTGAGAAGTGGACACAATACATATTCAAAACACACTAGTCACCTATTATTTTAATGTGTTTTCAGATATGTGTTTGCACAGAGAAATCGCAATCACTAAGATGTCATTGTTAATCTTAAGGTACACAAGGTGAAATGGGAGAGGCAGGATTCTGTACAATTGTTGCCAAATCTCCCCTCTCCGTAACCACCGGACACAACACTCACACACTAAAGACGACCACAGGTGAGGTTCTCTGACCTTCTCAGCCTTCTAAGGGAAGTGCTGTTGCTCTCTAAAACTTTCAAGTTGCAAAATCATAAGGAAAAAAGAGGGCTGAGGATGATAAAAGTCAAATGGTGCAGCTTATGTCGAAGACTCTCCAGGAAGTTTGGAAAAGAAAGGTGTTATGGCAGGTGGGTTGTAAGAAAACTGGAAAGAGAAAAACTTGGGAGGAGGGTACTTTGTACTGTAACTATCTTTAGTGTTCTCCAATAGACTGAAGCAGAAAATGGGATTTATTGCACTGAATTACTTTTGCCCAATTGAACTGTACATCTCTTAACTCCATTATTCCAGCACTCCTTGTGTTACCAATTCTTCTAATGATAAAAGTAAGAAAATATGAAATGCAAGGGAGGCAGAGTGTTTGAGAATACTGCAGAAGAAGCTACCCACTGTTCCAGAGCCATCACCAGTAGTCACCAAGGGGAGTTCAATACCAAACCAGGAGTGAAGCACCTGCGAGGTATGGAGGTAAAGACTCCAACTAGATGGGAGTAGGTGTGTGGGAGTGGAGAGAGAAAGGACAAGGGCAAGTCTGGAGAGGGTTTGTGTACTTTGCCTTTTTCTTCTGGCTGGTGGCTCTCGAACATTGGTCCATGGAGAGGCTTCATCAAAATTCCCAGGGTGAGGGTCTGAGCTCACCAAATTCATATTGAATCAACATCTTCAGAGGCAGAGTTCGCCCAGGTGAGTGTCACGGGCAACAGGGTTGGGATTTCTGCTGAGGCAATGCGATGCTATTGGATTTTTGAGCATGAGAGTAGGGCGATCAGGGATGTTATTTGGAAAGCTCATTCTAAATGCAGTGCAGATAATGAGATATAGGGAAAGGAACAAGCAAGCTAGGAAGCAAGGAAGGAAACTTCTCAGAATTTCTAGTAGTAAATGATGAGGCCAGGAACTAAAGCAGTCGTGTTGGGGATGGAGATAGAAATGGAAAAACATTGCTGATTCCGAATCAACAGACGTTTGGGACTAACAGGATGTGGAACACAGAATTTATATATTAAGTATTCAGGGACACTTTCACTGCACCCCCAAACCATCTATCTGGCACTGACTAAAAGTGTCTTATAGGAAAGAAATGCTTTGAGTTTATCATTATTGAAAAGGGCTTAAAAGCTAACTATGCCTGGCGGAGGAGACGCGGTGAAAATCATTCACAGACCTACAAATCTGATAACTAGAATATCAGCTAAAAAGTGTGATAACTTGACATTAGATTAGTTCTCCTTTCAATGAAGAGTGATTATAAAGTAAGAAGATACTGGGGCACCTGGGTGGCTCTGTCGGTTAAGCGACTCTTGACTTTGGCTCAGGTCATTATCTCACAGTCAGGAGTTCAAGCTCTGTGCTGGGCTTTATGCTTACAACATGGAACCTGCTTTGGATCCTCTGTCTCCCTCTTTCTGCCCCTACACCACTCGCCTTCTCTCTCCCTCTCTCAAAAATAAATAAGCGTTAAAAATTTTTTTAAAAATAAAATAAGAACTGGGGCGCCTGGGTGGCTCAGTCGGTTAAGCGTCCGACTTCAGCCAGGTCACGATCTCGCGGTCCGTGAGTTCGAGCCCCGCGTCAGGCTCTGGGCTGATGGCTCAGATCCTGGAGCCTGCTTCCGGTTCTGTGTCTCCTTCTCTCTCTGCCCCTCCCCCCTTCATGCTCTGTCTCTCTCTGTCTCAAAATAAATAAATGTTAAAAAAAAATTAAAAAAATAAAAATAAAAATAAAATAAGAATATACTATGAATAATAAACATATATTGCAATGATTTCATAATTTTGCCCACAAGAATAAAGAGAAGCTATGTTGATTTGAAGGGATAATGCTTGTTAATATGGTAAATATCATCTTCTTGAGCTCAAAACCTAAACTTCCATCCAATTAAAAGGGGATTTTATGCATGTTAGGCATTTCCAGGCTAGAATAATATCTGAATATTTTGAATATATTATGAACAAAAACCTTGCCTTGCTCTATTCTCTGTGCTGGGAATTTTATCACCTACTTATCCTTATTTATCTACTTATTGATCAAATACTCATAAGACACTTACAATGTACCCAGATTTGCTCTAAATTCTTTTTTTCTTAATTTTTTAATGTTTATTTATTTTTGAGAGAGAGAGAAAGAGAGAGAGTGTGTGTGAGTAGGGGAGGGGCAGAGAGAGAGACACACACACAGAATCTGAAGCAGGCTCCAGGCTCCAAGCTGTCAGCACAGAGCCTGATGCGGGACTCGAACCCATGAACTGTGAGATCACGACCTGAGTCAAAGACGCTTAACCGACTGAGTCACCCAGGTGCCCCAACTAAATTCTTAATAAATATGTTATTCCTTATAAAGCTTCAAAAGTTTGGTATTAGCAGTAGTTACAGTTTCTCCATTTTACAGAGGGAAAAACTGAGACACTGAGAGGTTAAGTAATTTGCCCTGACTCACACAGCTGGCAAGAGGCAGAGCTGGTTCGAACCCAGGCAATCTCACTCCAGAATCTGTGTTCTCAGCCACTTCCATAATATATGCTCCATTTTTGTTAACGAAAGAAGGAAAGAAAGAGAGAGAGGGAGATGGAAAGGAGGGAAGGAGGGAGGGAGGGAGGGAGAGAGAGAGAGAGAGAAGAAAGAAAGAAAGAAAGAAAGAGAAGGAAAGAAAGAAAGAAAGAAAGAAAGAAAGAAAAAAGAAAGAGAGAGAGGAAGAAAGAAAGAAAGAAAGAAAGAAAGAAAAAAGAAAGAAAGAAAGAAGAAAGAAAGAAAAGAAAGAAAGGAAGGAAGAAAGAACTGATTTACTGCATGGTCCATACAGCCATTAAACAAATGTTTTGAATCTCTATTTTGTACCCGGTACTGTATTTTACCTTACTCTGCAGTATGGCCATATCTTAGACAATGCAAAAATATACATTAAAGATGATAGCAGCTGTAGAGCAGGATTTGGCTGAGCTAAATTCGTGAGATCATTATTCTCAATGCAGAGTCCATGTAAATTGAGTCTTTCAGAACCTTTTCTTTTATTTCATTAACTTGAGGGTAAATTATTGATTTTCTGGGTTTATTTTTTAAAGCACCTATAGTGAACCCTTGGTCATAAATATTCAAAATCAATACTGACTATTAATAACAAAATGGATTACCTTTTCTCTTTAAAGAATTCCAAATAGACAAATGGGTGGTGTTTTAGAGATGAGAAATTTAAGAGACACCATTTCCACAAAGGGCTGCATTCAAAACACTGACTTTTTCAAGGAAAGAAAAATCTAAAGAGGTAGATTTATTTACTCATCTGAATAACATCCCCAAAGCGTTATGGATGTTAAAGAAGTTGTAGGCAATACAAAAGATACTATACTGAGATATCAGAAAATAAATAGGAAATCTCAGAAATGCCCATTACCACGAGTAGGAAAATAAAACTTCAGTTCTGAAAACCTGAGACACGAGCATTTACTTGGACTTCAAGTTGGTTATTTTATACATAGATGGTGAAGATATCTTTAAAAATATAAATATAAAATCCACAATCTGGTTTGCTGAGAGAATTCTTAAAATCTTGCCTCCCAGTTAATCCATAGAGCTCTCTACCCAGACCCATTTTTACCAGCTCTTGTGTCTGTTAACAATGAGTATTAGATTGTAAATATATAGAGAAGAGAGTATTCAGCAATATATTATATTATAGAGAGCCCAGAAGGCAATGTTATCAGATACATGGTAAATAAAATTATGCTTGGATATCATCTTGTTGTGGTTATAACTTTACAAGTTTCAGTGCCATCGTTCATTGGGGATTTTTTTTTTAACCATTGCCTCATTAAAACTGCTCAGTTGGAGAAATACAAAAATGTATTTCTTTTATTTCCCTTGGAATATTCTGGGTTACCTATATATCTGCAGAACTTTGAAACAGATTCTCTCGCTTCAATGAATATGAGGTAGCAATTTAGTACCTGGTCTCTACCAAGAATTATTTATAACAACACTGAATAATGTATAAGTTTTGACTGTGACAACAGTGAGATGTCTTTGGAATACTATAATGAAGGCGCATTATTATAGAAGAACACCTTAGAAGCTTGTGAAAGAAATTCCAGTCTAATAGAGTTATGAAGAAGTATCAAATATAAATGAGTTAGTTAACGTGAACAGGAGGAAGCGCTAAGTACCTTGCGTGTTAGGAAGGCTCTGCAATGGGGGTGATTTTATTCTTTCCTGCCTTTATTCTATTGTGAAATGCTGACTGATGCACCCTTTAAATTAGATCAAATCAATTTGAGATTTAAACTTAAAGTGAACCTAGGGATTCTGATAACAAATGGGTTGATAAAAGTCCGGCATCATTTCCAATCTTGTTGCTTAGAAGATTTTTTTTTTTAACTGTCTTTCTTTCCATAGTGATTCCTTCTCTTTGAGAAATAGGTTTTCGGCTGGAATTACCATTAGCAAAAGGTATAGTTCCAATTTATGTAATTTAGAATTGGAATTTTATTTTTTCATATTAATAATTAGTAGTGTATTAATATTTTAAAATTATTTTAAAATGTTTTAATACTTTAACATTAATAATTAATACTTTTAATATTAAGAAGTCATTACAATATTCAAAGACTGTAAAACAGACAGCACATTTCCAGATTACATCCAGAACTAACAGAATGAATTTCTCAATCAGACACCTACCAGTTCTCTTACATATTCTGAGGACTACACAGATATTACATCTTCAAGGTCTGTCTGTAGGCTGTTTGGACAGTTTAAAATGAGAACAAGTTATTGGCTTTCCAATTTCTTTTCTCCTGTCCTGGTTTCTCTTCTTTCTCCCTCTAACTTCACTGAGCAAAACTTAGGAGGAATTTCTATCTCTCTTTTTTTTTTTTTAAACCAATGTTTCTCCTCCATATTTTTTTCTGGAAGGAAAAGACTACACTACCACAAAGTTTCGTGGCTGTTATAACCTCTAAAAGAGAGAGAAAAAATCAAGCCAATTCCAATGGAAGAAAAAATCATTAGTATGATGATACATGTCAGATTTGTGGGGTGAAAAGTTGATTTCATTTTAGACATTTCATACATTTACTTAATGATTTCTTTTACCTCTAGAACGTTGATACAGAGCTTGATGCAACATCATTAGAAGTCAATTTAAAATCAATAAATTGTGGGTCCTCTAAGCCAGGCCTAATGTACACTTTGAGTCAAAAGGCTCAGTTAAAAGCTAATCACCTCGGAGTGCAACTCCATTGCATGCTTTCATTTCACACCCAGGGAGCAGGCATGCAAATCCCAAATGGAGGAGATATACAAACAGGTTTCAGTATGCACACACTGCTACCCTGGGGCTGGGGATGTTGCATATTTGTGTACACAGTATACAAATGTGTGCGGAGCGAGTGGGGATTGCAGCTGAAATACAGCATAACTAAATACACCGCTACAGAAAAAACTTTACAGGAACAAACTAAAGGTGAAAAGCACCTCTTAGAGTGTGCTTCCAGGTGAAATGCCACAATGTTTTCTCCTTATTATGGTGCGAAAAGCAGTAGAATAAATAGAAAACAAGTTTCTTTTCCTCCCGGATTCCCAACTGCAACATACAGGCTACAGATAATGGCCCTTTTCATGGTCACTATTTAGCAACTTTGAGCCAGTGTTGTTAGCAGTCCACCCTCTCCATTATATTATGCTATAAAATGCAGCACAATTCAGCACCTCAGAGTATCATTTCCCCAAGGTTTTATAAAAATCATTAATACGGAACATTAACACGAAGGACCCGTAGGCCTTTTTTTGGTTAAAAGTTTAAATCCATTGACTTGTAACCGGCTTTTAAAATGACATTTTTCCTTGCTGCCTTCAATTCGGTCCAAATTTAAAAAAAAAATAATAAAATAAAAAGATGCCAGATGTCATGAGGCCAATAAGCAGGTGGGCTGAAGCTTCTGTACCAATTCAAACTGGCACCGCATCAAACCTGGTGGGTATAACCTTTAATTCACTGCTTCCCTGGCACCAGATCCACTTCCATCTGCTCAGCCTTGCTAAGCTGTGCTTGTTTCTGTGCAGGGACGATGCCAACAATGCAAACTGTCTCCTACATGTGCAGGGAATCATCAGTGCAACTAGTTTTCCGAGACCCATATGGTGGCATCTGCGAATGCACACTGTCAGCATCGCCGCCTGGTACCACCCTTCGAGTTTTAAGAATGGGAGGAGAGAACGCCAGTTTGTAATTCACTACTGAGAGCCAGGAGGAAAACTTTTTCCTTGCTTCTGAGCGCTTTTACTGGGGTCTGTTGAAGTGAACACCCAAGGCATTGGAAGAGGCTTGCGTTGGTTTTAGCTCAGGAGCTAAGAACTCCAGGAAGACCCTCCATGAAAGTCAGACCCAGAAACGGTCCCCTGGCCTACTTGCTAAAGAAGCCCAGATCCACGGACACCAAAGTCCTCCGCCATCTATGCACCTACACGCCAGAAGCTACCTTTTAAGAGTTCTGTTTTAGTTCCATTAAGACCTTGAATTCTAAGATTTAAATAGAGAAGGGGGGTGGGGAGGCAGATCTTGTTTTACCAGGAAATAAATGAAGGTGGGAAAACACATTTGTTTTTATCACCGTCTACATTCAGCATACTCCAGAAATACCGAGCATTCTTGAACAATGGTTTTTCATGAAGAGTGACCCTTAACCTACTTATTCATGTTATATCACTTGCTGAGCACTGATGAGGTGATCTGAAGGAAAGGTACAGGCACACATCAATCGTGCTTTGTGAAATGGTGGCAAAGGCATAAACTGCAGCGCACGGCCGACTGCCTTAGAACCCAGAGCTCCCAAATGAAACAGTGGATTTTCTAGATGCGTGGCTACTGACAATTCCCCACTCTGTTCCAGATCTCAGTACAAATGCTCAGAGTCTGACTTCCAGTGGCCTTAAGGCAGGAATCACTGATCAGCACTCTACTGCTAAACAGACAAACAAACAGGAGTGGTTAGTTTGCTGCTTTATCATCTATTTCTCCGATTGACCACAATTCCTGTGAAAAGAAAGACTTTACTTAGCTTGCCATTCTTGGTTTAGCTTCTAGGAAGGTATACAGCACATAGTAATTACTCAATAAATACGTAATAAATAAATTTATAAACACAGAGGAAATTCTGATTTTAGATAGTGTAAAAGAAACAATACATATATTCCAGGATATATGAGATATACCAAATGTGAGCTAATCTAACTGAAGTCATTGTTATTCATAAATAATAATATACCCATAATACTATGTACTGAACACCAACTGTATGCTAAACGTTTTGCTAAGCAATTCACATTCTTTATCTTATTTTATAATTTTAGCAACCTTATTGGATACTAATCTGATACCCACTGTACAGATGAGAAGACCAGTCCTGCAAAGCTTAGCTGAGAAGCAACAGAAATCAGAGCCAAACCCAGCTCTGACTTCAGAGTCTAAGCTTTTAGTCACAACATTAAAAGGCCTCCCCTCTATCAAAATATTTGGTAAATTCAGCCTAAATCAAATGGGAAAAAGTGTCAGACAAATAGGTTTATGTTTCTACCATATGGTAGGTATTGTTTTGAAATTTTCCTGTTAAACTATTGTTATCATTATTGGGGTAATGTTTTGCGGCAGGTATGTGTTGAACCTTTTATTTGTTTAAAAAGACATTCATATTACACCATATATGAAACATGCGTATCTCACTAAGAATCCTAAAATTCACAAGTATGAAAAATATAATTCTCACTCTGTTAACACCCGTCTCTGATGGTTACATTTCTGCATATATGGGAACTCTTGATTGCTGTATTAGTGATCTCAATACCATCTGGCAAAATAAAGATCTTGAAATATAAGGCAGAATCATTTAGGGAAAGGATCATGAGGATTGTAGGGCAATATTTATCACACGCACATTTGAGAATGTTGATTTACCTGATAAATGTTAGCAACTGAAACTGGGAAGACAATATCTTTCCTAAACATAAAATTATTGAAAAAAAATGATTAATTATCACTGATTTTAGTTGTCGCTGTATTCAATATATTCAATAGTTGAATATTCAATAGTTGAAGCAGCACAACCAGAACCTGATGAGATGACATCATCTCACCAAAAGAAATATGTACCACAAAGTCATAATTACTATAGATTCACACCTATGTACATCCTGCCTTTAACCTGTAAGGATCTTTTTGGGAACTTGACAATTTTTTTCACTTTGATTAATTTAATCCATCCTTTTCCTTATACTTCATCAAACTTTCTTCAGTCGACACGCATGTGCACGTACACACACACACACACACACACACACACACACACACATTTTTCCCTAGAAACATAAAGAAGGAAGGAAGAAAGGAAAGAAGGAAGGAGATAAGGAAGGAAGGAGATAAGGAAGGAAGGAGGGAAGGAAGGGAGGGAGGGAGGGAGAAAAATAACTTAATTATGTTAACACCTACTATAGGGAGCATTTCCAGCAGAAATTCAGCCAAGAGTCCAGTCTCCAAGTGCATTTCTTCTCAATAATTAGTTTTACTAATGCTAGAGAGATATTAGAGTAAGATGGAAAGAGTCAGAGGATGGGGAGATTTTATAAAGGCAAACGGATTATGGAAAAAGTAAAATTTAAACAGCAGAGAATAGATACTGCAAACAGAAAGGCGGTCACTGTACACACAGCACAGGAGCACACACTCGAAATGAATGCTAGCGACCATAGGTTCTCGAAGAAAATGGCTAATCTCAGGCTGCAGTAATTTTTCTAGTTCACTGAATTGCTTCAAGGATCAAATACGATAATGGATATGACACTGCGTTGTTCAATGTGGCATGCGACACAAATGTAAGGTGACTTTTTATAAGCGTTATTACCATTCCTTATTGCCAGCCATGGCCCAAACACTTTTGTCAACACAAAAGGGACGGGCAAGACTCTCATCATCAGGAAAGTCTGACTCCAAATGGCAGATGCCTTGAAAATGACCACTTTGCACATTTAAGTTCCACTTCATCTCACACCCAAGCTGCCAGGTCAACTGACTTGAGCTTCATAAACCTAAATCAGCACATTTTGGTCTCAGTGACCACTGTCCTCATTTGCATTCAGGTAGGTCTTGCAACTTGGAATCTGTTCGAATTTAAGCCTCAACGGAAAATCCCCTTGACTGTGAGTCATTGGAGAAGGTTAAATATCACCCCAGGGCAGCTTTCTAAGATAGTAGAACGGAAGGCATAATCCAGTTTAGGATCAGGCCTCCCTTCCAACTCCAGCCCCAGCCTCTACTACAAAGACCATTCAGGCTATACACAACAGTCAGGAGAAGGAAATCAACAAGCTTCTGCTCTGCTCTAGCCTTGGTCACTCTACCTTTGCCTTCCTTGACCTTCTAGTGCCCACTCCTCCCAACTTCTTCATAAAACTGGGCATGAAACGGCACCACCTCTATACAGTTCCAACACTGAATACAAACATGCTCATTAATCAACACACTGTAACAGGAACAGAGCTGAAAACTTATTTACCATACCCATTATCTAAGCACTTCATGTATTTAATCCTCCTAACAATCCTGTTTGATACATGAGAAAACTGAAGCTGGAGGCGGTGAAGAGGCTTGCTTGGGATGCAGAGCAATAGAAGTGGCAGAGATGGGTTTCAAACCTGGCTTTGTCTGATGTCTACATTTGAGCTCCGCAACCCAGTGCCAGTGCTGTGGAAACTCGGGGAGACGTGCTACCCTGGGAGGTCATGAAGCTTGCTTGGAATCATCCTGGCATGCCTGCAAGACTCTTTTCTGTGAAGGCTGTTTGATGAAAAAAAAAAAAAAAAAACATATATACATATACATATATATATACATATACATATATATATATATTTACCTCAAATATATATATATATATCAAAATAGAATGTATAATGGAGTAGAAACCCATGAAGACATGAGTTTTTAATTAAAAAAATGCACTAATTCAAGTAATTGCCTGCATGTCATGGCTATCTTGTCACAGGAGAAGCTCCTAGCCTTCACTCTGCCATTTGGGTAGCCCAATGAGGAGAAAACAGACTGTGAATACCACAGGGGTCCCTGATATAACCCTAGTAAATTCCTCTGTGACTCCACAAACAAAAAGCATGTATGATACTATCAACTGAATAAACATGATCTAAAATGCTTCCATTCATTTAATATATGCTCATCGTATGCCTACCTGAGTGGGGCACTGTGCTAGGCATAGTGGTACTTGTAACCAGTACAGCAGTTGAGGTCTGGAAAGATTATAATTAATTGAGCTGTCTTATTACTTTTCATTGTCTTGCTTTTGCCCTCAGGTAGATGGTCTTCAATAGTAGTAGGAATAGACTCTTTTTATAGTCTTATTTCTACCTGGTGTCAAATAAAATTGTAGAAGGAAGAAAGACATAATTCCATCCTAATTCATCAGAACACTAAGTTATTATAGGACCAGTCTACGTGAAGCAGAGTAGAGACAGAGGTAACAGGGAAAAGGGAAAAGAAATGAAAATATGACAGAAAGGGATATGGGACACCTGCTGAGAATGTACCCCCACTGAATTCTGAATTCCTCTAGGTTGAATGATCACCAAGCCATACTGAAATGAAAGGTACTTATTTTAAATAGATAAGACATTTGTCCCAAGCCAATCATTCTAGTAGCGACACTCAGAGTGAGAACAAGAATAAGCATGGGGGTAAGGGGAAGGACAGAGAGAGAGAGAGAGAGAGAGAGAGAGAGAGAGAGATAAAGGGACAGAGAACACATAAAAAGACACCAACAAAGGAATTACAAAAGCGTTTTTGTCATTTTAGGAATTTGTGCTTTGAGATCGTACTGAAGGAGGTAATGAATGGCTATTGAGATTGGGAAGTTTCTAGTTCCAGTTTCCAGCATTCATAATCAGGTATTATGCAAGATTTTGACTCAGGAGTTTAAGACTCCCTCCACCTTCCAGGTGTCTGCTTGCAGCTGGGGATTTGAAGCTGCCCAGTTAAGGTGAATAACACATGTAATCCAAGCATTTAAATGCACCCTTGTGTTTCCTAATAGGTGATAATAACTACTATACTCTTTTGTGTACCTTTATGTGTGGAGCACTGTTCTAAATGCATTTTATGGATTAAACCATTTGCTTGGCTGGCTATTCCTGGCTCAGGGTGTCATGCAGGTGTGGTCAGATGGTGGCTAGAACTAGAACAGCTGGGAGCTGGCAGGGCTTCTCTCTCTTCATTTAGCCATAAGGATTCTCCATGTGGTCTCTCCACATGGACCAGGTTGGACTTTCACAGCATGGCAGCCTCAGGGCAGTGGCACTGCTTACGTGGAGACTTGTGCACCAGCACGGGGGTTCTGTGCCACATTTCCTGTCATTAGCAAGCATCAGAAGTTACGCAGCATCACTTCCACCACATTCTCTTGGTTATGAGCAAGTCCAAACCCCTCTCAGAATTAAAGAAAGGGCAATTAAGCTCTGCCTCTTTCTAAGAAATTGGCGATGTTCTAGAATAGCATACAGCATTGTTATGACCTCTTTGGAAAATATAATCAGTCACAGATAGATACTGATATGGATATGGAGATACAGATGTTTGACTCCATTGAATGTATTGAATGTATATGTATATTATGCACACACACACACACACACACACACACACGCACAAACACAATTTCTCAAAGTATCGTCTGCAGATACCTTCCAGGAACAGAATCATCTTGAGTGCTGGCAAACTGTTTGAAGGACATGCTACTTCCCCACCCCCACAGTGGTTTCCATTTCATTTCCCTTAAGTTGCAGTAGATTCTAGTCCCACCCTATCTGTAGCAAAGTATGTGTGGTACAATAAGAGTTATTCCCAAGCAATCCTAGAAGCTAGGGCTGAGCCTCTTGGATAATGGTGTCAACCAACCCTTCCCCCTTCTAGGAGAATCTAGGTGGGATTCATTCCCACCTCCTTTCTCCATGGTAGAGGTTGCACCTAAATTCAACATTGTACAGAACCAGTGCCTTCTTTTCTCCCTATAAGTTGACATATAATTTCCCCAAAGCCTCAAGGTTCCCAGGTTGACCACCCTTTATTACCAGACAACTCCTATAAATAAGTGGCACCCTTGCTACCCAAACAGTTTGCATGATCCTGTCACACTTACTCTCAACCTTAGAGATCACTGGGAAAAAAGATTCCTGTCCTGGAACACAGATTCACACAGCCTCATGTCTAATAATCCTAAATCAGGCCATCCTTTGCCCTTGTCACTGTGATGTTTTCTCTCCTAGGGTCCTTTAGAATGCCCAGTTATTTTTAGAAGTAGAAAATTATATACATTAAGATTTGCAAATTCTGACATTGCTCCTGTTCAAAGGACATATGTAAGAAAATGCAAGTGCTTCACTTAAATATCATGGGTGCAAAACTGAAAAATCCTGGCTTACTTGTTTGTTATCTCATTCACTTTGACAACTGGCAGTCACATTATGCCTAGATGTTTACTTAATAAGTGGATTGAGGGGCACCTGGCTGGCTCAGTCAGTAAAGCATGCAACTCTTGATTTCAGGGTTGCGAATTCAAACCCCATGTTTGGCATAGAGCTTACTTAAAAAAAAAAAAAAAACAACTTTAAAAAAGAAGTGGATTGATTATTTACTCCAAAATTATTGGTCTTTGTATTAGAATTCTTTACTTGTAGATGCCTCAAATTTGACATGCTGATGTGTCTGAATATGAGAAATTTCAAAATGACTGTTTACCCGGCAAATGCAATTTATAGTCATGTTTCTGTGGCCTGTAAACTTTTTAAATATTTGATTTAATAGCCAGAATATAAACACGGAGAGACAGCTTTAAAATTGGATTTCTAACTTCTTTTGAAAAATCATTGGAGCTGGCACCACAAGGTCCATGTTGCTTTTAGCCAATTACCAGTTAGTTGACGGTGAGTAGCTGTTCTCTTTGCACCCAACTGGTGGCTAATCTGCTTTACTTATTTTGCACAACCTCCTTGGCCCCCGAGGGCATTAAGTTTGAGACACTTAATAAATTTCATATCTAAAATATTCAGCTTATCAAATGATGGATAGTAATAAAGCTTGTATTATAATTGGCATATCTATTCAAATACAGAAGAGCAATAGAAAATGTCAAGAGAGCGACTCAATGTACAATCACCCAAGAGTAATAGAGCTATTTGGTGGTAATTTATCTGTCAACCTTAATACATACCTAGGATCAGGAAGGGAGATAAAGCAGCATCTGAGCAGACTGAAAATATGGCATGAAATTCATGCAATATAATTCATGCACTTTCCTCATAGGTGAGTACCCTAAACCCTCATTCAACACCCAGTTACTTTTATTTTAGATCATGAGAGTAGAAAGCTTGGAGTGACAAAGATTCTACAAATAACCCATAATCCTGTTACATAGAATATACTATTTATAGTATACTCTACCATCTAGGCAACTTCACACAGATTTGTTATTTACTTATTTTTTAAGTTTATTTACTTATTTTGACACAGAGAGAGAGAGAGCAAGCATGCATGAGTGGGGGAAGGGTAGAGAGAGAGGGAGAGAAAGAGAAGCCCAGGTAGGCTCCATGCACAGCACAGAGCCCAAGGCAGGGCTCGATCTCACGACTGCAAGATTGAGACCTGAGCTAATCTCAAGAGTCAGACACTTAACTAAATAAGCCACACAGGTGCCCCAGCATATCAAGTTTTTAAAATATCTGTACCGTGTTGTATATTTACATGTACATATACTACAAATCATCTTTTATAACACTTCAATTAACACATCCTGAATTTCCCCTTGTTATATTGTCTTTTACATGCTTTTTAATAACTGTAGTATTACCCAATATATATGCACCAGCATATATATATTGGCATAGCTTTTTTTCTAACTTTTTTACTGTTGACATTATTTAATAAACATCCTTGAAAATGAATTTTTCTATCTTTATGATTTGCTTAGTAATGCATGAATAGTATAAACACAAAAATTGGAGACTGTGGTTCAAATGATTCTCTAACACTCTAGATGCTTATTTTAGAAAGACCTCTGTCTTAGTCTGTTTGGACTACTTTAACAAACTACCATAGACTGGGTGGCTTATGAACAACAAACATTTATTTTTCATAGTTTTGGAGTCTGAGATGTCCAAAATATTACTGCCACTCCTGACAGTCTTTTATAAAGCCACTAATCCCATTCATGAGGGCTCACCCTCATGACCTGGTCAACTCTCAATGGTCCCACCTCAATATACCATTATATTTAAGATTAGGTTTCAACATATGAATTTTGGATCCTAACTGTTGTACAATAGGTTTCTTTCTAAATAGTTAAGCTAATAAATATGTTTTTCTGTTCGAAGTGTTAAGTTTCAATTATCTGGAAAAATCTTCACCAGAGTTCAATATCTTATTCACCAGTGATAATAGATAAATTAGATATTACTACTTATGAGATATCTCCAACTGATACTGGCATTACTATGTAGACCAGAAGGTATTCTGTGATAGCATTAAGTATGACATCATTTGTGGAGAATCCCTATGCATATCAATTATCCATTGCCACAATACTGCTACATTAGAAATGACCACAACATTTAATAGCAAACAACAATATATATTCATGAAATCATGAATCTGTGGGTCAGAAATTTAGTCTGGGCTTGGCTGGGAACTTCTTACATTGAATGAGCGTGCTTACATATCTGGTGGTGAACCACCACATGCAGGCATGACAGGGTCGATTGTGGCTACCTGGCTTTTCCCCATGTCTGTCATCCTCCATCAGACTGGTCATGCAGTCATGTTCCCATGGTGATGCAGAAGGAAGAGTATCACCAGAAGTGCGCAAGTGCTTTTTCTAGATTATTTGATCACATCTCATTGACCAAAGCAAGTCAAATGGCCAAGCCCCAAGCCAGAGTGAAGAGACACAACATTTACACAGCAAAGGGTGTGGCTTCAGGAGGTGTGATAGATTTCGCCATTAATGAAATCAGTCTTCCATTCTATAGAAAACATTTGTAGTTTTTTCTATTTTTTTTTAAGTTTATTTTTGAGAGAGAGAGAGACAGAGCATATGAGCAGGGGAAGGGCAGAGAGGGAGGACAGAGAGAGAGAGAGAGAGAGAGAGAGAGAGAGAGAGAATCCCATGAAGGGCTTTATGCGGGGCTCAAACTCAGGAACTGCAAGATCATGACCTGAGCCAAAACCAAGAGTTCAAAGCTTAACTGACTGAACCACCCAGGTGCCCCTGGTTTTTCTATTTTTAGATTGTTATCCCAAGTTTCCTGAGCTTGTGTTGCTAACATACTGCTCCAGTACACTCGAGAGCCCATTAAACCTGGAAAAGATGGCAACATCTGATTCCTCTGCCAAACCCCACAATGTAGGGACAAACCAAAAAACTGTTGCGTCCAAATGGGAAAAAAAAGAAAAAAAGAAAACATTATGGAAGAAACTTCTATTGGGATGCAGCTGGACAAATCTGATATAGCTGGAGAAAATTTCCCTTGGCCTTGACTGACATATATTCATTTCAGAACCAAAATTGAAAAGAGCATCTGGTATTTTATAACGAGTCTTTGTTACAGTTTATTTTTAAGCTTGCATTTTATCATCCAACACAAAGTTAATTTCATACAAAACTAATTCCATGAGAGCATCAGGATGGATAAATGCTCATTGAGTAACTGAATGCTGGGTTTAATCAATTGATATTTGAATTATGTCCTATAAATAATTAATAGTAGAACTCTTTCTGCCTTATAATTCATCCAGACAGAAAGGGACTACATATGCTTTTCCATGTCTCCCTACCACAAAACCAATTTTTGTTATGGACAGAAAGAATGGAGGGGAAAAAGGATACCAGCTCCTCTACTCAAAAATATGTCTTATCACGTGGGAAGTCTTACTAACGTAAGTTTGAGGAGAGAATTAGAGGAGGAGACTCAGTAGATGAAAAGCAGAAGGCTGTTAGTGGCAGAAAAGGACACATCTATTCTCCACATTGCCCAGGAGATAGTAAGATGATTAATGTTCTAGAATTAGGAAACACACGACACAACTTGTTTCATTGTTAAAAGTAAAGATATAACTTAAATCCTTTCAAACCTCAGGATGCGAATTGCTCTGTAACAACACTGTAAGAAAGAGAAAAGCCATTTGTGCCTTTTTCAAATGTAAAATTACCATTATTATAAAAAGGTATTATGTATAACATTGATATGCGATACAACATGAATGAAACTTGAAACATCATATTAGGTGAAAGAAGCCAGTCACAAACAAAACACCACAGGCTGCATGATTCCACCCATAAGAAATACCCAAAATAGGCAAGTTGCAGAGAGAAAGATTAGAAGTTGCCTGGGGCTGGGACAGGGGGCAAGAATGAGGAATGGCTGCTAGTGGGTACTGTTTCTTTGGGGGTTTGAAGTGTTCTAATACCAAATAATAGTGATGCTTGCACAACTAAAATACTAAAAATACTAAAAAAGCTATTTCCCTGTATACTTTAAGTAGGTGAATTTTATGTTCTGTGAAATATATCTTGATAAAGTTTAAAAAAAAATGTAAAGTTGAAAATCAGGCAGATGCTCAGAAAAGGGGCAAACATTATGAAGACTATTGGATGTAAAGAGAATATTAATCATTAATGGTTTTTAATCAGTTGGAATTATTTTACTAAAGTTATATGAATGATTTAAAATGAATTATGATATCACTTAGATTTAAGTAAACTGAAGTAGGAATCATTTTTATCATTAGTGTAATGAAAATTGGCTATGTGGAAGCCTTTGAGAGTTCCCTATTGAGTTTAAAAAAGACAGTGCGAAAACGAGAAAACAGAAGATCATAGAAATATAATGAAGAGACAGAGGTAAATTCCACAGAAGGAAATGGAGGGATTTGGAAAGAAGAAAAGGAGCAAATAAGGAGGAAAGAGGTCTGAGAGGAAAATAATGAGTTCTATCTTAGGATTCAAGTTTCCGTGAAAGTTATCAGTATGAGGGCCAGAGTAAGACAACATTCACCTCCAAGGCATAACTTCTCAGTTTTAAAAATGGTTTCTGAAAAAAACAAGCATGTACATACACAAATAATTTGTGAGACAAATATAAATAATATACCTAATCTCCTGATCCTATTATGTGCCTATAAATTCACAGCACCCACCTAGCTCAGGAAGACTTGCGAAAGGATAGCTAATTTATGGGTATTCTCCAAGTGTAGAGTCAATTATCCATATTTTATTTTTTCACTCTTCTTCAAGTTTCCCTGTTTGTCTTTGTGATTCGTTAAAACAAATGAGATGCTTTAAGAGTCAATGCAGGTGCTCACAGTATATACCCTATTACAGCAAGCCACACCACAGGCATGCACATTGATCTCTGAAACCAAAAGCTACATTACAGACAGGTCTGCTCTCACAACTTGCTTCAGTTAGCCTTACAACACCCAAAGATTCTGGAATAAGAATTGATCTATATCACATATCCCCAGTCACTTTTGTTGAAATCACATGCCCATGTCACACACAACATTCATATCGAATTACTTATTTCTTCTCTGTCAAGCAACAGCTTAACCTTGGATTGACTTCTTAGCTTACAAGCTACGCAAAGTTATTATGTGACCAAAAAAAAACTGAAGTACATTCAAAGAGAGCAGAAAGGGAAGGCCACCCAGTTCAATCAGAGCCAAGGAAACCAAATGACAGTTCATAGCTTATATTGTCCAAGGTGAAACCTCACAACTGTAGTCACTCTTCAGTGTTCTGAGCTTCAGAATGCATTTCAGGAAAGAAAATAAAGTAGGTTAAGTTTAAATATTTAAAGTACGCTAAATGAGCATTTGGTAACAGTGACAAATCAACCATATAAGTGTTTGTCCTTGTTGGAAACATTCTGAGTATGCCACACTCTGAAAAACTGCTGAGATTGATGTGAATAGTGGTTATACAACATAAGAACTCATTCTGGAAAGTTCTCTGAGCCCATTCTGCACTGTTAACTCCTGTTAACTCCTCCTGTTTCTTCTACTGTTAGGATCCACCATAACCAGAGATATGGCTTGATCGATTTTGGGAATATTCTCATCTTACTTCTTTATTTGATGCCAGAAGACACCTTTTTTTGTTCACTACCTTACTTCATATCTCAAATAATAAATATGTGTTTATGTATAATGGTAAGAATAAGTGGTAAACATTTCAATGATGATGTACAATAAACAGGGCAGCAGAGAGGCGCAAAGTTAGCAGTGAAGTTAGTTCTTTCTTATTTATAGAGTGTAAGATTTCAATCTGTTGCAATTAAACAGCAATCTTTATTGCGTCTAGCAGATATGTTTATGCTATTGGTGCCCACTTGAATTAGGCTCCCTGAAATACAAAACTACAGAAATATGCTAGGAATACACCACTTAGACTCTGGGAAGCATCTATGAAATTTACATCTGCATAGCTTGATTCATATAAAGCACAGACCCAAACACTCATTAGAAAATTAAGCATGGCTTTAGAGGGTAGTACTACTGAACTCTAGCAGAACAGAGAAATAGAAAAATACAGTTCACAGGAAATGAAAGAAGAAAAAATAAAATCAAATTTTAGATACACATGAAATATAAAGGAAACATTGCCAGAGTTATTATAAAAAGAGTCACTAAAAATGTCAAGGCATTTTAGGGATAAATGGAGTTATTAATAGAAAGCCTTTCAAACAGCACTGGTGCGGAATTTTAGAAATGGATAGGGAAGCCTAGAGATCACGGAAAAGATAAAAACTGTTCTCACAATGAAAGAGACAGATACACACACAAAGGGAATGTGTAAGTTGTATTCATTTCATGTCAAATCATTTGTGATGAGATAGGATATAAGCAATAGATAACTCATTAGGAGGCGACCACTAAGATGCTTTGTTGATTGGACCTGTTTTTAAGCAAGAAAGGGAAGGTGCCAGAGAAAAATGGATATTTTAGATGATTCTAGGAGGAAAAAGATTTATTGGAGATATAATCCTGGAACTACTTTTTTATAGTTAGATACAAGTCACTTACAGAAATAAAGTTATATTAAAAATCAAATAACATTTTTATATTATACATGATCATTTATACTACATATTTATGAAATAATATAACATTTCCTTTTACATATAACATAACTTTTTACTTGGATAAAATTTCACTACAATTCCAGTTTTTTAAAATGACAATATGACAAGAATCTAGATTTTTTAAATTTAGAAGTAAATCTTGGATCGAAAGCCAACTTTACAAAATTCAGATGGAAAAGCAGCTACCAGCTCAGCCACCTGAGATATTTGCCAAGAAGCCAGGTGCTTTGTGGGAACCTCTTCCATAGCTTAGCATCTGGGTTTTCTAAGTTGTTACCAAGGGAGGAAAAGGGAAAAAAATCTACCACAGTGTGTAGTGCTGAGGTTACTGGCCTCTTCAGAACAATAATATGAAAATGTTTTCTTTTCAACAATGAGACTTACAAAATGGGAATAGAAATCCAAAGGTAACAAAATATTGTATGCTCTGAAATGTCTTTTCTGCATTATTTTTAATTTATGTTAAGACTGTATTAGCTTCAGAGTGTTTATCTATGTCCCCAAGAGAGGATTAGCTGGGAACATTCTTTGAGATAAACTAAAAGAACTATTTGGTGCTGGCACTGTTAAATTTTTCCAATGTGCAGGTGTTTGTAGTATTTGTACAGTTGCCTGATTGGTTTCCATCCAGGTAAATCCACAGAGAATAAGGTTTATCATTTCAGGATGGAGAGGTGCAGAGGCTATTTTAGGGTATAGTGAAAACCTGCCACCAGCCACTTCCATGCTGTTTTCTAAGAGTTTCATGTTCTGACTCGGAGAATATAGCCAAGCCTTCAATTCCTCATTAAATGTTTCTTGCTGATCTTTGCTGAATCCCATTCATCTTAGTTTTTTCCAACATCTTTCACAATCAACTCTGCATTCATAACTCTGCATCAGTATTACAAAGTAAGAATATATATTGTTACTGACAAATAATAAAATATATCAGGAAGCTTGTTATTTTTACATATGCTTTGGAACAGTACTGGAAAAAGAGTTCTTTATTCCACTAAAATCAACTTCAGCCTTTTAAAACACCATAAACAAAAATTAACTTGCAGTGGACCACAGACCTAAATGCAAAAGCTGAAATTGTAAAACTCCTAGAAGAAAACATAGGAGAACAATTTAGTGTTCTTGGACTTGGCAAAGTTTTCTTACCGAAGACACACAAAGTATTCACACAAATGAAAAAATGGATAAATTAGACCTCAACAAAATTAAAAATTCAGTTAAAAATAATCTATAAAGAAAATAAATGATAAGCCATGAACTAGGAGACAATATTCTTAAAACAAATATCTATAATATATATATATAAGTAAAGACCTCTTATAAAGCCATAACAAAAATACAAAGGACCAATAAAAAACAGACACAAGAACTGATATAAAAAAAGATGCACCAGTGGTTAACAAACACATGAAAAGGTACTCAGCACAGTTAGTAGTGTTAAAAATGCAAACCAAAACTAAAATGAGGTTTCATCTCGTGTCTACCAGGATGACTAAAATGAAAAATATCGACACCACCAAATGCTGATCTGGATGCAGTGGACCTACAATTCTCCTACATTACAGGCCAGGTGCAAATAAAAGAGCTAACTTCAGAAAAAAGTTTGGCAGTTTCTTGTTAAGTTAAACACACACCCACTCCATGGCCCAGCAGTTACACTCCTATATACTTAACCCACAAGAAACGAAAACACACTTCCACACAAAGAATTGTACATGAATATTCATAATATGCAAAGAGTGAAAACAATCCAAATGCCCATCAAGCAGTGAAAGGATAAATACGATGTATTATATCCGCACACTGCAATAATACTCAGAAATTAAAAGAGTACACATTACACACACACATACACAATTAAGCCTTACCTGTTATGTTTTTTTAGTTTTACTGAATCCGATTCTAGGAAAAACTTAAAAATATCTAACCCTGGGGTAGTCTTTTTTTTTTTTTAATAGAGGGGGTGGGTAGAGGGAGAGGGAGAATGAGAGAAAGAGTGAGAGAGAGAGAAAGAGAGAGAGAGAGAGAAAGAGAGAGAAAGAGCGAGAATCTTAAGCAGAGTCCACGCCCAGTGGGGACTCAATCTCACGACCATGAGCTCATGACCTGAGCCGAAATCCAGTTGGAAGCTCAACCAAGCCACCCAGGTGTCCCAGTGGTCGTCTTAATGGTAAGAACATAAAGCCAGTGTAATAAACTGAATTCTACATTTTCTCTCCTTATGTGCTGAAAACAGTAGTTTGAACGTAAGTTTCATTTATTTTAATGTGAGATTAAAGTGAGGAAGAAAGTTATTAAAGCATAATTATAATATAATAAACCCTTCTATTTTTGTTATACTAAGAGAACTATAATACAATGAATTACTTTAATTTTATAATAGATGAAAGAAACATTCATTTCAACTTTTGTTTAAAGAAATTTAAATTAGAGGGAAACGTATGCTTACTTCTGTGAATAAAAAAAAATAATGAAAGCAGGCTTAATAGAAATTAAAATAATAGGGAATCAAGGAAAAATGATTTACCAAAACTTATTATTTATTTACAATAGGTTTAAGCCTTTATATTATATAAATTATATATATCAGTAAAGGGCCTTTCGGCTTCTCTCCAGGACCCTAGGCACACCTATAAATTTAAGAAATCTTTCAATGCTCTTTTTTTCTGACGAATTCTTTTACTACAAATTAAATACTTATTGTAAGCAAGTAATATTTTATATAGTTATTCTATTTCTTCATTTCATTAGGGTGTGCATGCCTGGATTCATTCTAGACAATCTCCATATGTGGTGTGTTACAGCTTTTGTTAATGTGTAATTAGGTACCATTAAAATAATAACAGCTGTCACTTATTCAGTATCTCCTACACCTGATGCTGTGCTAAACACATTACCTACATTATCTCAATTAATCCTCACAACAGGCCTATGAAGTAGGGATGGATAATAATTAATCCCCATTTTACAGATGAGGATTCAGTAGCTCTGAGAAATTAAGAAACATAACCAAAGTCTCACCGTTAAGAAATACTGGAGCAGATTCAAACTAAGTTCTTCATGACTTTAAAACCTGTACTTTCATTTTTTAAAATTCTTTTAATGTTTACCCAATTTGTGTGTGTGTGTGAAAGAGAGAGAGAGAGAGAGAGAGAGAGAGAGCGCGCACGCACAAGTGGGGGAGGGGCAGAGAGAGAGAAGGAGATACAGCATCCGAAGCAGGCTCCAGGCTCTGAGCCATCAGCACAGAGCCCGACGCTGGGGCTCGAACTTGCAAACTGTAAAATCATGACCTGAACCAAAGTTAGATGCTTAACCAACTGAGCCACCCAGGTGCCCCAAAGCCTGTGTTTTTAAATGCCAGAGTACACCAACCAACATTTGCTTACATTTGTATGTAACTAATGTTGCCTAAAAGGGTGTGAGACCAGATGTCCTAGATAACACAGAGAATTTGTCCGCTGTGTTAGTGCAGTTCTTCCCGTAGCCCTGGAGCTATACGGCTGAATGGCACTAAGCAATATAAATACTGAAATTACCTAGATGTAAACATAACCTGTCACTAGGCTCTAGCTTCAAGTGATTTCTAGTTGTATTTTACCTTAAACTTTGCTCATAAAGACCCTATTACCCAAATGTCAGACTGATTATGCACTTATTTCTTCTCTCTATAAAAACTCTGCTTGAAGAACAGTAAATGTGTTTCAAATGGTTTTAACCCATAAGGACAGTAGGACAAGTGGAGAAGCAACAGAAAAGGATGCTTTGAAGATGGAGTAGGGAAAGATAATGACTTCCTTAAAATTATAAAACATGGAAACTGGTATACAGAATTATATTTGGAATAAAAATCAAAGGAATCACACAGAACATAGAACAAAAAGACAAAAATATGAAAAATATAAAAGAAATGGTAATAAAAAATTTTCTAAAATCTATACATACTTCTAGAAAGAGAACGGAGAAAATAAAGGGGTGTATATTTGTCACATGTAAAATACAAAAGACTATTTGAAAAGTGAAACACACAAACCCCTGGATTTAAAGTGCTCAGTGAATGCCCAATGAAGTCAGTGGAAAAAAGCACACTGTCCCAAAGCACATGATCTTGAAAGTCCAGAATGCTGGAGACTGAAAGGAAAGCTCCCAGAGAAAAGAAAGTTCTTTAAGAGGAACGGGAACTAAAATGGCATCGGATCCTCAACAGCAACAAACACGGATTGTAGAAGACAATGCAGTCATGTCTTCAACATTCTAAGGGAAAAATTACCTGTAACACCAAATTTTATATACAAATCACTCAAGGGTGAAGGTAAAATAAAGATATTTGCAAGTGTACAAAGTATATTCTATTAGGTATTCTATTAGTTGAGACAACAGCACTTGCTAAAGTAAGAGAATATTAATATGTATGTTTTGTATTTATATATGCATATACCTATGCATTACATATTCAAATATAATTGCATATTATTTCTTGTTTTCCTAACAGGTAATAGTAGGTATCAGCACTACTAAACAGGACTCTTGTCTCTGTGGTCATTCAGGAAATTCAGGCTAAGGAAGCCCAAACACCTTCCTACGTCACCACGATTTCTCCCTCTCATTACACACAGCTGGGGAAGGACTTAGAGGGCCATCCATGTGAAGTCTTTATAAGCCTGAAGGTGGCACATATTATTTCTTATAGTCTACTGGTCATCATTTAATGTTTCATGGAAACTATAGTCTCATCAGGTGCCTAGAAAGAGTTTCAATGCTTTTTTTTATTTACTTATTTTTTAGAAAACTAAAAATTGCCATCGCTGTGAACCCTGTCTACAAATGGTAGCTTTGTGGTGACCAATTCTCAGGGAATATTTGTTCTCCACTCAGAGAGATTCCGAAACAGGCAACTTTCCTTCTTCCTCCTCAGGTGCCGAGAAGAGGCAGCTGTATTCTAGTTCACCCTTGCCTTGAGAGTGTAACTCCTGTGGGCGCTGCTGTCCGCTGAGCTGTCCTATTACACTGCACGCTCTAGTGAGGCTGGACTCTGTCCTGCCCATCCCCACGCTGCCCCCATGAAGCTGTGAAAACTGGATTTTTCTGGCAGCACTTTCAGGATTTGGGCTCTGCTTTCCACCTCATGTTCCCACTTTTATTGACCTTTTAGTTGGTTTCTGAGAATTCTTTAATTTCTAGCCAGATCATTGCTGTGCATTCAGTACTGGGAGAGTCATTTTCAGCAGAAGTCATTCAGGGTCTCTAATGTCCCATTCTTATGAAAATGTAGTGGGTATGGTTCGGCTCTTTATTTCACTGTTTCAATACTCTTTGGTTATCTAGCTATGTGTACAGGTATTAATAACTGAAGACTTCATAACTGGTTATTTGTTTACTACATCCAGTTTCATGAACCTAACTGGAAATGGAGTTTCCAACACTTGCCAAAAGTCATTGCCAAAAGAGAAAATATGAACATGATTACGCCAGTCTATAATTCGTATTTCCAAGCCAACCAGGTGAGATTCCTTTAAAATGCAATTATAAAGCAAAAATTAACTTTTTCAAAAATAATTTCTTTCCAACCCCAAACACCCTTCTCACATAGCCTGCCTCAAGGTTCCACTTGGAGTGGGCAATCGGCCACATGAACTGGATCTCTGGCTGCAATTCATTAGACATATCCCATAGCTAAGCCACTGACATCATATTTCCTGGAAATTTGAAACTGGGAAAGAGGGACCCTAATAAGGTCAAAGTTAAGCACTGAAACTGTGAACTTACGTAGGGCAAGGAGCGACTTTTATAAATTTATTTTCTTTATGTCCACAGAAGACACAAGAAAGCATCATAGATAAGAGACCATTTGGTCACAGAAAGAGGTCCAGCTTCTGCTGACATGTAAGGTTCCTTCCGAGGCCCGGGTACACTTGCTTCACTTTTGTGGTTAAGATGGTTAGCTCTCAAGCCAGACTTAAAATACTGTTGCAACCGGCAACACGATATTGCCAAACTACTTGGGCTAACTTTACTCCAGTTTTCTTCATGTGTAAAATGAGGGTGATAATAATACCCACCTCATAGGATTACCGTGAGTGTGGCAGATTGGTGTTTGTTTGCTTATTTACAGGTAGTTGTTGCCTTCCCTGTAAGAAGATTGTACATCCCCCTTTCCCAAGGACAAGTGACTGACAGTCCATCCCTGCATCATGACAGTCAGATTGCGTGACCTGCTTCAAGAAGGGGAATATGAGCAACAACAACAAATAGCACAACTGAGCAGAAGCTTTAAGGATCACTGCATAGTTCAATTATTGCTTCTTATACCTCTGCCCCAAAACCCAGATCCTCAGATCAAGAAAACATTTCGGACAGTGCCATAAACAGTGCTGACCCTTAACTGAGATGTAACATAAGAAAGAAAAAAAAAATCTTTGTTGTGGTAAGAATTTAGGAATTGTTTGATACCATAGAATTCTCTAGCAAAAGCTAACCATACGTCAGTTGGTACATAATTGCTATCGTGGCTAATAGCACAGGGAGGTGATTACAGTCAAATAGCTAAAAAGCAGAGAGTCTTTTTGAGACACTTGCACTGCCAAAGAACTGCTTGCCTCAACTTTTTTGAGTGGGAATGTCCATGCCTCACTGCTCTACCTTGGCTTTGTGCATGGAAGACAACTTTTCTTTTTGGTTCATATGATTCTGAAGGAAGAGGAGCACCCTTGGGTCTAGAAACAGGAGAAAAACATCAGAAAGCAGAGAAGCAACTATTCTGTTGAAGAGAAAGAACTGAGGATGATTATATTACTGTTTTCAAATAATTTCTGCTCTTCTTCTAGGAGAATGATACATCCCTATTTGTTGACATTTGATTTCCAGGGCCACCTATGGGAATAATTCATTTACCCATTCTACTGACTTTTAGGTTTGGCCAAGGAACTTGCTTTGTTCAATGTACCATGGCCAAGTGGAAGCTTTAGGAGACACTTCATTGTTTGGCTATTTCTGTTTTCCTCTGCCTTCAAACAAAAATAAGGGCTACTACTTCTGTTGGATCCCTACGTGAAAAACCTACAGCCAACATATAATGGAGTGAGAAGTCAATCTTTGATATCTAAGCTACTGAGATCTGGAATTGTTTGTTATCACAGCATAACCTAGCAAAGACTGGCTAATACAGAAATTAATTAGAGGAGTGTTTCAAATAGTTCCTGGCAAATAGCAAGCGCTAAGTAAGTGTTTGCTATAATAATACCTCTTTATAACCCCAATACCATTCCAATAAAAGTCTCTTTTTTCTTAAGCTACTTGTGTTCTTTGAAAATCAACACTCTCTATATATGATCAAAACATTCTATTAAAAAATACAACCAATTAGCTCGTAACTGTTTAGAAGTTACTCTGTGATCCAAATGTCATAAATCATTGACAATGTAATTACAATCGTGTCATCATACTAGACAACACAATGTGTGGCCTTTCAAACCAGGGCTATTATTTCTATGGGATAATTTCCAATAAGAAGATAGTTATCTGAAATGAAATTTCCTAATTTAATAAGTAATAACATAAAATCCTCATAAATTGTGGAATCATATCTTTGCTCTTTGGTTCTTTCCAATTTTAAAGGGAATGGAATGAATGAAACATCAATGAAGAACATTATAATTTGTGGGCAAGCTGACAGAAAGCTCAATTTGAAGTCATAGAAACTTCATTAAAACCACCTATTTGACCATCATTGTAGATAAAAGTAGTCTCATTATAGTTACAAAGATCTGTCAAATTTTCCCAACAAAACAATACTTACAAATAAAATGTTCCAATCTTTGAATTTCAAGATTGTTGAGACATAGAAGTTGGATTCTTTTTACCCCTATAATTTCTCAAGTCACACTTACACCGTTACACTGACCCAAATTTGCCATTGTTAAATTCTCAAAATATAAAATCTTACATGAGTTAAATTCACTTTCCTTAAGAAATTTGGGAATTACATATTGTGTTTTATTGGATATGCCAATTAACTGAACTGCACACTATCTACAAATTATCATTTAAAAAATGCAGCGTAAGTCTTAATCCCAATACTACCTGTAATAAATTTTATTATGAAGTCTCTGTTTCTTTTCTTGATGCAAGGATATCATCACTATTAATTACAATAATACAATTATGTGCACATAAGGTGTGCAGAAAATTCGTATGAAACTGTAGCACAAAAACTCTATCACATACGATAGATATTGCTCTTTAAGGAAACAAACCACTGCCATCACCAATCCATCTTTGAGTTTCTTAAGCATCTAACACATGCAAGCTATTGCCTGGGTGTTGTGGGAGAAAAAAACCAAAAGACATCATCTTTGCTTTTAGTAAGTTTATTATCTGGTACAGGTGACAGAGTGAAGAACTCGCAGGACCACACAATTTCATACTCTTCTATTCAATCCACAGGAGTTGCCAATCCTCTTGACAGAGTTGTCTCTACTCCTCCTTACCCACTCACTTCCAACCCACCGTTGAGTGGCTTCCACCTCCATTACTCCTTTGAAGCTGTTCTCATCAGACCACTCCGTTGCTGAATCCAGTAGATACTTCCCGATTCTTACTCTTAGCAGGGGTTGCTTGCTCTCCTTGGAATGCTCTGGGAACCCTAGGTCTCATGTCCTTCATCGTCTCTTCCTTTCTGTCAATGGTGACTCTGTGTCCTCAGCTTCTGAACTTCTCATCCCCTGACATTCTATAATTTTTTGGTGCTACATAGCCTAATTTATGTCTTATCTCATCCACCCTGGGTTTACATTTCCACTTCTATACTTATGAGTCCCAAACAAGCATTTCCAGTCCAAATGTCTTTCTGAATTACAGACACAGACCTCTACTTGGATGTCCCACAGACATCTCAAACTAAACATGTCAGAGTCAAGGCCAAACCCTTTAACTGGCTTATTCTTGCTTCTAACTCTAATTCCCTAATACATCATGCTTTCTCTCATCCCCAGCCTTTTGCTAATGCCAGTATTCCACCCTTTCCTGACCCATTTTGTCTGACCTTAACTGCCTGTCAAACTTTAATTCCTCCTCAAGCCTTAACTTGTACTCCAAAGTATGAATTTGGGATCCTCATAGGTACTTCTATTACATGTATCATAATGCCCTGTACCCCTCATTAGACTGCGGGTCTTGGGATGACACGTCCATGTTGTTCTGCATTGTCTCCAGGGTCTGGCACAGTGGTTGCTCTAAAGGAGCCATTCTACCATGTGTAGTATACTAGAGCGGCTAAGGGCTAAGACTCCAAAGCAGACAGCCTGGCTTTAAGTCCTGTTTCTGCCGTATAATACCTATGTAACTTTACACAAGCTATTAAATATCTTGTTACCCAGGCCATGGGTATAATAGTTTGTTTCACGGAATTATTGTGAGAATTAAATTAGTTTACAAAGTGTGCAAAAATAAGTGCCTAACATATAAGAAGTGCTAAATAAATATCAGTTACTATTTTCAGGTGAAAATGTATTGTGTTCTTGTTGTCCCTATCCATCAACAAGTTTACCACAAGAAGCTTCAATGTAATGCTGAGCATTGGCCTACGAAGACAGTGCAGTCTACCTGGAATGTACCATTAACTACAGCTGCCACTTTACAACGCACACAGTGTAGGGAGGAGTCAGTTTTACAGCCTCTGTCTATGCCTTGTCTGCTTAGACCTTCTATTTCCTCCAAGAAAAGACTTGATTGGTTAGAGCCCACAACTGACTGGACCACATTTGCTCTAATGGGGCTCTCAACAATTGCATAAGACTAGATGGGAAAAATGGGACATTCTTTTTAGATTTGCAGCATCTACTCTCTTAAACTGCCTTCTTCCAGCTGTCAGAAGGGAAGAAGGAGATCTCGCTTAGACTTTGAATATAAACCATACATTCCAATGTGGCCTTGGACCAGAATTCTCCTTTTGGGAATCAGGTGCTTGCACAGCAATTAAAGCCCTCTGATTCACATTCTGCACCTGTTTCTGCATTCGTTACACAGAATGACTTGGGAAACTGACAGGGCAAGATTCTAGCATTCCCATGGCCTTGACTGAGCACCATCATAAAATAGAAAAGTGGCCATTTATATTCCTTACGCATGCCAACGTCCACCAGGGGTGCCAGACTAGGGATGGTAGATTACCTGCGGCTGGGTCCTGTCCTAGATATAGAGAATACAAAGGGGGGTAGGACAGCCCTGCTCTCCAACAGTGTGGGCAATCTACTAAGGGGGGCAGATATGTGTAATACACTACAGCAAGTGTTTTAATAGAGATATGTGCATACATAGGTAGGTATGAGGGAGTTGTCAGCTCCCTTCAGTTGGAAAAAGCTTCAAAGGAGGAAGCATTCAGGAGTTTTTGAGATTTACAAAAGGGGGCAAATGCTCTCAAAGGAAGCAAGTGCAAAGCCACAGAAAGGTTAAAGAGCAGGATAGATGTGAAGAAATAGAAGTAATTCCATCTGTCTTTAGGGTAGAAGCAGTGAGGGCACTGGCTCTCAGTGACACCAGGCAAGAGCCACATAGATCATGGAGGACTGCATCTGGTTGGGCTTTATCCTATCATGGATGAAGATGCCAGCAGAGAATTAGAAGTAGCTCTGTCTTGGTTTTAGTATAATCCTACAGAGGGAAGGTGGTCTGAGGACGGAAGTGCACTCTTCCCAGCATGAAATTTGTTTCCAGGGTATGAACTGAACATTGAAAGCATACAGCTGCAATTCCTTTAGAGGGAAGATAAAGATATTAATTCATGTTGCCATAACCACGAGCAATAACTTAAAGACAGAGTACTCTAAACACAATTCTAATTTGATTGCCCCCTAAAAATGAAATGAACCCAACTAGCAAAACAGAGACAATTTCAAACCATTAAAATTAGAAATGAGCTCATGTTTAAGTTCAATTTTATAGTCTTTTTTATGTGGGTTTCAGAAAATCTAGTAGATTCAATAAAATAAAATATCCCAGACACCTGGTACAATTAAAGCAAGTGAACCAAGTGGTAAAAATATCTCTGATTGAGGCTATGTTTGATGTCTAGCCAGAAAGACTATAGATTCTGTGACTCTACAGTCTGAAATAAATATATTGGCTGGGGTGTGGATAGAACAGAAATATATTAATTATTTCTTATGGGTCAGAAAGTCACTACCTTGTTTTATAAGGACTAAGAAGGCCAGGAGGCTTTTCACTGGCTCCTTAAATAGTTCAAACCCATGTATCTTCCTACATTTATCCCATGAAATATCCAGAGGCAAACTAATTTGTTTGAGGAAAGCCCCCAGATGCTTTCCCATTTCCTTTTTATTCACTAGGAGAAACTGATCTTTGCTTGTTGGCCACATCTAAAAGATCATATAAATGGTCTTTTACTTGTTGGCCACATCTAAAAGAGGTTGCTTGCAGTTTTCCACACCAGTTCCTTGTAAATGATTCTTAATTGCAAAATCTTCATTCCCCATCACTTAAAATGTCACCTTTCACTTTCGTACCACAAGAGTGTTAATTCTAGTAAGGGATACCGTTAGCAGATAAGACTGTTTTGCAAAAGTATTTTTAAAAAGATTTTGAAGTTCATTAAGAAACGATTTTTCCTTCCCAAGGAGGACGGGTGACAGGAACAGCAGAACAGCAGTTACTGTAAGGTGTTTATAACTTACAACTTTTACACACTGTGATTCGGCCTCCGATGCGCAGTTTCCATAGCAACTACCATATCATCTGATCCTACAGATATTTTTAAGATGAAGATAAATTTTTTTAAGAATATGGATCAGGATCTCAAGGTAAATTTATTCCCTAAATCCACTGTTCCCAGTGACACCAGCAAGAGGCTATTTTTGACAGAAAATGTGCTAAAGCAAGTATGTCTATGTATATTCTATTTACTGATTTTACAGGTTATTGAACTTAATGTTCAAATTTATTTTGAGTAGTCTTACTTTTTCTTAATAGCTTAATTGAAATATAATTAAAATACAGAAAACTGCAAAATTTAAAGTATAAAATCTGTTACATTTTACATATAGATACATTGTGAAACCATCACATCTAGGTAGTGAACATATCCATCACCCTATAAGTTTCCTAATAGCCTTTGTAATCCCACACTCCTTCCTCTCCCCATTCATTCCCCACCATTCCCAGAGAACCATTGGTCTGCTGTGACCATCAATTAGTTTACATTTTCTAGAAATTTCAGTAAATGAAATCATACAATATGTGCTACTTGTTGTCTGGCTTCTGTTGCTCAGCATAATTATTTTTAGACTCATCCATGTTTTAGTTTTTATCAACAGTTCATTCACTCATTTTTATTGCTGGGTAGTATTCCACTGCACATACAGACCACGATTTCTTTATCCATTCACTAGTTGATGGACATTTGTACTATTTCTAGTTTGGAACTATTACAGAAAAGGTGGTCATAAACATTCATGTGTAGCCTTTGTATGAGCATATGATTTCATTTCTCTTGAGTAATTACTTAGGAATGAAATGTGTGAATCATAAAGTAGGCAATGTTAAGTTTTAAGAAATTGTTGATATTTTTTCCTAAAGAATTTGTTTCATTTTCCATTCCCACTAGTAGTGATGAGTATGCAACTGCTATCCTTGCCAACACTCAGTACAATCAACATTTTTTTTTTTTTATTTTAGCCATTCCAATACCAGGTGCTAGCCATTATTTCCATCTTAATTTGCACTTCCCCAGTAACTAATGAAACTGAACTTATTTCTGTGTGCTTATTTGCCATAAATATATCTTCTTCGATAAATTGTCTGTTCAAACATTTTGCTCATTTAAAAGAACTGGAGTATCTTCCTATCACTGAATTTTGAAAATTCTTGATATAGTATAGACACAAGTCCTTTGTCATATATAAGATTGGTATTTTGTTCCAGTCTGTTTCTTGTCCTTTCATTCTTTTAGTAGTCACTTTCAAAGAGCAGAAATTTTTAATTTTGAGGAAATTCAAACCATCACTTTTTGTTTTATGGATCATCCTTTTGGTGTTGTGTCTGAGAAATCTTTGCTACACTTGAGGTCAAAAATCTGTATTTCCTCCAGTTTTGGGGTGCCTGAGTGGCTCAATTGGTTAAGTATCTGACTCTTGATTTCGGTTCAAGTCATGATCTCACAGTTCGCTCGCGCTTGCTCACTCTCTTTCAAAATAAATGAATAAACTTTAAAATAAATCTCCTATATTTCTTCCAGTTTTATAGTGTTAGGACTTATATTTAGATCTGTGATAAATCTTGAGTTAATTTTTGTGTTTAGTGCTAGAAATCATTCTCCAAATTCTGCTTTAGTAGAATTTCACAAATCTATTTTCATTCAGTTCAAAACACTTCCAGATTTCCCTTTTGAATTCTTCTTTGTATTTTGGAGCCCTGACATTAGGTACATAAATGTTTAGAATTGTTGTTTTCTGGATGAATGTCTTTTCATGACAAAATAACCTTCTTTACCCCTGATAATATTCTTTGCTCTGAAATCTTTATTTGATATTAATACAGCCACTACAGCTTTCTTTTGATTAGTGTTAGTATGGTATATCTTTTTTCAAGCCTTACTTTTAATATGTTTTTGTTTTTAAATTTAAAGTAAGCTTCTTGTAGTAAAGTTAGCATCACACAGGTCGTTCTTGCTTTTGCATCCACTCTAACGGTCTCTGTCTTTTAACTGGACTGAGTTTTGTTTTGTCTGTTTCTGTGTATGTGTTTTACCATTACATTTATCTTACTTTTTTTATTGCTGTATAATCAATTACCAGAAATTTAGCAGGTTGAAACAACACCAATTCATTATCTCCCAGATCTGTAGGTCAGAAGTCCAGGTGGGCTCTAATAGGTTCTCTTCTTAGGCTCACGAGGGCAAAGTCTAGGTGTTGGCCATGTTGGCCTTTTATCTAGAGGCTCTATCAAATAATTTGCTTCCCGCTCACTTAAGTTGTTAGAATTCAATTGATTGTGATTGTAGAACTAAGGTCCCATTTCCTTGCTGGCTGTCAGCCAAGGACTCCTTTCAGCTACCAGAGGCCATCCAGGATCCTTATCATATGACCCTCTCAATCTTCAAGTATCCAATGGTACACTGAATTTTTCTCTCACTTTGAATCTCTGAATTCTCTTGCTCCCAACAGAGAAATCTATCTGCTTTTTTTTTAAAGAGTTCAGTGATTAGGTTATATCTACCTAGATAATCTCCCGTCATCCTATAATTTAATACAACCACTCCCCTCATACCTCATCATATTCAGTCGTGTGGTTTAGGGAAGGAAATCTTTTGAGGCTGTTTTAGGATTTTGTTTACCACAACCATTAATGTGATCATTGATATAATCAGGTTTAAGTCTATGATTCTGTAATTTATTATCTTCTTGTTCTATTTTTTCTTTCTTTTCCTTTTTTTTTTTTTGCTTTCTTCTGGATTTAGTATATTTTTATTTTCCCCTTCTATCTCTTTTATTAAATCTTTAGCTCTAATTCTTGTTTTATTATTTTAATGTTTGTTTGGGGGTTTATAATATACATTTTTGATTTATCAGAGTCTGTCTTCAAGTGACATTATACTAGTTCGTGAATAATATAATAATGTTATGATAATATACTTTCATTTCTTCTCTTCTGGCCATGTTTTGTTGTTGTCCTACATTTTATTTGTACATTTAATAGAAACTCGTACTACCTACTATTTTTTTAAATATTAACTGTCTTTTAATGGTTTTTAAATAATAAAAAAATAACTTGCATATTGACCCACATGGTTCACATTTCCAGGACTTTTCATATTCCATTGTATAGATCCATATTTTCACATGGTATTATTTTCCTTCTGCCTAAGAGATTACCTTTAACATTTCTTACAGTGTGGGTCTGTTGGCAATGAACTCTCCTGGGTTTTATAGGTCTGAAAAACTTCATATTTTGCTTTCATTTTTTGAAGTACATTTTCAGTGGGCATAGAATTCTAATTTGTTTTCCTCCTTTCAGTACTCTAAAGATGCTGCCCCACTCTCTTTTGTTTACATTGTTCTCAAAATAATCAGTTGTCATGCTTATCTCCTTCCCCTTTGTATGTAACGTGTCTTTTTCTCTGGCCACTTTTAAGATTTTCTCTCCATCCATGGTTTTGGGCCAATTGATTATAATGTGCTTTTCTGTAGTTTTCTTCATGTTTCTTATGCTTGGGATTCATTGAGATCTTTAAAACTCTGTGTTTAGTAACACTATATGTTTGCTATATTTCAATAAAAAATAAAAACAAACCCCCCTTGTGTGTTTATAATTTTTATCAAATTTGAAAAAATTGTGGCCATTATTTCTTTGCATGTATTTCCTGCCTACATTCCTTCATGGAATCTAATCACATGTGTTTTACACTGAGGCTGCTTCAGAGCTTTCATTCTTTTCCCTCAATGTGTTTTATTTGGATAGCTTCAATTGCTATGTCTTCAAGTTTACTAATATTTTCTTCTACAATGCTTAATCTGTCATTAATCCCATCCAGTTAATTTTTCTCAGACATTGTAGTTTGATTTTGTGATTTTTTATGATTCATATATATATTTATTCATTTTATATATATATGTGAATATATTTATTCACATATATATATTTCCATGTCTTTACTTAACCTGTTAAATCTTTCCCATGGTTTTCTGAATATGTAGAATACAGTTATAATAACTATTTCAGGATTCTTATTTGCCAATTCTAACATCTGTGTTAGTTCTGGGTTGGTTTTAATTGATTGATTTTTGTCCTCATTCTGGGTTGTTTTTTTTTTTTTTTTTTTTGCTTCTTTGCATTCTATAATTTTTTATTGGATGCCAGACATCGTGAATTTTGCCTTGTTGAAAGCTGAGTATTTTTGTATTTCTATAAATACCTTGAGTTTTATTTCTGGTATGCAGTTAAGTTACTTGGAAACATTTTCATCCTTGCCTTGAAGATTTGCTAGGTGGGATCAGAGCAGTATTTAGTCTAGGGCTCATTATTTCCCACTACTGAAGCATAACCCCTCTGAGTACTCTACACAATGTCCTGTAAATTATTCATTTTTCCAGTCTGGCTAGTGGAAACAGGCATTATTCCCAGCCCTGTGTGGCTTCCTCTACTTTTCCTTCTAACCATTTCATTTGGTTACTCTCCTAGTCCTGGTTAGTTTCTTCACATACATGTGCTGATTAGTACTCTGCTCAATACTAAGGGGAACCCTACGTAGACTTCAATAGTGCCCTTGCTGTGTAGTTCTCTCCTCACTATCTTCTGTATTATAGCCACTTTGGTCCAACGAAAGTCTGTTTCATCTCCTCAACTAAGGGAGTCTATCAGGTTCCATCCAGACTCCCTCTCCCTGTGCCAGAGCTGGGAAACACTCTCAAGACCATAAGCCAGACAATCATAGGGTAACCTTTGTTTGTTTCCTGTCTCTCAGGGTTCACTATCCTTAGAAACCTAATATCCAATATGTTGTAAAAGAAATTTTTTTTCAAAAAAAAAATTGTTTCAGGCAGGAGGGGAATCCAAGTCCCTTATTCCAGCTTGTTTCAAAGTGGTCATATAAATTTACATTTTAAAAGTCTAGTAACATTGGGGCACCTGGGTGGCTCATCAGTTAAGCGTCAGACTTTGGCTCAGGTCATGATCTCACAGTTAGTGAATTCGAGCCCTGCGTTGGGCTCTGTGCTGACAGTTCAGAGCCTGGAGCCTGGTTCAGATTCTGCCCCTCCTCTGCTCTCACTCTGTCTCTCTCTCAAAAATAAATAAACAATAAAAAATTTCTAAAATGTAGTAACATTGACTCTTCAAAGTATGAAAAGCATATGTGATTCTAGAGAGATAGTTCAACTGAAATAACTAAAGAATACTGATATTATAGAAACTGTCTTAGCTATGATGATAGGAATTTGTAACTGAAGTATAACAACATTTATATGTTGTCTTATGTAGAGAGATTAATATCGCTCAGAGTTAAGGTTGTCCTGAAGTTGATATTTACTACAGATGTAAAAATAGTGAATTATAAAATTCTACTCTTCACATTTTCAAGCAAAGCCAGATTGTGCCAAATTACCTGAAAACTGAACCCATCCAGATAGAAAAGGATTTCTATAGTTACCATATAGACCCAAGAACATAAGCCCATTACACTCAGCCACTGATGTTAACCGTAACAGTGATAAAATTCTAGGTTTACCCAGTAGATAAAGAAATTATTTTTTAAAAACCTACCATTTTCCAAATCCTTAGGAAAATAGCATAATTTGTGCACCCTTTCTATGGTTTATGGACATTTGGATTTTTTCCAGGGGTTGGCTATTATAAAAAAATGGTGCAATGAACACTTATGTATATGTTTCCTGGTGTACATGGACACGTAACCCTTTAGGGTACATATTTAGGAGTATAATTCCTGAGTCATGTGGCAAGTGTATTTTAGATATACTAGATTATGCCAAACATGTTTACCAATTTATAATCCATCACCGGTAGTGAATGAAGATCACTTTTGGTTCACATCTATACCTACACTTAATGGTTTTTTTTTTTCCCTCTTAAAAAGATTTTTTTTTCTTTTTAAGAAGCCAGAGAAAATTATAAAGGTTATATTCATTATTAATTCTTTCTTCCATACATTTTCTCATTACATATAGTTTTTTCTTACTTTTGGGGTGCTTTAGATTCAAATATAAAGACAATATAACCCTGATTTTCACTAGAGGACTCACAGACTAAGGGATACAGAATTAGTGTAAAATATAAAAGACTCGGGTTTGTGATAAATAGAAGGTCAAAATAGGATCAATCTGTTTGTAATCATACCATAGAACTATAAACAATTACCAAAAAGATTCAGTTGACTGATGAGGAATCTTTAGTTATAATTAGGTAAAACACATGTGTCTGGTGTGTGTGTGTGTGTGTTTAAGTATAAGGAGAGAAAGAGACATTTTTTAAGGACAAATCAGGAATCAAATAAGTCCAAATCCTGAAAGTCCCCTTCATAGGATCAAGTCCAGAATTTATGATAAAGATCGCAAAACTTTTATGGTAAAGGCCAGATAGTAAATAGTCTAGGGTTTGTGGGCCATAAGTTTTCTGTCTCAAATATACTCAACTCTGCCCTTGTAGTGTGGAAGCAGCACAGACAATACATAAACAAATGAATTCAACTGTGCTTCAATCAAACTTTTTGCACAAGAACAAGCTGTAGACCTGATTTGGTCCAAGGGCTATCCTTTGTGAATCCCTGATCTAAGGCATGAAAACTTTAGTCAGATGATCCACAGACACCCTGTTAGTGTAAGTTAGTATCAGTTTTCCTATACTTTAGTGTAAATGAAGACTTCAAAAGTAGGTTATGATAGAGAGGATAGAAAGGAAGGAGAAAACACAATGAAGATGCCTGAGGGCACAGTAAAATACCACCTCCACCATAACTTTACCTCAGGCCAGTACTAGGATATATGATTCAGTGGAATTTTGCATTTCCAAAGACAATTATTATGCATGTGACAGACAATACATGTGACAGCAATATGCATTTCAGTGAATGAAAGGACTTTCTGGAAGCAAGAGTAACTTTACGTTTAAAAGACCAACACATTTCATTTTGCTAATGATAAGTTTAAATTTTTTTTAATGTTTTTACTTATTTTTGAAGGAGAGAGAGACAGAGCATGAGCGGGGGAGGAGCAGAGAGAGAGGGAGACATAGAATTTGAAGCAGGTTCCAGGCTCTAAGCTGTCAGCACAGAGCCTGATGTGGGGCTCGAACTCACGAACTATGAGATCATGGTCTAAGCCAAAGTCGGACGCTTAACTGACTGAGCCACTCAGGCGCCCCGATAAGTTTAAAATTTTTAAAACTTTTTTTAGGTTCATTTTCAAGAGATGGGGACAGAGTGCAAATGGGGGAGGGGCAGAGAAAGAGGGAGACACAGAATCCGAAGCAGCTCCAGGCTCTGAGCTGTCAGCACAGAGCCCAATGCGGGGCTCAAACCCACAAGCCGCCAGACCATGACCTGAGCGGAAGTCGGACACTTAACCGACTGAGCCACCCAGTTGCCCAGGTGGTGAGAAGTTTAACGTGGCCCACAAGTCAAAGTGTTCATGGAAATTTTATCCCTAAAGAAATAAGTATGTAGGGTTGTTTTTTGTTTTGCTTTGCTTTACATTTACTAGCTGAGAATTTCTTAGCCCTTACACCTTAGGAAATATAAAATATTGTGCCAGATTATTAAATACGAATGTTGCTTGAAGTCAGTACTTCAGAAAAGCAAATTATCTTTTAGTTCACTGAAACTCTACCCAATCAAAAATACCATTAGTATCCCAGCGAAAGAGGCTATAGAATCTTTTCTCATCTATAATATTCTTAGTGAATAATTAGCATAATAGAAAATCTATTTCATAATATTTAAAATAATAAGAGCTACTGCGAATTAAAAACCTATTATGTATCTGTAAAGAATTAGTCATAACAACTCTATCAGGTACAAAATATAATTACCACCCTATTTTATAGATTAAAAAAAAAAAACAACAGAGACGCAAAGAGGTTAAGTAACTTCCCCAGGGGCACACAGCTAGTAAGTATTGGGGCTGGGATTCAAACCGAGGCAGTCTTCTCTCAGGGTCTCTCTCTTTAAACAGTATGCTGTTCTGCCTCCAAAGAGACGATACCATTTATACTTTTTTTCTCAAATAGTATGTATTTAGGACCAGACCGTATGTAGCATTGAAAATTAGTCATTGACTAACTCTACCTTTTTTATTTAGGTTTGAAATTTCACTTGAATTTTTTTTAGTACAGTTGACACACAAAGTTACATTAGTTTCAGGTGTACAACACAGCAATTCAACATGCTTCTACTTATGCTGTGCTCACCACGAGTGTAGCTACCATCTGTCACCATACAATCCTATTACAATACCACTGACTATATTCCTTATGCTGTACCTTTTATTCTCATGACTTACTTGTTGCCTAACTGGAAACTTTACCTTTTAAGAGTCCAACACATAATAGAGATTTGATGCTTTAAAGAAATACAGAAGAAAACTTCCCACTCTGTTTGTTTGTTCCTATGTGGTATGTTACTAAAGAAAAAGACACTTTCCTCTTGTCTAGAACAACTTTGCTATGGACTAAGTGTTTGTGCACCCCCCAAATTCACATGTTGAAATCCTAACGTTCAGTGTAATGGAATTAAGAAGTGGGGTTTTGGGGAGTGATTAGGCCATGAAAATGGAGCCCTCGTGAATGGGATTATTTAAAAGAGAGCACTTTTAAAAGAGAGCACTCTTACCTCCCCTGCAGTGTGAGGTCACAAGGAGAAGACAGCTGTCTCTAAAACAGGAAGTGAGTTCTCACCGGATGCTGAACCTGCAGGCACTATGATCTTAGACTTCCTAGCCTTCAGAATAGTCAAAAATAAATGTTTAAGTCCCACGGTCTATGGTATTTCTGTTACAGCAGCCTGAAAGACTAAGACTAACTTACTTATAGATTTTTCGAAACTCTGTCCCTTTTTCCTCATCCTCCTGGCAAATTGGTCATACCGTCCTCAGTGCTTCCTACGGACCTGATTCCTACTGTTAATATGGCACTGATCCCATTGGATGGCAATAATTTGCTTTTATATTTGTCTTTTTCTCCGGACTATGGACTCCTCAGGGACAGAAAGTTTGTCACACTTCTCTTCATGTCTCCGGAATCTTCACAGGGTCTACTGTGGAAGGCACTCAAATGTTTGATGAATGGTTGAATGCACACACGAATCAATGCATTCCAAGCAATGGTTCCACGATTGTTACTCCCCCAAAGAAGAGATATGCCAATATCCAGCAGTGCTATAAAACAAAACAAAAAAATCCAAAATCTTTTGAAAAGATTCTTTCTTAATCGAACACATCGGTTTCACTTATTGCAGGAGTGTGTAAGCATGACTGGGGAAGGTTGCTGCCCCATAAAGAGCAGGCTCTGTAACTTAGAAGTTATGCTAATACATGCTAGCTGTCCCTTAGCGGCATATACTACCGCTTTGTCTTTTCAGAGACTCTTCCACAGGGGCACAGCTATGGTCCATTTACCCCCTCTCAAGTTTTAATAATATTGTTGAAGAATCTGTTATAAGAAATCGCTGAGAATGCTGAGGGGAATTGCTAAATAATTCCACAGCAGTTCCGCTTAAACATCTTAAGTGCTAGGCTACCAAAGACCAGTGCTTTTTCATCTGGCTTTGCTTTTTGTTTTCGTTTTGCATGAAACAATGTATCACTACTGTTGTTCTTCCAAATACAGTGTCGAAAGAAATTGGATTTTCAAAGCTTTCCTCTTGCTGGATTAAACTGTAATAAGTTTAAAATTTAAAAAGTGGTGTTTCAACTTAACACGGCTTTTTAAAACACTACAGTAGAAGGGAGAAATTGAAAAGTAATTTTTATTCTTTTGCTTTGTCCTTCATGACATGAAATCCTTTGCTAAATTATTCTACTTGGAAGGTTCAGGGTTGCCTTTTTGTGATGGCATGTATATTTTTTTTGTTTGTTTGTTTTTGTTACAATGTAGGATTATTGCTTTTCAAAGGGTGGTGTCACAAGAGGATGCTGTAAAAATCCAGAGATGCTGCCAGTAATTAGGCAGCTGGGTGGCCTAGAAATCCTCTCCATTACACTGTTGCTTCTCTGCCAGCTCTCCCTGTTCTCTCTTCTGGGGAAGAGGAAAAAAAAAAAAAAAAAAAAAACACCCAAAACAAAACAAAACACTTTTTTTTCTTTACATAGTTCTTACAGGCAGAATGAATAAACCTTTTCTTTTTCACTTGCCAGAGTCTTCTGACACAACATCAACTTCCATATTTATGATTCATGCTCCTTGCTTTGATTTATAATTAGTTGTCAAAAACACGTTTAATGAATGATCAGGGCTATAATATTTAATGTGTTAAGGGAGTTCTACTCACAAATCCATGGGCTGCCCACCTGTACATATGCTGCCCACATGGATTAATACTGTGTCCATTTTTTAAACCAAAACAGTTCTCAAGTATGTATCACTGATAACCAAGCTAATACATGCCCAGAGCTTGTAATAGATGAGTGTCAGCCTAAGGACACAGAACAGGTTTTGCTCTTCTCCATCTGTCTCTACCTCTCTTTCTGTCTCTGTCTCTCTCAATCTCTGATGTCTCTCCTTTCATTCCAACATGTGGTTTTGAGAAATGAACTCAAATGCATGTGTGTGTGTATGTTTTGAATTGTCTTATTAGGGTATGTGCGGGAATTTGTAGGCTATGTGTGGTGGTGCTTAGTAGGCATTCCAAAACTATTTATCGAACTGAATTATGGGTATTTGGATTTCTTTTTCAAAACTTTTTGAGGCTGGGTGTAGAGGGCTGAATAGAGCCCCCCGGCCCCCCCAAAAAGGTATATCAATGTAATAATCCTCAGAACTTGTCAATATTACCATGTATAGCAAAAGAAAATATTACCTTAAATAGTAAAATATTACCTTAAATGGTAAGAGATGTGATTGAGTTAAAGATCATGGAGGAAGAGCTTATCTTGGATCATCCCATAGTCCCTAAATGCGATCACAGATGTATCCTCACAGAAGGAAGCAGAAGGGGTTTTGAGGCAAACACACAAAGGAGAAGGAGGCAAAGTGAACACAGAGGCAGAGTTTCAGTAATGCAGCCACAAACTAAGGAATGCCAAGGAACACAAGGCAACCACCAGAAACTCAAAGAGGCAAGGGACCAATTCTCCCCAGAGTGCAACTGTGCTGACACCCTGACTTCAGACTTCTGACCTCCAGAACCATGAGAGAATACATTTCCGTTGTGTTAAAGTGCCCAGATCGTGCTAATTTGTTGACAGCAGCCCCAGGAAACTATATGCAGCTAACCTCAGGAACCAGGCAGGTAAGGGCCTGCAGATGCGGGAGAAGATGCCTAGACCCGTGGGGCAGGCCAGGAAGGCTCCAAAAGTAAGGCAGAAAGTGAGGAAAATCATATTGGCCCAGATGTTGGTCCCTACGTAGGAACACAGCAAACCAAGTGTGATCCAGGCAAACATTGATATTTGAGGAGACCCAAAATAGCACAGAGGGAACTGCAGCAGTAATTCAGATGGGGGGGGGGGAGGACGTCAAGTGGGCATCAGGATGAGCTGTGATTAATTATTAATATTCATAGGAGAAAACATTACCTTAGAACTCAGTTTCCCAGGCTTTGAACTATCACTCACCTATCAGGTAGGTTTCATTTTTCCCATTTGATACATGAGAAAAATAAAACACAATGGAGCTTAAATTAAAAATAAATATTCAAGATCACAGAGATAGTAAGTGGCAAAAACAGGATTCAAACTCAAGTCTGTCTGACTCCTAGCCTATGCTTTCCACTCCTGTGCTGTAAGCCCCTCTCTGCTTTCCTGCCCTAGTCAGCAGAGTTATAACAGCAACAGGATCCAGGCCTGGTGGGCGGCATCCAGGATCCAGGCCCGGTGGGCGGTTGATAGGAGCTGGACTGTGCCAAGGCTCTGCCCCGTCCTGGGCAAACCTCCAGACCAATCAAGGAGGGAGGGTAATGAACAGAAGAGAAATGAGTGTGGGGTTCAAGGTAAGTTACATTCAGGTTCAGGACTGACCAGTGGCTGGCTATCTGATCTCTGTCCAACTTCTTCATCTTTATAATGTGTTATCTATCCCACAGAATCAGTCCATGATGTTATATATGTAAGTAAAATGACTACTTCAGTATCTGTTGAGAAAAATGGCTTCCTGTTACATGATAGGATTTTGAGAAGGTTGGACAAATACTGACAGGCATAGTTATCGCTACTGTAAATTACCACACAGTCTTATGCTTTGTTTTTTTGAAGTAAACACTGACTTAAATTAAAACTATAGAAAAATATATGTAATACATAAATATAAAATTATATATATAATACCATATTAAAACTATAGAAAAATATATAATTTTATTTATATATAATATATATACATATAATATATAAAATTATATATACATGTATATATACTATAGAAAATATATAATTTTATTTATATGTAATACATTTATATGTATACAATATATAAAACTATATATACATATATACATCTCTCTCTATATATATATAATACCATAAGCTTGGTGTCTTATAAACAACAGAAATTTACTTCTCACAGTTCTGGAGGCTGGGAAGTCCAAAATCATGGTGCTGGTAGATACCAGGCCTGGTGAGAGCTTCCTGGTTCATAGCCATCTTTTCACTGTGTCTTCACATGGCAGATGGGGAAGGGAGTTTTCTTGTGCCCCTTTTATAAAGGCATTAATCCCATTCTCCATCCTCATGACCTAATCACTCCCAAATATCCCACCTTGTAATACTATCACCTTAGGGGTTAGGTTTCAACATATGAACTTTGTGGGGACACAAATGTTCAAACCATAGCAGTTTGGTTTGATGAAATGGTCATGTTATTAGAAATCCAATCCCCTACAATCCCTTGGTTTCCTGTCTCCACAATTAACTAGATTTGAAAAGTACCTGGGTTTCATCCCCAAAAAAGGCATGTTATTTATTACAAATATAGATAACTATTTAAAAATTTTTTAATGTTTATTTATTTTTGAGAAAGAGAGAGACAGAGCATGAGCAGGGGAGGTGCAGACAGACAGGGAGACACAGAATGTGAAGCAGGCTCCAGGCTCTGAGCTGTCAGCACAGAGCCCGACGCGGGGCTCAAACTCACAAGCCGTGAGATCATGACCTGAGCCAAAGTCAGATGCTTATCCGACTGAGCCACCCAGGCACCACGATAACTATTTTAAAGGGCTGATCTGTATTCTGACATTCAAAATATATTAGGCTACATGTGATGTAATTTTGATTGGCTTTCCTCATCAAAGTTTTGGGATGTGAATTTGGAATCATCCTCTTGGGGTGTACCAATCTTCCAGGCACAGGTTCTTCCTTACAAGCACACAGTGTTCACATTTTAATGGAATTATTCAATAGTTAAAAAAAACCATATTAAATATAAAGCATTTTGTGTTTCTTGAATTTTTCTCAACTGAACATTGCAAACAGAGTTGATTTGAAATACAAGTTGAGACTAAAGAAGAGATAGGAACATTTTTTTTCTTATTTTCTAAAATAAGAGAGTAAATGGAGGCAATAATAAAATATATATATACATATAGATACATATATAGATACATGTATACGAAATATATGTACATACATATATATACAAATGTGAGTGTGTGTACATATGTATGTATATAGTATACACACACACGTATGTGTGTATATATATATATATATATATTTGCTGTAGTAAAATAAAATAGATACTTCAAATAGAATTATTTGATGGATCACTCAAAAACTTAAACAAAAACTTTCAAAATCCTCCATTTGGCTTTAAATAATCACTTAACTTTAAAAAAAAAAAAAAGACACTCTGAAAGTTTATGAGCTGTTCATGCTTCAGAAGTAAAGATAATACCATCGACCCACCACCGGTAAGACATGTTCTTTGAGTGATTTTTGTTTTAATATTGACAGTGTTTTCTGATAAATGTGAATTCTCTCTCATGCTTCCTTTACAACCAGCAGCACACATTTACAAATGGCTGACTTTGGTTATTGAGGCATCAGAAGCATAGAGCTAGAACAAAGCATACTTGCACTCATTCATGTGAGATCAAATCAATGACCTTCACCTCATTAGCACGTTTTCCAACCAATGGATAAAGCTACAGTGAACTCCTTCCTCTGGGAGGAGTTGTCAAAGCTGACTCTTACATGAAGGCCTCAAAATCCTTTCCAAAGAACAAAATGAGAACAAATAATAATCCAGTCCTTACAATCTGACTTTTAGATCTACACTTAGTCACTGGTTGATCCAAGTGAGTGAAGGATGGCGATAACCTCATTTTTATATTTGGATGTATCAGAGATATCAGATTCTTAGGAGCATGAAAGGTTCAACTTGGTAGTGCTTTCTTGAGAGGAGGTAAAATATCATGTGTCCAGGAAAGAAAGTGTAATAATAGGGTCCAGAATTACTTAGTTGTATACCGGAAGACATATCGGTAGTTATTTTAAGTGATTACAGGCTGTATCTTACAGTGTTTAAATGGTGAAAAGTCATGGTCAGCCTATGTAAAAATTTGAAAATAACCCATAAATAAAACCACACCGACATCAAGCAGATTCCATCCAAAGGTACATGATAGGCTTGACTGAATTAATTACTTAGTAGGACCAGCACTGAGAGCCTGAAAATATCCCCACTTGTTCTGAAAACATGAGAGCCCCCAATGTAACAACAGCTTTTCCAAATTTATTGTCTATCCTTTTGTCTTTGTACCAGAAGCAAATAATTTTTTTTAAATGCTAATTGGCGGTTCTGCAAAGATTCCACAGTGCCCCCACACTAATTGCATCACCTGCAGAATTCTCAGTTGGACTCCATTCCAACCTGTACAGTCAGGAAGTCTGACAGGAAAATGTATGCTCAAAGTTCTCAACAAAGGGGAAATTACTTTACAGTCTGCTATAAACATGTGGAGATAGCTGAAAGTTATTTCATTTCATTCATTAGGGATGGTCTAACTTGGCTAATCTACACTGTGTTTAAATTATATAGCTGCTTTTCCTAATTTTTGGGTAAGTGCTATATTTATGGCCCACATGCTGAATATTTGAAATAGTTTGAACCGATATATATGGCACGATGGCTTGTTTATACTTGAGTTGATTAAATTGCCCACTCCACATTTTGCATGGTTCTCACATAAATTATTTTGATCAATGTAAAAGTTGCTTAGGCTGAAGGAATTATGTGTTTGACAGCTGGTTGTTAGTTGTTGGCTCCAAGCAGTTGATCAAAAAAAAAATTTCAAATTGGGGTGGGGGGAGCCCTTCGCAAGACTGAGAAGCTGATTTGCTACAAAACCCACGGAGCACATGGGAAAGAAAAGTTTAAAGCCATTATACACTTCTTTTTGTGGTTCTAATTGTTACAACTGTGACTTACAAAAAGTTGATTTCCTCATGCCTGAGATTTGTCATCTCAAATGGAGCTAACATTTGCATCAACCATATGAGACTGCCAATTTTGTAGATCATAAATGGTCAAACTTCAGCAATTTCATATAGTTCATTCTAATAAGATCCATATCGTAGGATTATTAGAAGGATGAAATAAATTAATGTAGATAGACCACTCAACACAATGACTGAAATGTATTAAGTACATGCACAATAAATGTTAATAATTTCTAAAATATTATTCCCATATTTAAGGCTGGGTTAATGTAAAGAGAAGTGCACAGTACATACCAGTCATTTCTGCTTCAAATGTTGTTTCTGTACCATCTCACTTTTCACTGGTAGGGCCAGGTGAGATATTACTAAGCAGTAATCCAGATTGAGGCAGGGCCACCTGTTCCATAAGGTGGGGTGGGTGCCTGATTCAAGACAGGACAGTCCACAAGCAAAGCCAAGTACAAGGAGGTAATAAGCACAGGTGCTGAGGATTGAGTCTGGGAACCATTATTTCATTCCAGAATCTGGTCACTGAAGCTGAGTTTGGAAAATTCAAATAATATAGCCAAGAGTGGCTAAAGAGTCAAGTTGTAGTCATGGGTCATGAGTTAGAGAGTAAGTCAGAAAGACTCCAAAGCTTCAGGTATAGGATGAAATGTATAGCTTCCAGCTGGCAATGTCAGTGATAAAGTCCCAACCCAGGACTAGAGGGTTTGAGTCATCACACAGCATCCCAAGTCATAAGGTGCTGGCTATCTGGGGAATGTGTTTTTGCCTTTGGATGCCCTGGGTCCTGGGAGCTTCCTGGATGGTTCTTAGCTCTACCAGTGTAATTATGTTTACTCTGTGGATACGAAGGCACTCTCTTTGTTACAGTTCTGTTATCTCCCCAGAGAAAGACAGATGAGGTCAGGATATGAATTTGATATATTTTCGTGCTGTTCAATCAAAAGACCACAGCACCTTCTAAGAAAATTGCCATGACTCTCAAAGCTTCAGTTTCTCCACAAATTATCTACCCAGCATGTTTCAAATCAAATAAGAATATTTGGTCTTCATATATATTACCCATCTTCATCATGAGGTCACTTCAAGATTTAAGACAAAACCAAAAGAAATGTTAAATATCTCTTGTCTTAATTTTAATAGAATTCAATTGTAATAAGATATATTAATAGTAATAGCTATAAATGTTAATATCTATGAGTAGCATGTATAAAACAGTAAATACTTTTTCATACTATACTAGATACACTGAATATTTTAGTTATAAATGTGTGTGTATTCACATAATTGAGGAAAAATATTCTATTTAATGCTAGAAAGTAGCTTACATAGAAGTGAACCAATAATACATCATACTATATTTTAGAAGAACATTTTGTAATGTAAGACTATCAACTCTTCACTAGTGATTTGTCAGTGATCTGGTGTATCTTTTGATGGGTATGCTATTATTGACAATGAAGACTACCCATGCGCCCGTTCTACATAGACCCACTTTAGTCCATGCTACTTTATACCAGCTATTTGAATGGCTATTATCTAGAATGGTAAAATGAAGACAGCTTGAGACAGACACAAACCTGACTCTCCCAATTACTGTGTCAATGACCAGCAAAGTAATTATATCTCCAGGTCTTGGTTTTGTCCTCTATCAATAAAAGGGGGAATTTTTACCTCAGAGGGCTGTTGTGAAAAATACACGGGAACTAAAGATACCACCACAGTTCTGTAGAACAGGGATATACTTCATAAGCCTTAATTTCTACTTCTTGTCCCTAGAATCACAAGTCCCAACAAGGGGTATGGGTTTGAAGTAAGCTGTACCAATGTAATTAGAATTATTTCCTACAATAACTTTGGTAGGAATAATAAAAAAGTACCGGCTGCATAACTCTATATAAATTGCTTAGTAATAGCATTTAATCCTCATAAAAATACTGCTGTCTTCATCTTACCACTGAAAAAGTATTGAGACTCAGGAAGCCTAAGATCACAGAGTTGACAGCATGGTTTGGAACCGAACCCAAGTCTTCTGACTTGAAGTATACTAATCTTGCAATCTAGTCTCTTAAGTGGGGATTATCCTGATGAAATGCCTTAAAATTTCTTATCCGGAGAAATGGGTTTTCTCATGAATGATCATCCTACAAGGTAGAAATGATATGATATTCATCATAAAATATTAATGCATTATAATAATATAGAAAGTGAGAAATAGCTGGGAGATTGCCAGGAGCTCTAGGGCTGACCCCTGACTTCCTAGTCGGGCTGATTCTACTTCCAGCATCTATGTGGCTAGATGTCTTTCCTTTAGGGACAAGCCAGGTTCACCTACCAGTAAATTTAGGACATTTTCCTTCAGTTAATTAGCCTTTTAGCCAGACATAGATTCAGTAAAAAGGGGCCTTGGGAGAATCCAGTCAATTTGCCAACTAGTAACTTCCTCCTTCTTGTGTGCAAAAAGGAGAATAGAACCTGCTTTATGGCATAGTCAAAGGGCCGATTCAATTGGAAATTTTAGATCCAAGATGTTGATGTTGAGTTGGTAACCATTATGTTGTAAAGATGCAGCTAAAAACACATTGTTATGAAGCTGTAAAATCACTGATTCCTTTTTGTTTGTTTGTTTTGTTTTATCTGATACACTGGTTTCATCTGTGCTGGTCCTTGACTCCACATTTTTCAATGTTGATGATAGTTCATGTATCAAATGGAACAGTGTGATATTACTGGAAAAAGGTGAGACAGAAAAGGAGCTTCTCTTTTTTCTGATACCAAGATTATCAGATCCAATGGAGAGGAGAGGAATACAATACAAGTTGTAAATGTGAGGACTTGCTAAGTTTCTTGGAAGTTCTTAGCTGAGGAAGAATGGATATTAATTTCAAGGAAATATCTGTCTTCTAGCCATTACCATAGGAAAAAATACGTACACATTACTTACATATTGGGCCTTGAAAGGCAAAGCATACACATAAATTGTGAGATATCTGTCCCTGCTTAATTTAATAAGGTTAATATCCTTTTATGTTTCGAAGCATCATTATTCATCAATGCTTGCTCTTGTGTAGAGGATACAGTCCTTGCCGAAGTCATTACATCTTTTGGCAACTAGAAAGCTTTTTCCAAGGATGCCTCCATCTTCTCCTCCACATGTCAAACTACACCAACTGCTACACCTACTGGCAGTGGTGAAATTGCAGGGGTGCCTCCTGCCTTTCTTGTCAAGAAATACATCAGCGCTTTGAGGAAATAAACTGGGCTGGAAAAGGTCTGGCAATGCTCTTGCTGGTTTGAACAGAAAAGTAATCTACATATCACTGTCATCCCGTACCTCTGAAGATGTCAGGAGGCAGGTCATTTCTCTTTGCTGAAGTGCTTTTTCTTTTATTACCAGCCCTATAACAAGATTATTGAAATGATTCAACAATAGTCATGCCACAGCTATGGATACTTGTTGAAAGTAAATAATAAAAGCATTTTATCTGAATGGCTGTCATTTTCCTGTTGAGGGATACATCTGGTACATAAAGTACATTTGTATGCATGTCTGCCTTATGTGAACTGCTCTAATTTGGTTATCCTGATAGGTGCCATTGTAGCTTCATTCTAACAATATTAGCAGAGAGGAAGAGGTCACCCGTTTTCAAACTGTAATTTGCAGTCACTCCAGTCAAAGGGATTGCAGCAAGATTGAAACCTAGTAAGAAAGGATTTTAAAAAGACTCCTGGAAAGGATTCAAGCACCATACCATAATTCGACATTTAAGTTCACCTGAAGAAAACTCCATTAGAAAAAGGAAACCAGGGGGGGTGACTGAGTGGCTCAGTCAGTTAAACATCCAACTCTTGATCTCAGCACAGATCTTGTTCTCAGGTCTCAGGGTCATGAGTTCAAGCCCCACATTGGGCTCTGTGCTGGGCATGAAGCCTACTTAAAAAACAAAAAAAATCAGCTAATGAAGACAAATAAAAAAGGAAACTAGTGCACCGTGTTGAGACTAAAAAGTAGTAACAAAGTATAAGTTACTCAAAATTAGAGGGTCACATGCTTTTTTAAATTAGGTAAGAGCTGGGTCACTTTTAAACAATTAAAGTGTAATTGTAACTCTATGTTTAATTTTCTTAAGTTCCATTTTCCCTGAAAATTTTAAGCAACAGGGACTCAAGAATTGTTAATTATTTCATATTTTTTCTATTTTATTCCCAGCAAGAAACCAAGAATTTTGCAGAGATTTAATTAAATAAAATTTTCATTTTCCTTATACTTCAAATAAATAAAGTAATCAGAAAAAATTGCTTAGATCAACTCACTCAGTGCAGAGAAAAAATGTCATGTGTATCTAGAATCAATTCACTGTATTCTAAAAACGTTTCTTGAGTACATCTTGGGTGTCAGGCATTTTGCAAGGCACTAGGCAAAGAGTATTGTCTTTATGGACCTTATTGCCCACTTGGTAGGAAGCAGATACCAAACAAACGAAAACAATGAAGTGTGCTAAATGTTAAAAATAAGATGTTCTCTGGCTAAAAGTCAAGCAACCGGGAAGGCCTTATGGAAGAAATAAAGTTTAAACTTTCAAGTAAATGATGAGTGGAAGTTAGCCCAAGAAGAGATAGGGAAGAGGGCATTAGGACAAAGAAACAACATCCACCCAAGTCCATTCTCCAGACAGAGCAGAAATTTTAAGCAAGTTTTGTATAGTAAGAGTATAGAGTACAAGGTGAGGAGATGTCAGAGATAAGGCTTAGACTGTAAAAGCTGGGTTTGAACTTGGAAGCCACTGACCCATTTTATAGTTTAAAGTAGGGGAGTAACATGGTAAGATGTGAGCACTGGAAAACCATTCTGACTACAGTTTCAAGAATATTTTAGAAAAGAGCATGGCTGGGAGAATGGGAGACAGAAGTTTATTTCAACTGTCTAGCTGAGAACTAATGGTGGCCCAGGCTAGGGAGTTGGTAACAGAAATGGTTTAGGATATGGGATGTAGCAGAGTTGATGAATAAATATAAGAGATGTTGAAGAACGAGGAATAAAAATCATGGGCTTTTGGGGCAACTTAATGGATGGCAGTGCTCTTTACTGAGACAGGAAATATTGGAGACAATCAAGGCTGATTGAAATTCTGAAATATTAAATGCATGGCAGAAAACAGAAAATATTACATAGCTATTTAGTTCTCTTTAAGTATATATTGTATATAAAAATATATAAAGATATAGGATGCTTTATTTCATTTTTCATAAAACTAGACTGCATAATTTATTAATCACACTATTTGAAGGAAGGAGATCTGAAACTATTAGTATGCTTTCCCAAGAAGGAAAACATTAAGCACTGAACAATTAAGTGGCCTTCTCAGAACAACCTAATAAATCAAAGATTAGATACAGGACAAGTTGACAACTTTTTTTTTTCTTATATGGAATTCAAACGTTCAAGCTGAAAACGCCAGGTTGACCTAACTTGTGTCTCCAAAATACACTTTCTCTTCATGGCACTGAATACTGAACACCTATATGCTCAGTACTGCCTTTCAGTCCCATGAAGAAAACAAAAAGTATGCACACATTGCCTCTCACTTAAAGTTTCTTATAATTATTAATTCACTCATTCATTAATTAGTGCATTGCATACATATTTTGAACACTCACTATTAGCTCAGTCAGGTTGGACCCTTGCATGGGTTTACAAAATACAAAAGATACACTCCTTACTTTCAAAGGGCTTGTTACCTGGAAAATACTTAGACTCTTTATCTGTACTCAATGCAGTATCAGTGGTTAAGATAGAGAAATACAGAGGAAGGACTCTCAGGGAAGGTGATGCTTGAATGGTGGAGCTGAACCCTAAAGATGAACAGGAATTGACTAGGAGAAGACTGGAGAAGGAGTATCAAGAGGTAGCTGCACATGGAAAAGGACAGAGGTATGAAATCACTTGATGTATTTGGAGAAGTGCAAGCAGTTAGAGAAGCAAGGAGGTAGGTAGAGACTCTGAGGGTTATTTTTGTTGTTGTTGTTGTCAGGGAAAAGAGATTGATTTTGTCCTGACAGTCCTGGGAAGCCACTGCAGTTATGTGACCTGTCTATATTTCCTATACTGGAATATCTCTAACATGGTAGTTAACCTTGAGCCAGTCTGGAAGTAGAAAGCCTCGTTGAAAGGCCATTTTATGTGGTGGTTGTAAAGGTGGAAAGTTAGGGACAGATTTGAGAAAGACTAGTTTGGTGACTGACTAAACATGGAGGGTGGGGCAGGGAGAAATCACAGTCTGAGGCACCTAATAAGCATGTGATGAATGATCCCTTCTATACTCATCAGTATTTCCCATGCACCAATGCTGTAAGTATTGCTATTAAACTGACTCTTTAGCTTCTCCAATCTAATACATCACAAAGTTTACTGATTTCTTTATATCAAGATTTTTTTTTAGATAGGCCCTCTTTGATTTTCCAACTGCCACCGTCTCATGGCAAATTTACTACAATTTTCTTGACTTTCCTGCATAGCTCTTTATTTGATGTGTCAATTTCCTTAACTGTGTTCCTTTTGGTGGAAAAGATACTTTGTTCTAAGTATGTAACTAATTTATCCTAGAGAAATTCTCAGAAGGAAAAAAATAATATTTTCTTGGTGACTGTTTTTTAAAATCTTGAAGTTAGGAAAAACATGGCCCTTGACTTTGTTATTTAAGTGTATTGAAATGATTTAATGCTCAAGGTTCTATCACAGGATTAAGCACATTGCCAAGAAATCATATGATTTTTATGTTTCTCAATTTTCAAATGTATATTTCCTGATATTTCCAACCTGCCCATGGAAAACCATTATAAAACACTGTAAGGTGAATTTTGAGTGCCAAAACCTATCAAGCATAGTCAGAGATTGTATTTAAGATTTTTCTTGTTAAAAGGAAAAGTATATAATACTTGACTAATAAATGAAATATATTTTTTCTTGTAGTTCTTTTAATGTTTATTTTAGTTTTGAGAGAGAGAGAGACAGAGTGTGAGCCGTGGAGGGGCAGAGACAGACAGACAAAATCTGAAGCAGGCTCCAGGCTCTAAGCTGTCAGCACAGAGCCTGATGCAGGGCTGCAACTCACAAACCATGAGATCATGACCTGAGCCGAAATCAGACACTTAACCGACTGAGCCACCCGGGAGCCCCTCTTGTAGTTTTAATTATAGTAAAATTTTATTCTTGGAAGCCATGTTCTAAACTTGATCATTAGTACTGAGTGTAATAGAAACTGCAAGCCCACTGCCATCATTCCAAAAGTAAATTCTTGTAAAGAAAGTGACTTTAAATAATTTTTTTTCAATATTTCATTCTAGGTAACACACAATCACAGGCTGGAAAATATTTTGAAGTATACCAGTGAATGAATTGTGTTAAATTATGGACTTATTTCTTTAGTTTTTTTAAACTTGGGTTTATAAGTCTATGAAATGTATACAGTCTTATAAACTAAACACTTCACACAAGGTAAACTTGAATAAAGTATAAATAGGTTGAAAGATTAGAAAGGTTAAAATGCTATTGTAGGTATATATATAGCATCAAAAGTTATGATTAAGAAATGTGATACTTCACAATTGATATGTAAAACAGTGTAGCCTAGAAATGTTGTCATATTTTGTTTTCCATACAAAGATTTAAAAAAACACATAGAAGTATTTTCCTATCTTGCACCATTCTATACATAAGCATCCATCAGCTGGCCACTTTCGATGAGGAAAGAAGCTGAGTTGACAATAGTTAATGGAAAACATGAAGGGTAAATCTTAATGGAAAGAGAATTTCATCTGACCAGGAGTCTTTTATCCATTTCATCCCAGTGGTGCTGTTGTTACTTTGACATTGACATTCACATGAGTTATAAAATGAAAAAGAATTTCCGTAGAAACAGCTAGCCAGCTTTGTTAAGTAAAACAAGTCCTTTTACCTTCATAGTCTAATATAGGAGTAAAGAACAGTGAATGAGAATAAGGAACATACTTTCCCCTCTGGATCCTCTTAAGTGTTTGTATTTCATGTAATTAGGAGGCTGTTCTTATCATTTTATAGATACATTCAGTGTTGCTATAGCATTTAATTTGCTTTACATTTGAAAATTTTCGTTTGAAGGTCTGACATTTTATAAATCACAAATAGAAACAGGTGACTTGACTCAGGCATTCTGGGTTGTGTCTTTCCTACTCAGCAAAATTGTGCCAGTGCTCTCTGGGAAATCCTAAATCTAAGTTTCAAGAACAAGAGGCAGTAAAGCAACAAACAGTTATTGAACACCTAGGCTTGGATGCAATATTTTACTAGGTACTAAGAGAGTGCCTGTAAAAGCAATGGCAAAGGCAACCCTTGCTTTCAAGGAAGCTTGCAAGACTTTTTGTGGAAAGCAATATATCACGGGAATGCACACATCATTTTGTTCATCAAGAAATTAACTCCAAATACATAGGTAGTGAAATTAGAGGTGCTTTATTATCTGTGTTCTTCTATTAATCTACTTTCTATAAAGATCACTGTCAAACAATCTGCATTCATTGTTAACGTAGATGGACATTAATGTTTATCATATATACATTTCATTATACCCTGAAATACAACATTAGTAAACTGAAAGAGAATTAGCTTGAGCCAAGGCTTGTTCATCTCATTTGGAGATAAAATTTAGGGAACAGAATTATGTTTGCTGAATGTTAGCTTACTATGAGGTAGCTACTGTCCTAGTTCACAAAATACATCATTTTATTATATCCTCATAATTCCGTGGGACAGGCATTATCCCCATCTTTTTAATGAAAAAGTTAAGATTCAGAGAGACATCAATTAAATTGACGTTCTCACGTATTCTCTGGATTGACTCGACTCTTTAGTTTTTTCCTGTTACATGTGCTAAAAGTTAAGTTCCACTTACACAGGAGGAGGAAAAACGCATTTCTAATTTATAATGCCATTAAAACACTTAGGAAAAAGATTGGTCAGAATAATGTCAGTTTTAGAATTAATACTAAAGGTAGAGAATACATCAATGCTATAGTGAAGTACATTTTTTTACCCCCAAAAAATAGCAACTGGTAAATTCAGGTGAAGAGAAAATGAAAAAATGTGCTAAAATCTGTAAATACTCCAAAGTTTAGTGAACTTCTATTCATCCTTCAAAGACCAGCTCAAAGGTGACCTCCTCAGGCAGAGTTAATCACTGCTACTGCTGTACGTTGACCTGTATTTCAGTACATGGCAATTGCATTATCACTATTTGTGCACCTGTTTCTCTTGTGGTATGTTGAGCCTCACAGAATTTGTATCTTCCTTTTGTCCCAAGATTTGGGATTTTAATAAAAGTATGTGTGCTCTACAAGTGGACAGATTAGTAAATGCTAATCATCTGGAGCATGAGGGTTGTTCAGTCATCAGAAACACATTCCCGATAATTTTTTAGCTCCTTTTTCTCTTTTATTGGTAGTGTATTTCTTCCTAATACACCTCGGGATTTTTAAAAAAATTTTAATATACTTCCATTCTTTATTAATGTCATGACATCTCAACAGTTAGTGTCCATTGTATTCAACTTTATAACACAGTTTTGAAATAATTTCACCAAAATTTATGTAATTTTACTTTGATATCATTGCGTCTATGTTTAACACCAATAGACCTTTTCTTTTGGAATTCTAAGATAAAATTGATGGCCAAAATAAAAAAAAAATACAATGCATTAAAATCTATGTAGTTTCCCCCCCCTCCCTTTCTATAAAATAAAGATGAAAACAAGGTCTGTTATGAATTCTCCATGTTATCTACTTTTTTTTATTATCCAAGTGGTTCAAATATGGGGAAATTGCTTTAGAGCAAACATATAGGGGAAAAAAGCGAATGTGTGGAAAAATAAAAGCCTCAGTGTATAGTACTATTCTTCAACAAACCCTGTTTTCTTTATTTCCATATTAAACAAAAGGGCTAGTCATATGTAAGTTAATAAAGTGAGCACAAGGGAGATGTACCTCCAAATTAGAGCCAGACGGTGAATAACATAGCAGGAATGTACTTAAAGCCTGGTACCAGCTCGTGACAAGGTCTGTTCTCTGTCTTAGCCCTTGATTTTTGGAAAGGCTTCAGGAGCTCTGAGAAAAACTTTCAACCTGACAAGCACTGCAGGGCTGGGAAAGGCTCCTGTTTTAATTCAGCCCAGATGTGATCTCTAATGAAAGCATTATGACTCTGCAGCTGCAGTGGATGGTAGAAGCATTTTTAGAAGAATAAGTTATTTTAAAAGATTTTCTTTTTCTCTCTTAACAATTATGCTTGACCTGTGCTACAGTAAAATCTTAAGATACACTATAAAACAATTTATAGTTCCATGCCTCGTACAGTTGGAATATTGTACTAAACTTCATGCAAAGGAAAGAGATACGAGAACTCAGGATGTATGTACTATATAAATAGGTTTACCATCCTGAGATAGATTGCCTAATCCAGTAATTCTCCAAACGCTAAGTTTCAGGCACATGTAGCATGAAAATATTAAGCCAAGCAGAAAACTGATTCTCACGATAGAAGCTAAATTATGCACCCGGACATTACTTGCTTATTCATATGTGCATTATATCACAATCCCCGGTAGGTATACATGCACGTATATAAGTAATATGTTTGTTAATTTACATTTTTAAAAGTAAATGTAAAATGAGTATCACTTCAAACAGGCAATGATAAAACAAGATCTTAGATGGAGAAAATGCACTTGAATAATCTGACTTGCTCCTTCCATATTTCAGAAACATAAGATGCCATAGTTCCTAAATGTCAACCTGCCTTCATCTCTATGTGAGGGGAAATCCTCCACTCAATATGATTTCTGTTTTCACCAATAAAATAGAAAAATAAATGAACAATGTTTGGGGGGAAATGTGAAATTATGATTATTTTGAAGCATTCTTTGTTTGCCTTGTTTATTGTTTTGGAAATGCTCTAGTTGAGAGGCATCCAGTGGGGACTCAGGGAAGAGCATTTTACATATTTATAGAAACATTTGCTAACCATATAACATTCCAGCTAAAGAAAAACCTCCATTAAGCCCATAAAATAGTTTCTAAGCTGTTATAGGAAGTTATTTTCTAAGAGTAACAAGAAAAAAGAAAAAAGAGGGAAGAACTGAATGATTGAAAGGTATTAAATGATTCTGTTTGAGAGCAGGAAATGCAGGTTATTATTTGCTGACGGATTATTCAGAATGAATTTCATCATTCTTGTTACAAATGTGTTTTTTGACACTTTAATTATGAAGGAACTATTCTGAAACACAATATGAGCAGAAGATGCTATAAGTTTAAGTAAAATGCTATTACATCCTCATTTTACAAAATTCACAATCACACTGAAATTAAACAGCATTTCTCTTTTGTAGAAAGAAATGCTTATTGCAAAAATGGAATGCATGTGGATCCACTGACATTTTAATCATTTTATTTTAGACAGTATTTAGAAATAGTGAAAATGGAATGGGGAAAGCTTTGCAATTTAATGCATATATATAGCACTATGTATATGGCACACTCTTACAGGCCATAAAAATGGAGCCTTTTCTATTGCTATTTAGTGAAAAAAGATACTAAAATGAAGACTGGCAAGTACCAAACTGATGTTGGTACCTGAGTACATCCATACTCAGCTAAGCTCTGTGCATCTAGCTGGTTTTACTTTTTTACCCTCATGCCCCCAATTTACTAATGAACATCTCGGTTTGTAATTTATTTGGGTACATTTACTCTAGAACAGCCAGCCAATCAGCCCAATGACCATAATTTAAACAAATAATCTACAAATCATTTTTACAAGCTATGCCTATTAAATTGTGATGTGTTGATGAATTTAACAGAAAATATGTCATGAGAGGGGTTCTAATAAACACACACTCTGAATAATACAAAATCAACTGTTAATCTGTAATGTTGATTCTCAGAGCATTCTCAATCTGAGCTAATGTAGGAAATAGCCTCTCTAGAGTTGAAAATCCCATTCTTGCTCTCAGCCAGTAGATATAGATTGCAATAAAAATTTGATCCATAAAGACTGATTTCTCTTATTTCTATAAGTTTCCACCTAAATTAGAGGATGGCCATTTCAAATGTTCACTTCTATACGGTTATCTAGGCACATGACCCACATCTGGCAGGATCTCTGATGTCATGATTTTAAACCAAAGTAAAAGATTACATGTATGACTTTGGGGTACCTGCATCTGTAGTGTTTGTCTTCGATACATTTCCAAGCAGTTCAGGAAATGGACAAGTTGCAAGAGTACTGCCACTGTTATCACAAGGTGTCCTTTTACGCAAATAAACATGTCTGCTGCAATGCGTGGTAACTCTCAAGACTGGAGCAGAACACCACGAGGTCTGCATGTCAAAAAAAAAAAAAAAAAAGCCAGCTGAGTGAGTTAATTACACTTCTATGCAAGTTGAGAAAATGTTTGGCCAGGACTTTAATTTGCTCAAGAGTGAAAAGGCCATTTTTTGCTTTCATTCTAGGAAAGGACTCTAGCTTATAGAAGAAGGAAAAAGCAAAAACTGAAAAGACTATTCCATTGAGTGAGCTAGGGAACATGAACTTCTGTAATGTTTATTTTAGTTAGGCCTACTTCTCTAAGTACTAAACCCCCCAAATGGTAATGCTTGAAAATTCCATCTCCTTGAGGGAGAGTAATACTGAGGTAATCAACTTCCTGCCACCCCCACCCCCCACAGAAGCAATTCCATAATGGTAATAATAATAAATTATATAATAATATATTATTGAATATTGTGAAACACATATAGAAATAATTATCCATTTTACTTAGCCTGCATCTATAGAGACTTTATGTTTAAGCAACGTATATTACCCTGATTTATAACATCAATCAGTAAGTGCTTAACAACAGGTACTGCGTCAATCTCATTTTACAGGTGATCCATTCATGAATTCTCTGTTTTTACCAGTTTTCAAAAGCCGGCTTTTAATATTTAACACATGTATGATCAAATGTATACCCTCATAAAAATAGGTCATATGATCAAGCAACTATTAAGATATCAAGTCATATATATAGATGTATATATACATGTATGTATACTTATGATTTTAAAAAGAAAAAGAAAAGTTTTATCTTTGGAAATTACAAAAAAAAAATCCCCAGTATTCTTCTTTTGTTGTTTGTTTTTTAACAAAAGAAAGTATAATTTCAAGCTGCTTTGCCTCTTTAATCCCTTTTGTATGACTGGAAATTAGTGACGCATATGGTTCTGAAATTCAAATATAATGCAAAAGACTTTCTACATTTCAATCATTTGAATTCATATTTAATGTATTGAAAAATTAACATAAATGGAATATTTCCAAAAATGTACATATCATACGTGAAAATAGCATGAAAAATTCAATCTTCTTGGCTTTGTCTTACATTACTAAAGCTGGTTCCAGAGAGTTTTGACTATGGCAAGACAACAGTATTTTTACCCACTTCAAAGAAGCATGAAGGCCATCCCGCTTGTTTCTACATCTTTCCTGTGCCATTTTCATAGAAGATGCCCTCATTTAGCAACTACACCTCCACTGTGCAATATGCAGAGAAACATAATTAAATTTAATAGAAGCAGCCCCTGTTTTGAAGACACACTTGATTTAGAGCCACTCACAATTTAAAGCTGCAGGGAGATGTAATTAAATTTTATAGAAGCCACGGCTTTTAAATGAAGACACATGATCTATGTGCATGTGTGAACATACACACACATGCAGTAAAAATGAGACATTTAAAAAGTTATTCTTCTGTAATTATTTATATTATGATTCACAATACAAGACATTATTGCTCAAATGATTTTTATTCATATCATGGGTATGACTATAAGAATTTACCAAGATAACCATTATTGTACCATTACAATAGCACTTTATGACTATATTGATAAATAGTAATCAATATGCATTTTACTATTAATGTTATCTACTCTTTATCTGGCTCTCTCTATTTATGGCAATGACATCAATGGAGAAAATGCTTTAATCATGTGCTTATTGTTTTTTGCTGGCTGTACCCCGAAAGACTTACTACAAAGATGTAATGTCATTTTAAATAACCTAAGAATGAAATATACATGTTTGCATGTGGACGTGATACATAGGTCATTTGAGCTGGAAAGAATTACACATGCTCTTACTATACATGCATATATAGTGTTTATTAATGCATCTAAAAATTCTAATATGTATGTAGGGGGAATCAAGATACAAATCTATCATAAACCGCTTCCTACCCCCAAACTTTTGATTTAGTCTTTAGAGTTATCTGTACACTGTTAATATTAATGTATGTGCTTAAATTTGATCAGTTTTAAATTTTACTGAAAGGGCAAAAGATATAAATTAAGACTCCTAAAGTCATTAAATGTCTTATGTGGAGGAAAAAAACTCCTTTGTAGATTAAATCTTTGAAGAAGACCCTGTGAAAACTCTTCAGACTGGCTTTGTTCCTTTAATGTCTGTTTAATGCCTTGGAGAAGATATCTTCTGCTTTGACCCCCTTGAACCTTAGAGACTAGCTCAATAAACCACAGAAAGACCAAAAGTTTCAGAAAGAATGGTCTTTAAAACAAAAAACCTTCCTCAGGGCTATAAGCTCACTTGTGAGAAGAAGCCCAAGGAGGGAGGGGAGATCTGCTATCTTCACCACCATTAATTATCCACTTAGTAATCCACTTCTGCCATAAATGTACTGCTTTCCTAACTGGACTCTCCTTTCCCATGCCTCAAGCCATGGAGCGTCAACCAAACTCCAGCCCCCACCCACCCCGAAAAATCCCTCCTTTGTTGTTCAAGATTATTAAACTAGGTAAACTGTGTAACCAGTTTTTAAAGTACACAATTAGATCTTTGTTTTTACGCCGAAGCTCCTTCGGGGCCCATATAATGAATTGTGTGAAGGAAGAAGTGTGGGAATTTCTGGATTAAATGCGTAACATACTCTTTTTTATTTACTGTTATTCTGCAGTTAAAAAATGATACAAATTCTTTACTTTACAACTGTTTTATGGCATCTTTTTGGCCTTCCATCTTAAATTTCTGTCCTTGACTGTCTATACTTTATAGAATCATTGTAAGTTATATTCCATAATACTATTTATTATATTTCAAGCCACAGAGAATATTCAGAAAAGAACTGATTAAAAACAAATCATATAAATTAAACTTCAAATCTTTTTTTTTCCTTTGTGGAAACTAGTCAGTGTAATAATCAAACTGTCCAGTCACGTTACTGATGCCCTCATACCAGCATCCCCTCACAGTATGCTAGGTGTTTCATGAATGAAGATATCATAAAAATTTCAACAGCTGTTACCTATGGGTATTGGGATCATGAGTGACATTTTAGTTGTTCTTGCATTTTCTATTTTGAAATTTTCCCCAATAAGTATTTATTATATTTATTAGCATAAAAATAGTATTTGTTTTATATATTTATTATACAATTACATTTATATTATTGAAGTATAAAGACAAATGCATTTGATTAATACTTAAAAACAAATATAATTATTTTACATAAACTATTTCATAAAAGTCCCCTCATTTTTTTTTTTTTTTTTTAATGTAAGCTGTCACCTATCACCGTGTTTGGTTCATTATGGGTGGTGACTATTTAGATAATTTATTTCCTGCTATTATTTTTTTCCACGTATTAATTAAAAGAAATCACCACCAGCTTAAATACAGGATAATTTTGTGTAATAGTTTTTTTAAAAACATAAATTCCTTTTCTATTTAAATGTAAATTTACATACCTAATTTTGATTTAAAACTCCCATCTAGCCTCTATTAATTCTCTATTGGTTATTGGGTATCAAAATCTTACAGTTCATATTTGGGACTTTGATATCTGAGTAAAGATTTATTAACTTCCATATGCTAAAATGTCTAATTAAAGTTAAAGTTCTACTTAAAAGGAAGAAAAGAAAGCAGACAATTGATCTTGAATACAGAATTAGAGTCCATGACTGGTTTAATTCTAGTCTTCCTATCTTTGAACCTTAGCCAGAACTGATTTGTTTTTATTTGTGCTGTTATTTTTGTTTGTTTCCCCTTGATGAGCTGTTTAGTATAGTGGTTAAGACAAAGATTTTGTATTCACACTGCCCTGGATTTAAGTCCTAGTTTCTTCTCCTATTCAGTAAATTTTGATTTGAGTGTCTAATTTGTGCTAAGCATTGTCTGACCTTGGAACTCAACTTAGTTTCATTTCCTCATCTGTAAAAGACAGATAAAATATAACTCATGAGGTTATTGTGAAGATTAAGTCAGATGATCTAAAAAAGGGTTTAGCACAGCATGTGCCACACAATAAACATAGAAACTATTATTGAATAGCATCTGTTTATGTGGATATATTTATAAACTGCTGCACATAGATTTATGTATATATTTTGTTATTGTTAAGCATACAACAGGACTGTTGATGAGATTTTACTCAGGCAGCATGTGAAAGTCAATTGAACTAAGTCTCTCTTCTTCAAAGACATTCAAGCTCTTTTCTACATTCTAGAACTAGCCTCTGTGATTATCAAGAGCCACAGCATAAGAATATTTATAAATTTACTGAGGGCAGGGAACATATTTTATTCTTCCCTTATTTCCTTCACCAGCACACTGCCTGTTACCAAACTGGTGCTAAATAAGTTTTATTGAAGTAAAAACTAAAGTAGCAGAAAATATTGACATTAGAGTCTCCCTTGTTCTGATGACAGACAAAATGATATATCAAATGCACTAATTTTCTTGAGAAAGAAATAATCCATAGAGTTACACATATGCTGAGTCTTATAAGTAAAAGATTTTAAATAAGACTTCAAAAAATGAGGTTAACATGTGTAAAGGTGATCAATGTGAAAAGGCAAACAACAAACATAGCTTCCTGAAAAATAACTCTTAAGATTGAAGACTTCCGTAAGCATCTAGGAAGAAAAAAGAAGAAGTTCACAGGTAAGAGAAGAAAAATCATGCAGATTTTCAACTTCTCCAAAATATTTAATGTCAGAAGATAGTAAAATAACTTCTTTAGAGTACTTAAGTGCAAAAGGATGTAACTAAATTTTATACCCACCCAAGTTGTCATGGTAGACAATCTCAAATAATTAATGATTCACAAAATGTACCGCTAAAAAACTTTTCCTGAAAAAAATCTCTTATGTATGTTATTTACCTAACCAAGAGATGCACTATAATGAGCATGATTTAGCTTTAGAGGAAAAATAAGAACTTTTAAATATACTATAATATCTACATAATTCAATAAATGTGGTTATAAAACATAAGGTGAAGTCTTTAACTAAAACTCTTGCTAGAAAATATTTAATTTATAATAAAATTCACCAATGATAAGATCAAATTACAAATTATATAAGCAAGAGTTGTACATAAGAAATTATGTTGAGGGCTCCATAAGTGTCATATTTTTCCTCTGTTTCCCATTATTTTTCTTTATTAAATTCTCTACAAGTGAAACATTTTATCTATATAAACAAAATACATATAATATAATAATAAATGAACAAGTTTATCAACTTATCCCATATATTTTTATATGAAATGTTAGTAACTATTTTATATGAAATGTTAGTAACTATGAAAGGATTTGTATAATGTGCTATTTGAATGAACATTATGTAAACCATAGCAAAGGACACATTCCTGATTCATCCCTGAAAGTAGCATTTCTTCCTAGCTATATCCCAGACTCATCTAAGAAAAGAGATACTTTCAAGTTATGATGTTTTTTTTTCCCTCTCCTGTATTTTCTCATTTGTTCTCCCTTTTTTAGTGGGACTATTTCCTAGGCTCTAGTTCTATCCAGACACAGGACTGACTAGCTTCTGCCATGCACCAGTCTCCCACTTCCACTAAAGGACATCATTCTTTTCCCTTTTATCACATGATGAATGGACAGTTCAGTTCTGCCCAACTGCTTATAATTACCCGGTTTTGGAGTCTTTCGGACTCATCCCTAAATATCAAGGGGTGGAGCCCATCCCTCCTCTACTCTACCTTCTCTGTCAATTATGATCCTTCTTTAAGCTTGACAAAGCTTTAGTGCATTTCACATGGCAGTACCTTGCTGTGGTCAAATTCATAGCCCTAATCATTATTCCTGTTGACCTTGGTTGTGGCTTACAAGATTTGCACGTAAGTCTTTTATGGTAATTGTTTAGTATAACTTTTTTTTTATCCTTTACATATTCTTACCATCTCCATAATCACTGTAAGCTTTAATAATATTGGCAATTTACTGAACAACAATTAAAATGTATCATTATTTTTCTTTGGTAAAGAATAGAGAATATTTTATAGAAATTTTTGTAAGGATTTATCTTCATGTTGGTTGATTTGTGAATGAAAAAGGCAGGAGGTCAAATATAAGCAAAAAGTCAATGAAAAAACAAAGAATGTTATCAAATTCCAGTTTAGAATAGTGTCTGCTGGGCACCTGGGGGGCTCAGTCAGTTAAGCTTCACTTCAGCTCAGTTCATGATCTCACGGTTTCTGAGTTTGAGCCCCGCATTGGGGTGTCTGCTGTTAGCACAGAACCTGCTTCAGATCCTCTGTCCCCTCTCTCTCTGCTTCCCCCCACTCTGTCTCTCTCAAAAATAAATAAACATCTAAAATAAAAAGAATATGTCTGCCTGATAGCTTCTGATATATTCTCCCTATAATTCCCTTGAAAATATTATGAAGATACAAGTTTATATATATATATATAAAATTAGCATTACCCAAAATTAAGACATGTAGACATTTGGCCAGAATCAAGAAAATATTTCATCAAAAATAAACATGAGGAAGTAGGAATAAGGAAAATCTCTTAATAGCCACTTCATGCTTTACCTCATAAAAAAACAGGTGGAAAACAACAGAAGGCCCTCTTAGATTCTCCTATTTTGAGAGTACAGGAAGGAACTGTCATGCCTTCTAACTGTCGGTTTTCCTTGGTTCAACGTTCAAAGAATTAGCAGCCCCAGATCTGGTCGCTGGTCCCTTTTATTCATTATTGCTATTTTCTGTAAATTATGCATTGCATTTTTCCCTTTTTACTTGATTTTTAATATCCCTTCAGACATGATGTCTTCCAGAATAAAACAGGACAGTAATAGGAGTGGATCAGTAGGAACACCTCACAATCACGGAAAAACTGAAGATGGGGTAGAGAGCATGTTTCCATCAGAATGATCAAAGGCTCTGAGATGGAAATGGGCATGGCATTGTTTAGAAAGGTTAGTCTGGCTGGAGCACAGGGAAAAACAGAGGAATGGAGGGATGTGAGGTCAACAATAGCAGCTGTGTAATAAGTTTTACTTACTCCAATTACCAAACATTGCCACAAGAGGATATAACCGTGGGAATGACAGAAACTGGCTTATGCTTTTGAAAGGTCAATCCTACTATAAGTTGGAAGATAGTAAAAAAAAAAAAAAAAAAAGCACCAAAAGTAGAGGCAAGGAGACAAGACAGAAGGCACAGTCACAACAAATACCTTGATAGAATGATGCTTTGTGTGTGTGTGTGATAGGACATCCCTAGCAGGACAGGGAGCTAAGGCTGTCAGAACCAAGAGTGGAACTGGAGAAGCAGGCAGTAAGTGTAGAGTTTAGAGCCTGGTGAAACTGCCTGGCTTTGAGGGGGGTGGGGAGCAACCAGGGTCTTGATATGGCAACTCACTAATCCACAGTGTGAGCTGGGTAAGGGAGGCGTGAGACAGGAAAAGCTGAGGTGAGGATCAATGACGCCACACTTCTGTCTGCTAGAGCCTCTTAGATGAACTGTTTTCATTTACTTGATTAGTTGGCTTTTACTGTGTGACAGACCACTCCCAAACCCAACAGATCAGGTTACCGATCATTTATTCTCATTCACGTGTCTGAAGGTTGGCTGGGCTGACTGGTATAGGCCAGGCTCAGCCGGGCTTAACTTTATACTACAGGTTAAATCTCCCATGGCCAGGAGTTAGTTGAGACATGTCCTTCATACATGACATGTATGTCCTTCTGCCATGACAGAAAAACAGACGGACAAACACAGACATCTAATGCCTTTTTATGATCTAGACAAACCTGGAACATGTCATTTGTGTTCACATTCCCCATTAGCCAGAAAAAAATCACATGGTCAAACCCAATGCCTTCATCCATTTGGGCTGCTGTAACATAAATACCATAAACTGGATGCTCATAAACAACAAACATTTATTCCTCATAGTTCTGGAGACTAGTTCTGCTGAGAGCCTGCTTCCTCACTGATGGTTGTCTTCTCACTATACCCTCCTACTGCACAAGGGGAACTGATATTTCTTGGGCTCTTTTATAAGGGTACCATTCCCACTCATGAGGACTCTACCCTCATAACCTACCCACCTCCCAAAGACTCCACTTCCTAATACCATCACCTTGGTGATTAGGATTTCAGCATATGAATTCTGGGGGTGAGGGGGACTCAAACATTCAGACCTTAGCACCTACCATCAGTAGGATGGGGGAGACACTTGCTTCTAGAGAAAGAACTGCAAAGTCATATGGCAAAGGCTGTGGACGTGGCTCCTTTAGTGGGGTGAGTTCCTTGTATGTCACACAAGTCTCCATGCTTAGATCCTGTGATTGGTTTAACGCTCTGCTGTTGCTATCTTGAAATTCTTAATTTTGAATTTTCAATTTGTAGTAAGTCCTGCAAATAATGTAGCTGGTCCTGGGAGTGGATGCAGGGATAAGTGAACAATCTGGACAAATAATGAACTCTACCACAGAGACACACACACATTTTACAGCATGTTTTTTAAGGCTCAAGCTTGCTTATGATTATAGCTAAAAAGCAGTAAAAATAGAAGAATAATGAGAGTGTGATATTGACTAATGGAAGGAGCAATAGACTATTAGAGGAAGTGAAAGACAAATAAAATAAAACTGTAAGAATATAAGAGTGAAAGTCTCTTGGAAAGAAGTTTAAAAAGCCAGAGATGTGGACTGACAGATGAGAGAGGTAAAACAAGAAAGTAAGAAAATTCTAGGCAAACTAAGTTGGCCATAAGTTAAACATGACATTCACTTCCCAATTAACTGTGAAGCAAAAAAAATACATTTGTGTGTGTGTGTGTGTGTGTGTGTGTGTGTGTGTAGGTATTAAAATATAGCTCTCCTGAATTTTGTCTAAAAAATATAATATTTTTACACAAATGATTAAATCTGTTAACAACTCTTTAAAGGCAATTATTATAAGATGGTTATGAAATAAAGTCAGCTTTTAATTGGGATAAAAATTATTTCTTATTGATAATTTTGGCTGGCAAGATTTCAAATACTGTTGTTAGGTGATGATCATATGTTTCGTGACAGGATTATGGCCCACATCATAAACCATTCTGAAATGTATTACAATATTAAAGTTATCAGCTACTTAAAACATCGTATTTCAATTGCATTCAAATTTCACATCTGTCTACGAACTACCACATCAAGTATAAATACTACTAAATCACACACTCAACCCCTCAATCACCCTCACAGTCGTTATGTTCATTCTAAGGAAGTTTGTTGTGTGCCTACTATGTGTCCAGATACTTTGCTTCATTGTTTCAATGAAGGCTGTTACCATAAGCAAAGTATCTTTGAAGACACCTCAACGAATTACTATGATTTCTTTTTAGTATCGCAAATAAATTCCACTAGATTAAGGATATCAAGAAAAGTTCCTCAAGTCTTAATTTGGAAGGATGTGTGAGAAAGTTGGGGTCTACTGGTTAGGAGTCCATACAGAGGAGGTGGTCCTTTGCCACAATATGCTGAAGTAACTGGGACTCTCAGTACAAATACTTGCAGGAGAAAATAGGTGGAAAAGTAAGGTGTTTGAAGAGGCAAATGTTATTAGAAGAGATCAGGGGAAATAAATAAAGGAAGAGATTGCAGGACACATATAAAGGGACAAGCTTTCATAAAAAAGTATGTTGATAGCCATTGAGAAGTATAAAATAGGAGGATTCAGCAAATAGAGAAGGAGACTGAATTGATAAGGTCAGTGAAATAAATTTACTTTTCAATCAACCTTGGTGCATGTTACTTTGGGCCCATTTTGTGGGGCTTTCTTGATAGCAAAAATGTAAGCCATTCAGCAATTTATTCCTTTGCCAAGCTCACAAAATATTGTTCACTGTTCTAACATACCCCAATGAATATTCAATAAACACAAGATTGGGCTAAGAGGAAGCTATATATACAGAAAACCCCCTATTTATGCTATCACAATTTTGCATTTTCTCATTTCCTGAGCCATGAAGTTGTCTATGTTGCTAATGTACAGATTTCTTGCCATTTGCTATCATTTCTCAGAAACTGTTAAAACATAATCTCATGTTTGCTGTGAAATTAGCCTTGAAAAGAAAGCTGCTGAAGAGTACATAGCACCTTCTTGAGTAGTACACACCTCTCCAATTCCTACCGCCTTCCCATTTGGGTAGAAAAATATTATATTTCCCTAGTCAGTGAACAAACAGGCATTGTGAGACACTGCTCTGGTGGTAGGCACTGTGCTAGCTACTGAGACACAGGATGCTTGAGAGAGAGCCAACTACACCTCCTCTAGAAAGTTACTGAAGAGTAATGAGCAAAGGAGGATTGCTCTGACATAGGTTGTAGAAGCCTCACTCTAATTGCCATGTGGACAACAGACTGAGAGGCACAGGGGAGGAGGACCAGGAGAGGGGGCAGCCGTGAGGACAGAGAATGCTATCCGGGACTACTGTGACAGTCCAGAGTCAGGACAGTGGCTTTGACTAGAGCATTATTAGTGAAGATTACAGGAAGTAGTTGATTTGAAATCCCTATTAGAAAGGAGTCAAAGATGGTAATGTGTTTTTTTGTTTGTTTTTTGTTTTTTTTTTTTGGTTGGTGTGAGGACGAACGATGTCATCTACTGAGATGGGGAACTTTAAGAAGGAGAAATATTGGAGGCTGTTAGTAAATCAACAAGTTTGATAGGCCTATGAGACATATCAAGCAATGATGCTAGGCAGGTGGGAAAGAGGTTGGAGCTGGACGATAGCTCTAAGTATCAGCACATAGATGGTATTTAAAGCCAGGAGGCAGGATGAGACCACCAAACAAGTAATCTACACAGGGAAGAGATGTAGTGGCAAGATATCTCACTCCCCCGTGATAACTTGGCCCTCACCTCCATTCTGGAGCTCGGTGATCTTGACTGCTGGTCGCTTCCTGGAACTCACCAAGGAATCCACCTGCTGGCAGCATGCCAATTAGTCTGAGTGTGGGTTGTGCACCTCCCCTCACTGGCCTTGAAACTTCTTCCTCTAGTCTCTGAGGTCATGGCTCCAGTAACACAGTGTAGTTATGTGTTAAAAGGATTGAGAAAACCCGACACCCATTACAAGGAAATTCTGTTACAGAAAAGACAGACTTAAAAATCAGCATCTAGTGTCATTGCTTCCAACGTCCATGAACTCAAATGAATCTCCTGGACCCTTCTTCCCTCCCGAGCTCACGTAACAGGCGTTGCTCCCTGCTGGCTTCTCTCAAACCCCAGTGCTCTCTCCTTCCATTCCAGGCCCCACTACCTGTGCCTTCCTCATCCCTAAGGAGGCCACATTTTTTTTAAAAAATCACACAATTTCATTCTACTTTTTCTTAACTTCCCTAATCCATACAGAGTTTTGATCCGATGTCAGTATATTCAAAAGTTTTAATAAAATGTTTAAATAAATGCCCTAAAAAAGGGCAGGGTTTTTTTCCTATAATAAAGTCTATAATTCTGTAGAATGTGAAAAGTACTGTTTTTTTTTAAAGTGACATCTTCCATCTTTCCTTTTTCTAATTGTATTCATAGTACATATGATTTACATATCACACATCTAAGGAGACTCTTAAACTTACTTCTGTTTGTTGTAGGTCTGGTACTTGAAAAAGTTCTGTCAGTTATCTAAGTCAAATTTAGGAAGTATGTTCCATTTAAATTTATAATAAGCCAAATATTGTACACAGCACAATTACACACACAATATTCTTTCTACTGATTGATTTTAATTTATAGTTTTTCCTATTATTATAGTCCTCTCCTTTCACTACAAAAGTGAAATAGAAATTATTGAAAAGTAGAAACAGGAAATTACTGGAAACGTAGCAACAAAATTTGGGAAACAACCCAGCTTGGGAGCTGGATAGAGCTGTGTCTTATTCCAGCCTTCCTGATTCCTAGCTGTGTAGCCCTGAGATGCTCATTCAACTGGCTCTCATGTTCTCATATGCAAAACAGTGACCACCACGTTGCAGCGTTGTTCTGAAGATAGAGAAAATATTTATAAATATCTGCCACATAATAGGCACTAAATCCAAATTACCTGAGATGTTCGGTCTCTGACTTTTTGTTAGGACTCCAGAAGGTGGTCTAGCCACTGGGCTAGTTGGGCACAGCCACAGACCTTTTATATAAACCCTGACCCTGGAAAATGCAAGAGAACATTCCCCGGGTTGCCCATCTCACTTGTCAGCTATTATACTTGACTCCCATCTGCCATGTCAAAGTCACAGGGCTCCTGCTCTTGGCAGTGAGCCCTGTGCTGTCAGCAACTGCTGACAGGTGAGACCCACTGGCCCAAGATCAGAAAGCTTGCTTGCATTGCAAAAGGACCCACCTCACCTGTCAGCTGTCACAGTCACTCTTTTTACACTGCTCCACTCCGGGAAAGGTGATATCTCGTTCAGGAGAAAAACAGTCTAGAGTAATGAAATACAAACGAAGCTATGGCTGTGTGTTTATGAGACTGTGTGTGGTGTTTCTTAGAACTGGTTTGCTTTCGATGGGCACCATTAGAAATGGCTTCTTCCATGGCACTCTAGAGTCACACCTGAAGGTTGCAAAGCTGACTGCCGGCTGAAAAAATGGAATTTGTTGCTGAAAAGAGCCCAAATTCATCAGTGGATTCCACCTGTCAGGTGACAGGCCAGGCTCAGGGTATGGCTGCCATGGCTACATGGTGGGTTCCACCTGTCAGCTGGGCTCCTGGCCAGTCTTTCTGAGTTTAGAGACCCGGTTCTAAACATGAAACACTGAGATGCATAGTATCACTGGTCTGCCCTAAGCATCCATCTGAAAGAGAGCAGCTTTAACACATAGTAAATAACTTTAAAGAACCACAACCTGCCCCTTCGTTACCCCATAAGCATAAACACCATCTTAATTCTACTGACACTACAGACTGTAAGAAATATGACAATTGCATCTTTTCTGTTACTACAAACACATACACACACACACTTTCTTATTTGGGGTCCAGAAATTGTAGCCTCACAGAAAAGATCTACGGTTATTATTATTATTAATTTTAATTTTAGAAAGAGAGAGTGCACACAAGAGGGAGAGAGTGGGAGAGGGGGCGAGAGACAGAGAGAGAGAGAGAGAGAGAGAGAGAGAGAGAGAGAGACACAATCTTAAGCAGACTCCACACTGAACACAGAGCCCGATGTGGGACCCAGCGCCGGGCCCCACTCAGGGCTCAACATAGAGCTCGATCTCAAGATCTTGGGATCATGACCTGAACCAAAATCAAGAGTCCAATGCTTAACCAACTGAGCCAGCCAGGTGCCCTGAAAAGATTTTTTAAATACCCAAGTACTTAAAATTAGAAATAAAAAAACGATCACATAATATTGGAGTAACAAAACAAAAACATGAAATAAAGAAACTATAGCATTAATTTAAAAATATACAATTTTGGGGGTGCCTGGTGACTCAGTTGGTTAAGTGTCCAACTTCAGCTCAGGACATGATCTTGCGTTTGTGAGTTCAATCCCCGCATCGGGTTCTGTGTTGACAACTCAGAACCTGGAGCCTGCCTTGGATTCTGTGTCTCCCTCTCTCTCTCTGCCTCTCCTCCACTTTCACTCTGTCTCTGTCTCTCAAAAATGAATAAACATTAAAGAACAATTTAAATACACAATTTTTGTTACAACAGTAATTCGTGGCCCTAACATTAAAAAAAATAGAATAGTTATAAAGCGTAGCAAAATAGAATGGTATAGAGGGGAGCACTTAAGTGTCCTCTTTTTCCGATTATTTCCACAGATCCTAATGCCATAGCTTTCTAACATTAACACTTTCACTCATTGCTATCTTTCCCTGCTGGGATTTCACCTCAGCTAGAGTTTGCTGCCCTCTAAGCTCACCATAATTTCACCACTGTTGAGTTCAGTGCCTGGACAAGTAGGCATTCAATATATTTGTGGAATGGCTGGATATTTACACTCTTTCATTGAAAGTCGGTCTTCCTTTGGCACTGGATTGAGAACCTGAAGTGTAGAATTTTTTTTCAATCAAGAACACTAAGTGCCTGTACTTAGTCTCATTAGTAAACTCCATCTTGTGTTGGCTGCCATCCAGCTCCCATCAAAAAGACAGTTAAGAAAAATCATATTTGAAAAACAGTGTCTACGGCAGTGTTTCCTAACTTGAATTATGCTATAGACTGCCAAACTCAAAGTTTTTTAAACTGACAAAACAATTTATGGAATAAAGAGGGAAGCAACCAAGTTACTAAGGATGAGGTTAAGACGAGAAATGGCCATTAAGTGACAAGTTTTCTTTCTGGAGTTGGGTTTGGGCTTGGGAAATAGATTCATGTCATCTGTTCTTAACCCGAGACAGGCAGAGATTCTAGGTAAGTCATGAGACAGATCACTGGAAATTCATTGCTAGTAAGAAATAAGTGGATAATGTGAATGCATTCCTTTTAATGTAAATTAAAAATGACTGAAGGCCAATATTGTCACTCTCACTCACACGTATTTGTAAATTCTTTCTTGTATGGCAGAGAATGGCAAGGCATTTTAGCAATATACCTACATATGCATTTCTACCACACTGAAAATGTGTCACACTTACTGAAGGCACCCTTCATGTGCACTGTGGAAAAAGCAGCAAAGCGTTATTGGTCTATAAAAGTATTTAACATTTTGTTCTCTGAACTATATATCTTTATCAGACTAAGACATCAGAGGAAAACAATATGAATGACATTACTTTCCTTAGGTAAAAATATTTGTACAGGGCATGTAAATCCTTTTTCTTTCATACGGGATAATAAAATTGTTGTTGTCTTCTAATACACGTTAATTTTAGGTTGAGCATTGTTCTATGATTCTATTCCATTCCTTTGTTGGCTCATTAGCTCTAACTTTTCGTTTTGTTATTTCAGTGGTTTATAGCATATAGCTTTATCGTATCACTCCACCTTCATTTGACACTATAATGCTTCACCTATAGCATAAGAACCTGACAATAGTATGCTTCCATTTCTTTCTTCCTGATCTTTGTATTTCTGTTGTCATATATTTCACTTCTATGTGTATTATAACCCCCATACTACACTTTTTATTTTTGCTTAGTCAATTTTCTTTGAAAGAGATTTAAGTAGTAAGAAAATAATCTTGGGAGCACCTGAGTGGCTGAGTCAGTTGAGTGTCTCACTTCGGCTCAGGTCATGATCTCATGGCTCCTGGGGTTCGAGCCCCGCGTTGGGCTCTGTGCTGACAGCTCAGAGCCTAGAACCTGCTTCAGATTCTGTGTCTCCCCCTCTCTCTCCCCTCCCCTGCTTGCACTTCTCTCTTTCTCTCAAAAACTAAATAAATGTTAAAAAAAAAAAAGAAAGAAAAGAATCTTGTACATTAACCCAATGTAGCCGCCATTTCCCATGCTCTTTATTCCTTTATGTGGATCCATATTTACTTCTGGTATCATTTTCCTTCTGCCTGAATGGCTTCCTTCAACATTTCTCACAATACAGGTTTGCTAATAAATTCTTTCAGCATTTGTATGTCTGAAAGTCTTGATTTTGCCTTCATTTTTGAAAGATATTTTCCCTGGGTTGAGAATTCTAGGTTGACATGTTTTTTTTCTCTTTTAGTATCTTAAAGAGGGTGCTCCACACTCTTCTCATTTGTGCTGTTTCCAGTGAGAAATTTTCTGTCCTTATCTTTTTTTTCCCTTGACTCCTCTTAACATTTTTCTCTTCACTGGTGGTATTAAGCAATTGGATTATCATAGTTTTCTTCAATTCTGGTACTCAGAGTTTATCGAAATTCTTAGATCTATGGGTTTGTAATTTTCACCAAATTTGGACATTTGGGGCCATTATTTCTTGAACTTTTTTTTCCGCCCCTCCCTGTAGGTACTTCATAATAAATAATGATATGCTTATTGTTAGGCCATTTGAAGTTTCCCAATGCTCTCTGATACTGTATTTATTTATTTTAGACTTTTTCTCTCAGTGTGTTTTATTTTGGGTACTTTCTATTGCTGTCTTCAAGTTCACTAACTTTTCCTTATCAACATCTAATCTGCTATTATTCTCATCCAGTAAAATTTTTCATCTCACAAATTATAATTTTAATCTGTAGAATAAGGATTTACGTTCTTTTTATATCTTCCTTGTTTCTACTTAACATGTTCTATCTTACCTCTAGTTTTTTGAAAATAGGAAATACTGTTGCAAGTTTTAATATGTTTGTGAATTCTAACATCTGTGTCAGTTCTGGGTCAATTTTTGATTTATTTTTCTCCTCATTATGAGTTTTATTTTCCTACTTCTTTGAATGCCTGTATTTTTTATTGGATGCTTTGATCGATAATTACGTACTGTCATATTCTTGAGCTTTATTCCGGGGCAAGTGAAGTTTCTTGGAAACAGTATGAGGATTCAAGGTCTTGTTTGTAAGATTTGTTAGATGCGACCAAAGCAGTTTTTGGTTAATTATTTGGTTAATTATTCCCTAGGGTTGCTACCAGACTTTCAGTACTCTCCTCAATGACTGGGAGACATTGAGTTTTTCTAGTCTGACAGCTGGAAACAAGCACTATTCCCTCGCCTGAAGAGGCTCCCTGTTCTGTTCCCTCTAATACTTTTGAGTGGTTCCTTCCCCAGCTATGGGTCGATCAGCACTCAGCTGAATATTTAGGGTCGAGTCTCTGCAATACTCTGGAGTTCTCTCTCTGTGTGGTTCTCTCCTTTCTGTCAATCTTTTCTGAAAATCTAGCTGCTTCAGTCTCTTGGGAATCTCTGTTTGCCTCCTCAACTCTGAGAGTATGCAGAGTCTTTTCTGCACTGTGGCTTCCCTTTCCCTGTACTGTGGCCTGGAAGCTTTCTCAAGGCACTAAGCTGGGATGATTACAGGGCTCACTTGATTTGTTTCCCATTAGGGAATACTGCCCTTTGTCGCCTGATATCCAATGTCTTACAACCATGATTTCCTATAGTTTGTCTGGTTTTCTGCTTGTATGAATCAGCATGGTAAATTTAGTCTCTGTTAACCACCATGGTCAGAAGAAGTCTTTTTTATCTCAATACATTTATTATCTAAATATAATGTTAATAATAAGAATAACAATTTAATTAAAACTTTCTCTTCTCCAATGAAGGAATTAAATTATCTAAATACATTAATTTGAAGTGTCCATTGTTCGATTTGTGCCTCAAGATACTTAGTGTTCCTTTCTGAGAGGAAAATGCATTTTTCTAATTATCTGAAAAATTAAAGTGATGTCTGGTTCTATGGGAAATGACACTAATTCCTTCTGGAAAGTTCTCAGTAACTTAGGAAAGAGCTTGGGAAACTGTTTACAAGTTTGTGTAGCTAAGATGTAAAGATCTCAGAAGTTGTCTAAGTCACTGGGTATCATATACTGAAAATAACTGGTTTCTCCCTAAAATGCTTTTACATAACAGGAATTTCCCCTAGAAACAAGAGTAGACTGGGTCTCAATATATATGGCAAGTTGGACTTAATAAATGATTGTGGAAAGCTTTTTTTTTTTTCACAATTATTGATTGTATTAATGACTTTTATACCTTTGCTCCTACTTCTGAAAGTCCTTCTGGAAAGCAGTTACTTAATTCTTAAAGACTCCAGTTAGATGAAGTTTTTCTTAAAGCTTCCCCAGACAAATGTCAATCCCACCTTCTGTTGCTCTCATAGCATTTTGTGAGTAGTTAGCATTTTAGCTCACACAGGGCTGTATGGTAATTATTCATTATCAAGTCTCTTTCCACCAATAAAACTATGTACTTTTACATGAGAAGGCCCTGTCATTCATATTCTTCTTGGTACCTTTCATTCACTCTTACTACATAGAAGTGATAAATACTTGTGAAACCAAATAACATACATAAGACACTCATAAATGGGGATAAGAAAATAATGTGATAGGAGCCACGAACGGAGAATAGCGAGAAGTAAAGGTGGATTAGTAGAGTGCGGTTAGATTAAGAAAGATGGGAAAAGTTAGTAAGAGCATCTACACTTATATCAGGAAAAATACCAAGTTACTGAATACTATTGATTAAGGAAGACAAAAAAAAATTACAAAATAATGTTATACATTTTTCCTTCCAAAAAAAAAAAGTAGAAATTTAATCATCTTAAAAGTTTCTCACACAATGGGCAGAAGACAAGAGAAGTGTCCTTCTCTAAAGAAGACATCCAGATGGCCAACAGGCACATGAAAAGATGCAACGTACTCCTCATCAGGGAAATACAAATCAAAACCACACTGAGATATCACCTCACACCAGTCAGAGTGGCTAAAATGAACAAATCAGGAGACTATAGATGCTGGAGAGGATGTGAAGAAACGGGAACCCTCTTGCACTGTTGGTGGGAATGCAAACTGGTGCAGCCACTTCGGAAAACAGTGTGGAGGTTCCCCCCAAAATTAAAAATAGATCTACCCTATGACCCAGCAATAGCACTGCTAGGAATTTACCCAAGGGATACAGGAGTGCTGATGCATAGGGGCACTTGGACCCCAATGTTTATAGCAGCACTTTCAACAATAGCCAAATTAAGGAAAGAGCCTAAATGTCCATCAACTGATGAATGGATAAAGAAATTGTGGTTTATATACAATGGAATACTACTTGGCAATGAGAAAGAATGAAATATGGCCTTTTGTAGCAACGTAGATGGAACTGGAGAGTGTTATGCTAAGTGAAATAAGTCAGGAAGAGAAAGACAGATACCATATGCTTTCACTCTTATGTGGATCCTGAGAAACTCAACAGAAGACCATGGGGGATGGGAAGGGAAAAAAAAAAGTTAGAGAGGGAGGGAGCCAAACCATAACAGACTCTTAAAACTGAGAATAGGGGCGCCTGGGTGGCGCAGTCGGTTAAGCGTCCGACTTCAGCCAGGTCACGATCTCGCGGTCCGTGAGTTCGAGCCCCGCGTCAGGCTCTGAGCTGACGGCTCAGAGCCTGGAGCCTGTTTCCGATTCTGTGTCTCCCTCTCTCTCTGCCCCTCCCCCGTTCATGCTCTGTCTCTCTCTGTCCCAAAAATAAATAAAAAAAAAAAAACAAAAAAAAAACTGAGAATAAACTGAGGATTCATGGGGGTGGGAGAGAGGGGAAAGTGGGTGATGGGTATTGAAGAGGGCAAGTGTTGGGATGAGCACTGGGTGTTTTACGGAAACCAATTTGACAATAAATTTCATATTAAAAAAAGTTTCTCACAATTTCAAAATTTCAAAAATACCTGAAGCAAAGCACAAAATAAACAAATACCTTAGAATACCCCCCCTTCTCAATCCTCCCCCTTCCTCTCTGTACTCCGCTCCCCCTCATATTTTAAGGATATTTTCTAAGCACTGTAAAGCTATTTTTAGAACCACCTTTATAAATTTTCAGTATTTGCACTGAATACTGCATTTCTTTCAGAAATACTTAATATTTTACCACCACGATATAGACATTTCATCTTTAGGTCTCTGGTAAAAAACGTAAAATATTTTAAAATAGTATCTGGTTACAGCAGAGTGGGAGAATTTGATAACAAACAGAGAATGGATGAGCTTTACAATACTCAAAATGTCAAAATCCGGATATTGAGATAATAAGATCAGTACACAAAGTATCAGGTAACCTGAGTTCAAAGAAAGTAAATCTGGCATGATAAGTTGGATAAAAATGTCAGAACGAAGGTTATTCTCCACTTGTTTCCCCTTTCTCCTGCATCCATTCTTCTCTCTATGCCACAGAAGGCAGACAGACTCCAAATTTCACCTCTCTGACTCCTTTAACAAATTAGTACAAAAGTAAATATAAATACCTTATAATTTGCAACGTAACTTGCAATATTTTCTTTGCACACCCAAGAAATCATCTTGCACCACTTCTCTAAATCATATCCTATTTATAGGTCAGTTGTGACAATTTATTCGCCTCTCTCCAACTCCATCAACTCTCAGTTAAAATATAGTCACTCCTTTGTAGTTTGGGGTCCCAACCACATATTGCTTGTCTTCTTCAAGGCCTAATGGTAAGGAATGGAACAGGGAGAACAGGAAGCTAACTGGAAACCAAAGTCGCAGCCTATTTAGGGATGTCTGTTACTCCCAGTGTATAATGATCAAAGGAAAAATGGATGGGGGATGTGACTACTAACAGGCCTGCATGGCTGTCTCTTACCCTCCCCACCTCTCCTGAGTCTAGACCTTAGCAGCCGGCCAAGGGAGCAAGCAGGGTCTGAAAGCAGCCTGAGAGTGCAAGTTCCATGTCTGCTGCTTGGAGAATGTCTGCTTTACGGTGATTAGCAGTGATGCTTGCCAACGGCTCTCCAAGGGAGAAGGCACCAAGTGGGTCCTAGAATTTGCCCTGGGTCTGTTACTTCAAGGACAGAGGGAGCTGGGGAAGAGATCCATCTTTCTCATTCATTTAAACAAGCAGCTCAAGAGAGCCAAGAAAGAGTCTCTCTCACTACTGAGGGGTGACCGTGGGTGGGGTGGGACCCACTGGCTGCTCAACAGTGTTATTACCTTTTCTTCCTTGCCCCCCCCCACCCCTTGGGAGGAGCAAGTATGGAGTAGAGAGAATAAAGCCAGAAATGTCCCCTTCAAAATTCCCCAAACCTTGAGAAAACTTGAAAAGCCCTCTCTATCAAAATATAGAGATAGTGGATTCTTCCCTAAAAGATTCTTCCCTAAAAAACCTCCTTGGCAGGGCTAGTAAAATTATTAAATGAAGTACACATAGAGAGCTCCTAAACATGACCATACACATAGTAGGTATTCCATAAAATTAGTTTAAAAAGTAAGAATAGTCCTTGAACTATATTGTCTGAACTCCAATGGGAAGAAGTTGCCAGTAATTACTAATAATGACTAATTTTCAACACGCACTTTAGTCACTCCTTATATATATTATTGCTGTTATTAAGTACCTAACAAGGTTTGTTGGCCTAGAACAATGCATTGCCTCAAATTGAAAATAGGCAGTAATTCAATAGAAAAATTTACAGGCAGTGTAGAACCCCCTTAAATTGAATTAGACTCTTAAATATAGTACTTACAGTACCCTTGATGTAAGCTTTTTTAAAGCATTAGGGGAATCAAACAAACAAGGTCTATATTTTTGCATAGGGTGTTTTATGTTCAATGCTGCAATATTTATGTTTGGCACCATTCACTCCATGAGAAAATATAGGCTGTGTGTCTTTTATTTGCTTGATAGTTCAGACTCACTGATACCCAAGGGCTTACTACACCCACAGATTTTGTCACAATACTTATATTCTGAAAAGGGATTTTCACCATTCAAAAGCAAGCCAAGTCTAATTCTGTAATTTTTTTATACTGTAAGATGTTATTATTTAGTATGTGTGAAGTACCTAAAAGATCTATCATCAGTGAATATGACATAATATAATCTATTTTGCACAGTAAAACTGCTTGCCAATTTCTGTTTCATTTCCAACTGATGGCCAATTTAAAGAGTCTTGGTTTTTTTTTTTCTGTTTTCTTAGTCTGTTATTAAATTTACTATCAAAGCAATTAAGAGAAAATAATTCAGTTCTTCTACACCTATTTTGAACAAATGGATTCTGACTTCATCATTTAATGAATGTTCTGTGAACAATTTAAATATTCTTTTCTTTGAGGAATTCTGAGAGTGCAGGTTTTGAAATAACAATAGTAAAGATCAACTCAGCAATATTATTTCCCAGGGCTATGTCATATACCTTTTTTTTTTTTTTTTTTTTTTTTTTTTTTTTTTTTTTTTTTTTTTTAAGAAAAGACAAGAACTTTATCTTGCTTTTGGTTGGAAGGAGCTACTGATGTTCATCAATTGGGAAGTCAGAGATGATAAAAAGAGACTATTGCATGGAGGAGACTGGAGCAAAGATCTACTGACCAAAGGTCAGAGGCTGAGCAAAGAAGCAAGATGGTAACTACATATAAGGTTCGAGACTTTCCAAAAGGAAGAAACTGCATTAGTCTCTCCACCAGACTGTGCTAGCATTTGCTGACTTGAGGACTATGCCACTTAAAATTAGTAGAAAGTAAACTAAGATAAAGATATAATCAACAACAACAATAATAATACCCATTATTCACTGAATATCTACAATGTGCCACATACTTCAGAGATATACACAAATACTATTACACATGAAGAAAGCAAAGCTCAGAGACATTAAGAATGTGGGTTAAGATCATGAAGTTCATAGATCATGCAACAAGGACTCAAGCCAATTCAAAACCTATACTTTCTCCACTAAGCCGTTTTCATGTAAGAAAAAAAAACAATACTCCTCAAACTGATCATTTGTATTTCATTTATACAGAAATTTTAAGCTATTTAGCCATTTGCCAGCTCTATTTCTGTATGGAAGAACTACACTAACTTCAGTTCAATCATGCTGACTCAATGGCACGCAAGGGTTTATGATTATAAATACCTCTGTGATTCAAAAAGGCAACTGTTGTTCCATTTTTCCAATCCATCAAGTTGACTGTTTGCTTCAGAAAAAAACATCGCTACATGAGTTGTTGCATGTTGATAGAAGCCATTTTTAAAAAAGAATGGAATTAACATTAATTGTGCCAGGCCTTGTGCAAGACTTTGCTTTCTTTATCCAAGGTGAACTTTATGAAAGTTTAGGTCCATTTTATAGATGAGGAATTAAAAGCTCACACAGAACAAGTCAGTTTCCAGAGACTACAGAAAGCCAGTAGTCTAACACTCTTGACCAGCGTGGTGGTAACACAGGTGCAGAAGGAATGAGATAGACCTAGTGTTCAAGTCCTAGAGGTGCTCCAAGCCATAACCATGCCAGGATCCGGATCAGACATAGAGATACCAAGAAAGACTAAGTTTCTTGCCTTAACTTGCACATGGGTAGCAGTTTCTTTGATGACTCACTTCCGTAGTTGCCTTTTAAGAGGCATTCTTGAGAGCTTTACCAAAAATCAATTTCTTCGGCCCTCTAGTGTTTTAGACTTTAGGTGTCACACTTCAGGAAAATGTGCACCCCTATTGTTCCTTTACTAGAGAGTCACAGAGTTTGACTTTCTTTAAATTCAGAAAACCTGGACAGAGGGTTAAAGAAAAAAAATGCAACAGATGTCACAGCCCAGGATAGGATGGCAGCTAATGGATTATCTGTAACACTCTTTCTTCTTCCTTTGCCTCATCTCTTTATCATGTGCGTAGTGAAAAGAGAAGACCAAGAAAGAGAATAGAACAACCACTGTCAATATTTTCTTTTAATAGAATAAAAATTAAAAACGGGAAAAAAAAGAACACACAGAAAGATTAAAAAATGTTTAAAAATATTTTTGATATTATTTCAAGACCTACAAATGGATTATGAACTGAAGTTTGAAACACATTGGTCTAAAGAGATCATTTCCTAAGGAGTTCTAATTTCTCCATCTTTTAAAAACATTTTAACGTTTACTCATTTTTGAGAGACACAGTGCAACTGAGGAGGGGCAGAGAGAGAGGGAGACAGAATCTGAAGCAGGCTCCACACTCTGAGCTGTCAGCACAGAGTCTGACACAGGGCTTGAACCCACGAACCGTGAGATCATTACCTGAACCGGTCAGATGCTTAACCAACTGAGCCACCCAGGTGCCCCTCTCCTTCATCTTTGGTTGGCAACACAATTTAACCACAATGAGAAGATATTTCTCTCCCCAGCTCCTGCTTTTTTATCCTTTTACTTTTTTTCTAGAGGAAGTCTTAAGTGTCTCCTACTAGTTGGAGACTTACCATTAAAATCTACCCTGTCCCCAATCACTCAAACCATTTAAACTTGTTGACTTTGTTTTACCCCCAAGACGACAAGAGACCAAATTATTAAAGTAAATCATGTCCAAACCCAACAAGGTAGCAATTCTTTTTATAATATCCCTAACGTATGGCCATTTAACCTCTGCCTGAATTGTTATGTTAATGCCTTCATTGCCTAATTAAGAGAAGGAATTCAGGTCAGATATGAAGAATCATCAGGTATTCTTCTCTAAAAGCAATTAGCCACTTGGTTTTAACATTTATGTTCCTTGAAAACATTATGTTTATTTAAACTGTGCTTCCCCCTCTCCCTCCCCAATTCAGGTGTAAACAAAATAATAAAGTGTTAGCCTTTTCTGGTGCATCTGTGAACACAATATTAGCTTCTGACAGCCGAGGACGGCTGGACTTTCACCTTTACTTTATTTCCTCAAAATAACAGTTGTCAGATGCATAAATATAAACATGTCTATAAAAATAAAACCTCAGAAATTCACATATGCAGAGAATCATATGCTCATACTAGAATATCACAACACAACTCAATCAATTGATGTTTTAGACTTTTGAAGTTCAAGAGATAGTCAAAGACTTATTCTGATGCAAGTTAATGTGGTCAACCATATGATGTTGGAGCCCTGGAGTGCTGGGTAGGCTAGAAAGAAAGAAAATTGTTTTTTTTACTTTGGGAGGAGGAGTCACAAACTCAAAAGCCCACAGGGACCAGAAGGATCACAGAAATGAGGGAAGTGGTAAAGAACTGGAGTCTCCTGGGAAGACTGTCCCCAATGGAAAGGAAGTTCCCATTACTCAGCACTAGCCACGGTTTTCCAGAAGATGTAGTTCAGTTTTCTAGATTTTTCTATTTTTTAAAAGAAGCCAGACAACTTTTTTGTTTTAGGGAAATCTTTTTATTTTTAAATGTTGGACCCTAGCTCAATTAAAAACAAAAACAAAAACAAAAACAAAAACAAAAACAAACTACTGGCCAAACAAAATATATTTGCAGGCTCACGTGTCTCTAGTTTAGTAAACTTGGGTTAGGCAGATGGGCCACTTTCAGCTTCTTTCCTAAAATTCAATATTTATATTCATTTATTTATATACTCAGGCAAGAGTAAGTTATTTTCTAATGTTTTTAATGTGCTTAAGCTAAATTAGATAGGAAATGCCTTTGAGATGAATTATCTTAAAAGCAATGGATGCTAGTTAAGGTGGAGACAGTTCTACTAGGTTGTAGCGGAGTGGGGGCCAGGAAGCCAGAATGAGGAGAAATATTTCTTTGTACGAATTATTGATGAAGACAGCCTTGAATCACCATCCAACAGAAGTTTCTGTAATGATGAAATGTTCTACATCTGCTCTGCCAAATAAGATAGCCACTAGTCACGTGTGTGGCTGGCAATTAGCATTTGAAATGTGGCTCGTATAAGAACAGAATTTTCAATGTTATTTAAGTTAAATTAATCAAATTAAATAGCCATATGTGGTTAACGACAACTGTATTTGACAGTACAGCTCTAGATGTATGTGTCAGAAGAGATCATCAGGTTCAAAGGTATCACTACTTGGTGTAAGCTAATTAGATATTGTCAAATTGATTTCCAAATTGTTTCTACTAACTTATATATGCAAAAATTTTTGTTTTTTTATACTTCAACTTCTTCAACACTTGTATTTACATCAAAATTTTAAATTGTGGGTAGTCATATGAGCAATAATGTCAGCTCTTGATTAGCTTACTCGCGATTTTCCTGATTATTACTGAAGTTCACCATCTTACAATATCAAACATTTGAGTTTAAACTTTGAATTTTCTGTTCACATACTTTGATAATTTTTCTAAAAGTTATTTCTTTTTTTCTTTGTTTTCTATCTCTATCTCTTCTTTCCTTCCTTACTAATTTGTAGACATAATTGATAAATTCTCCATTTTAATTTTTTGTCAGTTATATGAATCAAAAATATCTTCTCTCAGTCTGTGTACTGTATTTTCACTGTTTATAGTGTCTTATTTGATCAGAAGTTTTAAAATTTTAATGCAGTATGGTATGTCTATCACTTACTTTAGGACTTACGCAATCTGTGCCTTATTAAAGAAATTCTGGCTGAACCAATGTCTACTTTATCTAATATTAATATATAACTAGACCAACATTGTTTTCATTGAGGTTTGCCAGGTTTAGTAAATAATTATAGGATACACAGTCAAATTTGATTTCCCGATAAACGATGAACTCTTTTCAGTATGTTTGCCTCATGCAATATTTGGAACATACTTATTATAATAAAAGATATTCCTTGTCTCTCTGAAATTAACATTTTTAACTGGTCATCTTGTATTTCCTCTGGCAACAATATGTTGTTTAGAAAATATCTACTATATATCTTCTCTCATTTTTCTTCCAAACTTTCAAAATCCTTATGCATTAAGTGTGTCTTTCATAACTAGCATTTAAATGAGATTTAGTTCCTTACCCAACATAAGGATCTGCCTTTTAAAAGGCAAAGTCCATTTACAATTTTAAATATAATTTACTGCCATTTATTGTGACTATTTTCCTTTAATATTTACCATGTTTTTTTTATGCTTATTTTTTCTCTTTCTCTGCCTTTTCCTGTATTAACTGGGATTTCCTCTTAATAGTCTCTGGCCCTATTATCTCAAGTTTTGAAGAAATCTCCTACATACTTTTTGCGCACTTTTATTTCATGATTCCAGGTATACATGTTTCCATGTTTCAGAGCATTTAATTATCTCTGCCTTTTCAGACAGAAATATTAATGTTCCTTAATATTTCTATTTTCAATGGTATGTTTATTGATGTTACAAATATGTGTTAAAGTGTTCTCTGGTTAAGTAAGACCTGTGGTTGTAACAAGATGAATAAGGCAGAATCCCTATGCTCGAGATATTTATAGATGCTATTGCCTCATAAAATAATAAATATAAAATACGTCTTCTTATGTAAGTGCATATATATATAGGAGTATGTGTGTGAAGGTAGCTCAGTACCTAACATCTATATGTATCTACTGCTTATAAACACACACACACACACACACACACACACACACACATAAATACTTATTCTACTGACCACTGCTATGATGGTGCATTGGTGTGAGACTGACCATATACTAGGTACCAGTGGGGGGACACGTGGAGCCACTGACCCATAGTTTTCATAATAAAAAGTCTGCAGTGCTTAGAAATATAAAACAGTCTCACATATCATGATAGCAGTATTTGCAAAGCAATTTCATGTTCTTTTTCTCACTTAACTTTTCCAAAATTCTTATGGGAGTAGGAAAGATATTCTAAACTTCCGTAAAGTAGTAAAGTAGTAATTGAGACCCTAAAATATTTTTAAGAGATTAGTTCAGAAAGTGTTTTTCTGAATCCTAGAAAATGGATTCTAGGATTCTGTAAACCTCAACTTAAATTTCAGGCATTATTTGATTTGTTACTATAGAATATGGCCCTTTTATTTTACTTTATTCACACTTTAAATATAGCCTAATGAAATAAACATATTTTAACCAGAGTTGTATGCTTTTTTCTTCACAAAGCCTTGTCTGAAAGATTAGAATCATGAAGAAAGGCACATCAAAAATTGTCTACTTTCAGAACAGAAGCTCAACATGACCACATATACTGTGTTTAAATTAAACATCAAAGTGTATGTTTATGTTTTTAAAATTATAGTAAAAGAGCTAACATTTTCTCAGTACATCTTATAGTAAATCGTTCAATAATTAATGTTGCTATTTTAATTAAAATTAACCTTACAGAAAATGACTTAATCGTGTGTTTTATACAAGATTTTTCCTGGTTAAATTTCATAGTAGAATCCTAACCTCATGAGCTATGCAACCAAAACCTTTAAAAGCCATTGGATTGTGGACATGAGGTAGAAAGAAAGAACAAACTTCTGTCACTCTTTATACAACAAGACCCATGAAGAGAAAATTTTTTTTTTCTTAATCAGGAAAATGATGCAGATGACCTTTAAAAGGATATGGATAAAAAGAAGAAAACTTGTGGAAGACAGGCGTAGCCACAGAAGGTATTGTGATTAATGTAATTCATAAGCAAATAAAAGCCATTCTCATTTATCCAATTAAATATGTGTTTTGTTGGGGCACCTGGGTGGCTCAGTCGGTTAAGTGTCTGACTTTGGCTCAGGTCACGGTTTCACAGTTTGTGAGATCGAGCCCCGTGTCGGGCTCTGTGCCGACAGCTCAGAGCCTGGATCACACTTCAGATTCTGTGCCTCCCTCTCTCTGCACCTCCCCCACTCACGCTCTGTCTCTCTCTCTCTCAAAAATAAATAAACATGAAAAAAAGTTTTTAAAAAAATAAAGTGGCTTCTCAGGGATTAGTTTGAAAATGTGTCTCTCACCCTTATGCCACAGACTGAAATCCAGTTGTTGGTCATGCTTCTATAAAGATTCAACAGATATGACACTGTTAGAAGTCAGTCTGCTGTTGAAAAGGATATCTGTGTAGGAAAGGAGGGATGCTACAGCAATCTCCTACGTACTCAGCATAGCACTGTAGGAGCAGAAGTTGGAGAAAGACATGGGAGGAGCTGTCTTCTAGGCATCCGTGGGTAGTAGAAGCATCTGCCCCATTCACTGCAGTGTGCTCACTGCCCTACACATAGCTTAACACGTATAAAGCACCTAATAAGAATTTCCTGAAGAAATGAATCAATGAAGGTTGAGCCCCAAAAATTACACATAAAAAATTACATTTTCTTTTCTCAGTCTTTCTCCTAAGTTCAGACCAATCCAGGTGGATATCAAATAGACTATAAGATTGTGTCAGTTTGCTACCTAAGGGGCTTGGCATCAGGTCAGCCTCCTAGGCCCACGTATACATGCCACAGCATAAGGATCACACTTCTGTTCAATCATCTAAGCTTCCTTCATCATCGTCCACAGGGATTCCAGTGTCCTGGTGACTAGGCACAAGCTCTCAGGCCCTGGGAATCAAAACTATCCCGTCTGCCCCAGTTAAATGAATTTAGCATCAGCTGTATTTGCTTCTTCCTTCTCTTCCTCTTGATAGACTAACATCCCTGGAATTAGGAAACCTAACGCTCCTTCTTACAAAACAAGCACTCTCTTCTGGGGGACTGCTTCTCCCTCAACTGTAACTACATGCTTGAGTACAAGTTGCCAATCACGTTATTCTTCCCTCCTCTCCCCCAACAGTTTAATTTCTGAGTGGATTGTGAGGCCGGAGCAATCAGAATCTGTCTGCAGAACGTTGTGAAATAAAGCAGAAAAAGAAATATAAGCCCTTCCCGTGTAAATCTGTGAAATATGGAGAATGGATCGGCTGATGGTCAAATTGTTTTATATATGTGAATGGAAATGGTCTGTAAAAACTAAGATGGTGGGAAAAGCAGATAAGGGAAAGATGATGAGAGAGAGAGAAGGAGGGAAGGGGAGAAGGACAAGAGAGAAAAAGAAAAAAGAGAAAGATGATAGGATGTGAGTTCAAGGTTCCAATTTTCCTTGAAGACTTAACTCCATCCCTAATCATCCCTCTGTTTTGTGAGGAAAGAGATGGTTCTTTTTGCCCATGTTAATATGATTTTTTGGTCACTTTCAACTAAATTATTGGGGATGATGAAGGATAGCAGTTGGAGGCTTGCCTCCCCCACTTTCTCAAACCACCTGAGGGTCGAGTGCTCTGTGGCCAAGTCCCAGTTGCCCACAATGGTAATCTGTTCATGAACAGCCTGTGTGGGCATCCTCCCACTTCTTGTCTCAGCTCTCCACTCCCTACCTGTGCTTCCTGTGGTTACCTCCCAAATAAATCCATGGTGCTCAAATCCTTATTTCAGAATTACTGTTGGGAAAGCCAACTATGGAGAAATAAGAATATTTTTATGCTGCTACCATTTTCTGATCATAAAAATAACACTTGTCCGCTGAAGGTAATTTGAAAAATTAAGAGGTACAAAGAAAACAAAAACTGTTAGAACATAATTGTAGCAGATATAATTACTAAAATTTTGATGTATTTCAATCCATATAAATAAATAGAAAGTATTTGCATTGTGTTAACCAAGTTTGAATCTCTATACCACCACCAAGATGTATAACTTAGCAACAGATATTTTACTTTTGCCTGTTTCAGTTTTTTTTTATTAGTAAGGTGTGTATACACAGACACACACACACACAGACACACACAGACCCACACAGACCCCAACAAGATTGCTGCAAAGGTTAAATGCAATAAAATATGTGAAAGTATGTGTTGCAAAGCAGGTGTCTAATATCCATCATTATTGTTGTTCTTTGTTTCAGGGATTTTCAGTGAAATAGAAGATCTATAGGGCACCTCAGTGGCTTACTCAGTTAACTGTCTGGCTTCGACTTAAGCCATGATCTCGCGGTTCGTGGGTTCGAGCCCTGCGTTGGGCTCTGTACTGACAGCTCGAAGCCTGTCAGCTTCAGATTCTGTGTCTCCCTCTCTCTCTGCCCCTCCCCTATTCGTGCTCTGTCTCTGTCTCTCTCCCTCAAAAATAAATAAACATTAAAAAATTTAAAAAAAGAGACAGAAGATCTACCCATGCCTCATGCAGCCTACTTGGTACTTTTACTCAGACCCATATTTTCTAATACTTAGAAATATAGAGATCATTGTTTTTCTAAGTGCAGTTGAGAAACCACAAATACCAGAATCACCTAGGGAGCTTATTAAAAAGGGAACTTCCTACATCCCACTAAATCGGTCTTTGAGATAGGGCCTGAGAATATGCATTTCAATAAAGCATCTCCCGTGACTCTTGTTTCTGCTAAAGCAGGAGAAGCAATCATTTAGCTGAAGCTAGTAAATGCGGCCTCAGAGGACTGACACCAGGCCAGTTTCCCGCATCTGTGGGAGTCAAGCCCCCTGGTGAACAGACGCGCACTGAGACTTTGCCTACTCTGAAACTTCACAGCTGTGAATAGTCTGAGCTTTGAAGCCAGGGAGACTTGAACTCAAACCCCAGCTTCGCCATATACTTGCTGTCAGATCTTAAGCAGGGTAACTCAATCACCACGAGCCTCAGTTTCCTCCCACGTGAAATATGGGTGATAGCGATAAACGCCTCCAAGGGTTTGGGACGATTAAAGAGGATAATAATTCAGGCAGAGTACAATGCACGTCACCTGCACTGGAGCAAGTGCCCAGTAAATGGTCGGCATCTTCATTACCACCGTCATCTGCTCTCGGGGAGCACCGGAAGTATACGACCAAGAAAGCATCTCTTGAAAACATCCAACTGTTAAGCTGTGGTAGGGTTGGTTGCTCAGTGAGAAAATGTACTAAAAGATAAAGCTTTGACTTAAAATTCGGATGTCAGAAAACTTACTATCTAACTGAGCCATCTTTGTGCGGGACAAATTCTAGAACCAATGGACTGCCTAGACAACACCTGAAGAGCGGTATCTGCCCAGGTGCATCAGGAGACTGCGTGGTCACCGTGCTATTGATCCAACCTCCACCCTGCAAAGAGCCTGGGATATGGAAAATCCCAGTGTTGCACAGGCTGTCATTTTCTGTTGGTATCTAAAAACTGTGATCCCTCTCTTGCCCAAATCGGCGGCTCAGGGCTAACACTACGCTTTCCAATTTTGCATTAAATAAATGATTTCATTGTTGAGCAGATTATATTTACCAGAAGGAGTTACTTTTTAGGTTTGTCTCCTCTAGTGTAACAAATAATGTTAACAGATAAAATTACAATATAGTTTGTAGTAGGTCATAATTTAATTTCTGTGGCTGGGCGTGAGGGATGATGCAGTGGAGAACTGCAAGTACAGATTTAGGATCGTTAGATTATTTGGGTGCTCATTCCGGTGCCATCACGAGCTGGCTGTGTGACCACAGGGAAATTACTCAACTCTGCTGTTTCTCAGTTCCATCAGCTGCAAAATGAGAAAAATGCCACCTGCCCTAAGTCCCTCAGAGACTGGTAATGAGATCAAATGAGACGCCGCGTAAGTGCTTTGAAAAAGTGTGACAAAAGAACACTTACTTTTCATAAAGGATGGAGCCTCACTTCTTAAACAGAAAGCACCCATGTCTCCTTTTAAGCCACCAAATAGAATTGAAAAAGGCAATGTATAATTATAATAAAGCTCAAAAGATCTGGTCTCCTGGGCCTCATCTTCCTTGCCCTCCCATTGTTGTGGCAGATGATTAATCATCAGGTTCTTGACTTCCCTCTTTGCTGATTGGCCACCCTAGGGTCGTAGCCACTTTTCAAATCCATCTTTGGGCTTTGCAGCTATGCAGGGCAAAAAGCCTTCCCTAGCGTTAGGGCCTGCCAAAGCTGAACCCGGAACCCCCATTAGCCTAATTGACAGCATGACTTTCCCCTGGAGAGAAGAGTGATAATCTAGCTATTTATCTTGTCTGCAGGTTTATCACCACTGTGCTCAGGCAGAGATGTTTAAATATAAAAATGAGGTAAGGCACATTCTTGCCAGACTACGTGCCATTAAAGCCAGGTTGGGGGTCAGAAGCATGAAAGGGGAGCATCTGGGATTGTGGTCTTCTCCGTTGCCACTTAATGTCTCAAGTGGCCTTGGAGTAAGGGGCTGCCCACGAGGGCACGAAAGGACACCTCTTGGTAATTGGGAGTAGGCTGGGGCCGTGTGGCCACCGCTACCCACGGAGCCGCTGCCTGCAAGCCGCTAGACTGCCGCTTTTCCGCAAGGCAGGAGAGGCCCATTAGAAACACGGAGGGGCGGTTTAATTCTGCAACAAGATGTGTACAAATGGATGCCTCCTATCGAAACCCATGCAACAGCTTCCAAAGTTAATTAAAAGCTAATTTTCTAATGAGGTGGCAACACTGGCAACAACACGCTAGCAGTATGAGAGCTGCAGCCAGCAGCCGGTGAGGGAACAGGCAACCTCCTTCTTACAGGATGGAACATCCTACCTGCATCCATTCATTAGCCTCCAGCTGTATTGCTTTCATACCAGACACCAGCATACGCTGTCATAAAACTCAGAAACTGTTTTGGCATTGCCAAGATATCGTGGATACTTATTTTACAGCAGGACCCTCTCCGGGCATAACACCATAGGCAATGAGATCCGTTCCTGGAAATATTAAATCCAGGGGGCAGTGCCGTGGACGTTCTGTTATGTCAAGTGACATGGCATTTTAATCCTTTGGGCAATTGTTAATTGTAAGCCAGACTTGCAATTAGCCTTAATAAATAGAGAGAAAGTGCCTTAAATTAACTGCACTTATGTTGGTTTTGCCTCTTGTTTTGATTTCAAACACATAGCCAAGCAGGATGACTCACGGCCATTATCCTAATGATATGGGTCTCCTGGCCATAGGCAGAGTGTGCCAGGCACCTGTGGCTGTTCCTTGGCATTCTTCGCAGGGAGTGGATAATGATGTCATGCAAATGATGCTGAGAATCGTGAAAAAAAAAATATTTCTACAGAAACTCCAGGATTCTGGATACTTAAGATGTAACTTGTTTGTTCAATTCTATCCATAAATAATTAGAAGACATATTTAGGCTCTCCAACATAGTCTAGGAAACAGAATAAAAAATTATTACATAGTCATCTAACGGTAAGCAGCAGATAGAAAAATCCACTTTGAATTTTCTGCTTCTACGGGAAGCTTCTGGCCGCCAGGTCAATAGAAGAGTCATTTTTTTTATTTGCTCATCCTTTTAGAAAACAGTATAGAGTTAGGGCGTTTCAGTTAACTGGTCTTTAGGTACACTCTTTATCTCTTATTCTTGGGCTCATTTTCTCTCCCTCACGATCTCACTTGTAGCTTCTGTCTCTCATTCTTGTATTCATTTATTCTCTCAGCCTCTTGTCTCTGCTCGTTGTGTCTCTTTCTCTCACTCTTGCTCTCTTATAGTCTTATATCCTAGCACTCTCTAGAGTGCTCCAAAGCATATAATATGGAGGTTATGTCTGTGTTGTTACCAGTTCAGGGAAACTTTAAGAAATGCCCCTCACATCTCACTGGCCAACACCGAGTCACATGTCCATACTTAAATCGATCACCGGAAAAGGGAATAAGACCATATGATTGGATCAGATTAACCCGGACTTATTCCCTGGGGTTGGGGCTGGCCTGACCTCCCCAGAAGCAGTGGTTGTGCAAATAAGTGTGGCTACCTCAACAGAACGTGGGTTCTGAAGGAAGGGTAAAGGGAAAATGGCTGCCGGACCAGCAACCACTAGTGTCTGCTAGGAGGATCACAAGAAATATATAAAGCATCCCAAACAGAGAGAGAAGAATGGGATCTGAATAACAGCTCTGAGGACTGTTCCCAGAAGAGTCAGATGACCGAAGCTGCGCCCTCTGGAGAGGAAGTAGAGTTCCATGTTCTGCGAGACTAGGACCTACACATGCTGGCCGCTGTAGAAAAACCTTAACCAGTCCTAGGACAAAAAGGAGTTAGGTATCACTCTCGTGTTCTTTTAACAAATGTTGGTTGAGTGCTAACGATGTGGCCGGCACCTCAGAGGACCTATGGTCATGACAAGTGAACAAGATGAAGTTCTGACTCTCATAAAGTGGACTCGCTAGCAAGAGAAAGAGATGATGAGTGGGTTAAATCCGTAAATAAGTAATAGACTGTGAAGAACCTGAGACTGAAATACAGTAGACGGTTCCTGGTTTAGGACAGGAGCAGGGAATCTTAACCAGGCTCGCTAGGAGGGCATCTCTGAGGAAGCAAGGACAAACATAAAATAGGAATGGGAACTTACAAAGAGCTGAGCACCTGCTACAAGTGGCATACAAGCTAAAAGGAATGTTCCAACAACTTCTTGACTTGTCTGATGATTATTTCATTTCTGAAACATTATCGTAATCATTGTGGTTAAAAAGTCATTACTAAGGACATACCATCTGCTAAGAATTTTGTGTGCCTTATTGATTCATTTAATAAATATTCATGACTCACCTACTATGTGCCAGGCACAGTTCGGGACAAGTGCTAAGGAACAGCAATTAACGAAACCAATGACATTTCTTGGGTTGGGGAGCTGACATTCCCATTTAATTCTCACCCGTTAAAAAACAAACACACAAACAAGCCATGAAGTAGATCCTAATCACACTTAGCAGATGGGAATACTGTTGCTTAGAGATATTAAATACCTTGATTAACATTATTTTTCAAAGCCTTGACTTTTGCTATTATACACTGCCTTAAAGGAACCAGTGATACAAAACAGCTGTGGTAGAAAATGCAGGTGGTAATCAAATCTTATGAAGGCAGTCTTCAAAATATCTCAAGTAAAGGTAGGGATAAATCTGTGATGTGAGACCCTACTATAAATATTATTAAAATTCAATTATTTATGTTAAAATTTTAATTGCCTTGATACAATTGTGATAATCCTAATGAAAATGAAAATGAGAAAGTCAATAATGGTGGCTTCAATCAGGATTTTGTCCACAAGTGTCCATGGATGAAAGTCATTGGTTTATCAGTTCCGCGAAATTATATGAAATTTGAATGTCTAGGGGCCTTATTTGGGGAAGGGATGTCCAGGGCTTTAGATTCCTAAAAGTTTGATCCTTCAAAATGGTCTAGAACCATCACTTCAGAAGTTACATATATCCCCAAAGGGAGCTTTCCAATGGATTTCACTGTAAAAGGGTATATTAAAAAAGAACACACAACCAAAAGTACCAGACACTTCTAGAGAATACCATCAGGAAATCTTAGGCCCTACATGAGCTAAAGTGACTGGAAATTGTTAAGGAAAAATATATAAAAAAGTTTCACTTACTGATATCCCACATAAGAGCAGGGAAGGTCCAGGTTTGCCTGTGGCTCAGGTCCGATTGCACAATGCTGACAGCTGACAAGCAGAGAACAGATCTGATAAGGTCTGATGATTTTTCTACCTTGGTTGTCAAGGACAGTGATCTACAGATAGGAAAAGTAGGACGAAGGCTGGTAAGAGGAAATCGAAGCCTGAAATCCATAAGAAGACTGTAAGAATTTCTATGTCTCAATTGCTCTGGTCTCTTAGCTTTCAAATATTCCTTATTTAGAACTTCAAGAAAACTTAGTGTCAGCTCATCAATCTAACTTCAATGTCCTTATGGAATCATTAAAATTTGAAATTTTGGAAGGCTGGAGGTGGGCAAACTTCACTCTGATGATCCAAAACAGGTCAGACAACTTGACTGCAGTCAAGAGTAGAGAAGGGATTGTTTAAAATGTATTTTGTGAGCGCTTAAAATGAACCCAGGCTCACTTTCAGGCTTATTTCCTTTTAAGCTAGCACTTCTCAAATAAAAGCTTATGGAAACACAAATGCAGTAAAATATTGCTTTCTACAGAATGTTTAATAAACTCCCTATTTGGGAACATTTTTTTTTTCTAGAGCGAAATATAACATGATCCTACCAATGTTAACTATGAACATGGACAAACCAAACAGAAGTGGTATCACCCACTCAAATACCGGTCTTACTGAAAGCAAAGAGATTTGGAAGCTAAATAGACATGGTTAAAAGACTGTCTCTGGAATCAGACATTTTTATTTTGGAAACCTAGAACCATTATTTCTAAATTATGACCTTGAAAAGGTCACTTCACTTTTTGAAGCTTCAGTTTCAGTGTAAAATAGGGAAAACAATGTTATCTCTCTCCCAGGGTTCTGTGAGGATCAAAGAAGATGATCACATGGGCTTACCAGCGCACCTAGACTGGCACGATGCTCAATAAAGGATACCTTCTGTTGCGATTTTTATTCCTAGGTAATTAAATGTAGTGGTTTTGGTAGTTGTAAGCGCACGCAATGCTCAAGGAAAGGGGTCAATATAATAGCATAATAAATTTTACAACTGTTAAAGAAATTATCATATGAAGAATATTAGTAACAAGCGTAATATGCCCTAATCTCCTCACATGTTAATATAATGCTCCATTAAAACGTTATTAATAATCATTAATGCTAATTGTATTTCAGAGTGAACTCTGCCAAGGTTCCCAAAGAACTGTGAAGTCATACATAATAAATGTCTAAAACATTATAAAAACTTGTGAAATAACAGTATTGATGTACATATAAGTGGTTCATTGAAAGTAACTGAAGAAAAGATAACCACTCTAATTTGCATATTTGTAAATGTGTTTCTGTATTTTAGTGTCCATTTATTCAGGACTGTAAAAAAAAGATATCTACTTCTCAGTGAATCATTACCATAGCCATCACTCACTGAGATGCTCCTGCAACCACAGTATTTTCAACAGGACAGGAATCCAACAGGACTGAGTCTGTTCAGTCCTTAATTTGGAGTGTGGTAGGCAATTCTGGAAGTTGCTAACCAAATGACCTTTTTCTCTGACTCTACTGTGTCATTCTAACATTTGGACATTCCTATTTATTTATTCTGTATTCAGTCCATTTATTGAGTTTCAGCAATCCAAGGCCAATGTAGGAAAGGATGTATTCGACACGGGGCCAGCCTGCAGGGGGATAAAAGGTTACATAAATAATTCGAATCCTTGATGAGCTGTGGTAAGTGCCTTATGAAAAGTACAGTTGTGCTCTGGGGAGGAAGAGAAAGTGCCATTTCAGTTGAGTCCTGAGGCACCAGTCCTATAGATTTGTGAGTGAGCAGGCGGCAGTGACAGTGGAAAAAGAACCTGGACAGGTGATAAAGCACCATCAAAAAGCAGGGAGGGGAAACAGGTGAGCACTGGGGAACAAATGGTTGTTTTTAGATTTAATTAGATTGGAACAAGGGGTTCATGTGGATTAAGGACTGAGAAATGCTAAGGACCATAGATCAAACCCCAAGGGATACTGAAATTTAAGGCCCAAGAGAGAAAAGGGAAGCCACACAGGGAGCTACACGGAATCAGGTGGAAAAGTGGAAAATAAAAATAATGTGGAGTCAGGAGAAGAAAGTGTGTCAAGTAGAAGATTGTTTCCAACAGTGTCCAAAGTGAGAGCTGAAAAGTGTCCATTGAGTTGGATAGTCAGGCCATTATCAGTAATCTCAGCTAGAACAGATGTAGAGATATGAGGAGGAGAATGTAAGTCAAAGTGCAATAGGTGGGGAAGGAAGGGGGGAGTTAGTGAACGTAGGTGAGCCTTGAAAGATTGCTTTTCCAACAGTTGGTTATGAAGAGAAAACTTAAAGCACAGTATTAAGGGCCTGGAAGAAGATGCTCACAGTAGGGAAAGAGGGGGCACGAGGCAGAAATGAGCACAGGGGTGAAGGTGGCAGGATGTGAAGTAAACACAGCTCGCCCCTTGGCTGGAGAAGGGAAGAAGAATCGGGTGGGCCAGCCAGGCTTCTACAGTAGGATGTGCCAATGTAGAAAATAGATGAGGAAGAGAATGCAGAAAGCAGATGATGAATTCTTCTTGGGATGATCTCATTCTGAGGTCCCTCTGAGTCTTATTTTGTAGATCAACGATCTCTAACGTAGAATCGGTGCATCTTAAGACACTAAAGATGTTTGCTATTCATTTCCTGGGCCACACTGCAGTTTACACATGTGTATTACATGTGGTTAATTTTATAAAAATTAGAATCTCTGTAACACTTTCTGATGAGATTGGAGTGACAATAAAAATTGTTTTTACTACTCAGAAATATGGAGCTTATCTTGTAGTATAGTACTTGTAAGAGCAGTAAAACTGAAGAGACGTTGCATTTTCTTTTGCAAAAATACAGATACTGCAGATTTGCTGGTCTTTTCCTTAATGAAACATGTTGTCTGCTTAGATCATAGGAGACCACGCTCAACTAGTGTTCCTACTTCAGTACCCACTTTTCTCAGCCTTTCTCCCTGGATCTTCCTCATCTTGCTGATTTCTTGATATTGACATGCCTAACGATTTTTCCAACAACCTCTCTTCTTCTCCATTTTAACTCATTCCCTAGGAGATCTCTTTCAACTTCATGACTTAAAATGTCAGCCTATATGACTTCCAAGTTTGTATTTTTGGCCTGGACCTCTCCTTCAAAACTTGAGTCTTGTGATATTCAACTGCCTATTCAACATCTCCACTTTAACTATCTCACATATATTTTTTTGAACACCTACGTGTGCCAGGCACTAGTTTCAGCACTTGGAATACACGTTTGACTAGGAAAAAAACCTCTGCCTTTATAGACCTTACATGCCAGTGGTTGAAGACTGAAAGACAGACTATCCAGAACAGATATTTGCAGAATGTTCAAAAGGGAGAGTGTTCAATATGAAGGAAAAGGACTATGCTAAATGGCTGGGGGATACTGGAGGCAGGAGAGGTGGCATCAGATTGCAATTTTAAATAGGGTAGTTAGGCCTCAAGGAGAAGGTGACATTTGAACAAAGATGAGAAAGAGGGGAAAGAATGAGTCATAAAGATAGAACAGTGAGTGCAAAGGCCCTCAGGTCGAAGCATGTCTGGTGCAATCAAACCTAGTGTGAATTGTGGCCATGTCAGAGCAAGTAGGAGAATGGGGACACTCATCCCACCCCCTCTACCTTCTGTTTTACCCAAGCACTTCTCATCTCCTGGCATCCTGTGTTTATGTATTTTTATATATTTTTTTCATTTGTCTATTTCATAACTCTTCTTACCTACTCTTCCAGAATGTGAGCTCTGTGTGGACAGGGATTTTATTCATTTTAGTTGACTACTACATTTCCAGTTCCTAAAAAGTGCCTTGCGGGGCGCCTGGGTGGCGCAGTCGGTTAAGCGTCCGACTTCACCCAGGTCACGATCTCGCGGTCCGTAAGTTCGAGCCCCACGTCAGGCTCTGGGCTGATGGCTCGGAGCCTGGAGCCTGTTTCCGATTCTGTGTCTCCCTCTCTCTCTGACCCTCCCCCGTTCATGCTCTGTCTCTCTCTGTCCCAAAAATAAATAAAAAACGTTGAAAAAAAACCAAACAAACAAACAAAAAAAAGTGCCTTGCATGTCGTGGACATGCAGTAAACATTTACAGAGTGAATGAATAAATTAGAAAGAACATGGCAGTATGGTAGACCTGTATCTGCTCACATTTATGCATCTTTTGATTTAAGACAGAAAAAATTGGGGTCTTTTGATTAAAGACAAAAAAAATTTGCTGTAGCCACAGGCTATTGAAGTCTGGGAAAAAATACATTACATATTTTTTTAAGAATATGTATCATAAGCTCTATAAGGCTAAAAGGAAAATAACGAATATATAAATATTACTAGGGAATATTTCTGGGTACTATGATTTGGGTTGAGGTTTTTTTTAATTAGTTTTATATTTTTTTTCTTTAATGAACATATATATTAAAGAATGATAAAACATAAATACACATCCATCTCCTAAGCCTGTGGTATTTGGTATATTGATTTGAACTTGTGAAAGAGAGAGAGGAGGTTAGTGTATATTAAAGCCTTGCTTTGGGATCTTATTATAATTTTTGGTTCAGTAGACTATAATTGTGGTGTCCCTCCACAAGCCACAATTTAATGAACCTGACGCCTCATTTCTAGGACCAAAGAGGATTGGGAAACCTGGAGCTCGATAATGCTGTTTTGTTTCATTAAATGTTCTCACTGTCTGTGTGGAAATAAATGTGACTTGTCCCTGACAGATGATAAAAGGCAGCAGACATCATTAGTGTCCATCACATGACTCCTGACACCTACTGGAGAGAGGGCCTCTGTTTGCTCATGATCAGAGGTAAAATCTTTCTACAGATTGATTTGAAATTGCTTCTTAACTTCAATGTTCAGATCTAGCCATGAAACCAAGAGTGCCTTCCTATTCCAACCTTAAAAACCTTCTGAGGTTTTAAATCATTTCAGCTCTGTATTTCAGTCTGTTTCAAGGGGCAGCAATGTTCACAAAGAAAGAGGGCTCCATGGAATGCTTTATTAGAATTTCAAAAAAGTGCCATCTCTCGAACTGCTCATTACCAGGAACAACCTGATGCCAAGCAATTTATGATTATTAAAACATATAATTTGCATATAAATTAAATGAATTAATAAATAGCAGAGATTACAGTAATGTGTTATATTTCCTTATTGTTTGCGATTTTAATTTTTACACATGCTAAAATAAAGAACAAAATATAAGTTTTCTTTTGTGTTTTTATAGAGAAAGAATTAAGAAAAATATGAATTGGAGAAATTAGCCTCTATTATTTCATGAGAATGTGTTCTCAGATGGGTGTTTCCCTTGAAACTTGGCTTCCTTTTAGAAAATTGAACTATATTTTAATTGTTTTAGCAGATACTTCGCAACATTTGTTCATGTAAGAAAAATTTTAAAGATCTATAAATAACCCAAATGTTTTGCTTTAAATATCACATATAAAAACATTTTCTTATATCAGTAAATGATAGCTTTAATAACCAAATAACAAATATTTATTGAGAAACTATTATGTGTAAGTTAATGTACCAGATACTATGGTAAAAATCAAAACTACTAGACCCCTCCCCTCAAATTATAGAGTCCAAATAGGGATATGCAACTTATAGACACACAAAAAATTTAAAATCAAAAGACAATAAAACCTGTAGAAAATAAATTCAAGGTGATCTTACACATTTAACCTAGAAAAGACTCAATCTCAAACTATTTCCAAAGAAATTCTGGGACTAGAAATAATAGTGTCCTCCTGAAACTGAATCTCTCCTCAAGTCTTCCCCCCAAAATGATAATATCAAAAAAGAGTACAGATAAAATCCCAAATGACTCAAGCCTTTATAGCTTTATTTATGGAAAATATCATGATCAAATTACCCATAAACAGAGATATAAACACCACATTCCAAAAGATCTCCTGAGCCTGTAGATGCCAAACACAGGAAAAAGGAAGCTTAAGAGATACCATTAGAAAGTGGAACACTTTTTATAAAAAGAAAGTACAATGCAAAGTGTCAGAATTTGGGGTCTAGTATCTGGTGGTTCACAGTATCAGCTACAGGAAAGAGGTTTGAGAAAGAGTGGTCCTGAAGAAGTCAGAAGTTTCAAAAAGCATTACTTCCTGGAGACAATCCTAAAAGTAGAGAAAATATTATCCCCATGAGGATGTAGTAGAAGTGAGAAAGAAGAAAGAAGAGAGGGAAACTGAGGATCTTTCAGAAATAAAAGACATAGGCATACGAATTCTGTCTCTCCTACCACCAAGACTATTCATATAAGAAACCAGCCTTACCATGCTGACAGAAGGGGGCACTCCTGGATTACAGACTCTACCCCCAAAATAAGTAGGAATAGGAAAAAAATATCAAGCCAACTCCATACAAAGCTAATGGAAGAAGAAAACCGAAAATTCAAATCAAAATACTTCAGCTGATGAAATGCTCCCTACCAAAGAAGAGAAAACAAAACAAAAACAAAAACAAAAACAAAAGGAAAAAGAAAAATCTGCAAAACAGAAGGGCACTCTAACACAATTTTTAACATAATTGAAAATCGTCAAATAAGCAGCTGTAGATTGGATATAGATATGCAGATATACATATGGATGTATTATTGATACACATAAGAATCAAAAATTTAAAAATGAATCCCATTACTTGAAAAAAAAGAAAGTAAATCATTAAGAGTTAATTAATCTCAGTGAACAACCAAAGAAAAATAAACAAGTCCATCTCAGAAATAAATAAATTAAAATGTATCCAAGGTATCATCGGTTCTAGTGAAACTGAGTAAGAGACTTTGAAGAAAAGCAAGAAAACAATCAAGAGGATAAAAATGAGATAAGCTAAAATGGTCAAAGAGAAAATGGTTGAAATGGAAGATATGCAAAGAGAGTTCAACATACATATAATTGAAGTCTTTGAAGAAGGAAAACAAAATGTGCTGTAACTGATACGTAAAACTATAATCAAAAGAAATTTTTCAGGACTAAGATAATAATTGTTTTTACATATTCAAAAGGCCCACTGTGTGTCTTTGAAAACTCAGAAACAAACTCTGAGACATGCCCTAGAGAAACAATTAAGAATTTAAAGGCCAAGAAAAACATTCAGCTTATACAGACAGTAAGATCAAATTACTTCCAATTGCTATTCAAAAAAAAAATAGGCTGGCATCAAACTTCTCAAGGGCAACATACAAAATAAAGCATCAGTGGAAAACGTGTTTTTAAAAATTTTATCGAAATCTAAGTTAGTTAACATATAGTGTAATAATGATTTCAAGAGTAGAATTTAGTGATTCATCACTTACATACAATACCCAGTGCTCATCCCAACAAGTGCCCTTCTCAATGCCCATCACCTTTAGCCCATCTCTCCACCCACCTCCCCTCCAGCAACCCTCAGTTTGTTCTCTGTATTTAAGAGTCTCTTATGGTTTGCCTCCCTCTGTTTTTATCTTATTTTTCCTTTCTTTCCCTATGTTTGTCTGTTTTGTTTCTTAAATTAGTGGAAAACATTTTAAAGAAATTCAAGGAAAGAACTTGCAAGCCAAGTATTTTAGAAACAGCCAACTGCCCCTCAAGTGTAAAGGCAAAAGAAAAACACTTTTTTTTTTTTAGGCTATTTTGAGAAAGAAAGAAAGCACAAGTGGGGGAGGGGCAGACAGAGAGAGAATCCCAAGCAGGCTCTGCGCTGTCAGAGCAGAGCCCTATGTGGGGCTCAAACTCACAGACCTTGAGATCATGACCTGAGCCAAGGTCAGGTCCTCAACCCCACTGAGCCACCCAGATGCCCCCAACAGAAAACCACTTTTAAACGTTCATGAATTCACATAATACTTTACATATGGGTCCTTCCTTGTGTGGATGGGCTTCATTCAACACGCACATAACCTGAAGATCTATGGCGAAAGAATTGATAAATATTTCATATATTTAATTTTAGAGTTAAATTTAAGAATAAAATACCTAAAAGGAGGGAAGGGGCAGGGATGGAAGGAAGAGAAGTGTGTATGCACTATGTGTTACGTAGGATATGCTCTGGCAAATTAGAAAGAAAACCTTTTGAAACAGAAGGAAAAGACAAAAGAGAAAGTAAAACAAGATTATTGACTGTTTTATAGGCAATGGATGGGAATTAAGGACATTGTGTAAGATTGACAGTCCCTAGAGTAAAAGGTATTTATGAAAAAGCTTACGAGCAAAAAAAAAAATGGTATAAGGGAAACCTCTAAATAAAAATACTAATGTTAAAAAATACCAAAATAATCTTTCTTTTAAAAATTTTTTTAATGTTTATTCATTTTTGAGCGACAGAGACAAGGCATGAGTGGGGGAGGGGCAGAGAGAGCGAGAGGGAGGCAGAACCTGAAGCAGGCTCCAGGTTCTGAGCTGTTAGCACAGAGCCTGACCTGCGGCCTGAACTCCCGAACTTCGAGATCATGACCTAAGCGGAAGTCAGATGCTCAAGCAACTGAGCCACCCAGGCGCCCTCCAAAATAATCTTTCTGAACAGCAGACACCTTTCAGATAAACACAGTATAATACCAAAACGCATGTGGCAACTGTAACATAAAATTATACACAGAATTGATACCAATAATGGTTCTCAGTGGTACAGATGGCAGTCATTCTGACTTCAGGGGCCATGTGGCGATGTCTGGAGACATTTTGGGGTTTAACTTTCGGTTCGAAATCTCGGGAGCTTCCCAGGTGAAATCTCAAACAGGCCCCCAGACGCAGCCGGCAAGGAGAGACCCAAGAAAGAGGCAGAGCACGCCAGGCTGGGAGGTGGCAGGTTTAACAAGCAAGGCTTGTTTGGACGGAGGCACTACCCAATCTTAAAAGTTCACACAGAGGGCTTACCCAGGTTCAGACAGTATGAAGTCCACAGTGCTCCGTCGAGGTTGCCGGCAGCCTTGACAATCAACGTTTCGTTTTCGGCTGCGAAGATCGCCTGGGAGCGGAAGTGCACTCCCAAGACAGGGGCGGGCCGAGGGACCTCCATCCCCATTGGTCAACCTCTGGATGACCTCCTCCCACAATAACTAGGGCAAGGAAGGTGCTGCTGGCATCTAGTTGCATACTAGCATCCAAGTATGCTGCTGAACACCCTGCAATGCACAGGACACATCTCCACAGCGAAGGATTATCTGGCTCATAATGTCAGTAAATGTGAACGTGGGGAAATCCTGTTCTAGGGAATGAGGTGTAGAACTTATTCATTCAGAAGTATTTACTGTGGTATAAACCATGGGTCTAGGGCAGCACTTGGCTTTTGAGATTCAGCATGAAACCCACAGTTCCTTTCTTAAGGAGCTCAGAGTCCAGTTGAAGAATCAGACACATAAATGGATAATCATGGAATAAATTCTATGTAAGAGAAGAATCGCCTTGGGTGGGTGGGGGACAGGAGCGGGGGGCTTATGAGGATAAAGTCCAGGGATTTATCTGGCAACAGATAAATCTTGGAAGGGGAGATATGTAGGCGCTTTACGGATTAAATAAGAGAAAATGGTTTTAGGCAGAGAAAGGAAAGAAGGTTAACGATGAGCACAAGAGGACAATAACCAAACTTCCTGCTCCACTATACCACATACATTCTGTATTCTAGACGCCAGCTGGAACTGGCCAAGCACTAATACTGGTTTTTCTCTTACTCGGAGTACCTTTTTCACCCTCTTTTTCTGTTTGATGAAACCATTACCATCTCTCAAGATCATATGTCATGACAGCAAGAATATTGTTTTTGCTTTCTAGTTCTTAATAGTCACAGATTTATTGCAAGCACAAAGCAAGTTCTGCCATGTGGCAAGTGCTCAATAAATATTTTTTGAATGAAAATGAATAAACTTAAATATCAGATCCTTTCTGAAGCATTCTTAAATTTCTCACTAAAAAATAAAAATAAAAATAAGAAAAGCAGAACTGTCTTTTTCCATACTAACAGTGGATAGATGGGGAATTGTGAAAGATGACTTATTAGTACCTGATGCATGCTTTATGGTTATTAAATGAAGGAAAAATAGAAGAACATAACAGGAAGAGAAGTGGACAGACTTAGCAAGTGTCTGGATTCATGATATAGCTCAGTTAAACACTGCCTTTCTAGTCCTCCCTGTAGAGTGGAGGATTGGATTATAATCCAATATCCAAAAATACCTTTTACCTTCTTGCTAGTCTTCAAACATACTCATACAGACACACATGTATACAGACACACAGACATGTATATTCAAGCAAAATAGAATCATATCACATGTATCCTATTTTTAAGTGCTTCACCTCTCCGTATCTCTCAGTAGGTATAAATATATATTATTTTAATGAATCCATCACACTTTATTTAATAGATGTAACACAATGCATTTAAAAAGACTCTTAGGCTGGACATTTACATTGCTTTCAGTTTTTTTGAGGTTACGAACAGTGCTGTGGTTAATATACTTTGTGCATTTTTGCACACTACAGGCATTATTATCTTGAAACAAATTTTCAGAGATATGAAGGCAACTAAAATATATATGAAATTTTAGATTTTTAAAGTACACTGCAAAAGTGTCTTCCAGAAAGTGTGTTCTCGAGATTACCATTCCCCCAAGCAGTATATGAAAGAAACTGTTTCTTCACATCTTTAATTAACACTGAGTGCTGGGCTGTGTGTTAGATTTTAATTTAATGTGTTGTAATCCATGAGTACTTCCTTTATGATTTCTGACTCATGAATCAATGCCTAGAAATAATTTCTCTACTAAAAGATTCTAAAAATGCTACAATTTCTTCTAATACTTTTTTCCCCATTTAGAAATCATAAATTTCATCAGAAATTAATCTTGTTTTAAGTCATGGTATAGGCATCTTTTAATTTTCAAATGGGTACTCAATTGTTTTAATATATTTAATAAATAATCTATCTTTCCATCTTCATGACTTACATAACACATTAAATATTTATATTTGGATCTATTTCCCGACTGCACATTTTATTGCTTGTCTACTCTCCTTGACTATGAGATTATTTTAATTATTATAACTTTATAATACACTTTAATATCTGGTGGATTAAGGTTCTCTTTTCTGTTTCCAATTTAGAAGAAAGTTTATATTTGTACGATATTGAATCATCTCATCCAGGGAGACAGTTGGTCTCGTTTTTATTAAAATTTGATTATGTTACCCTGTAAGGTCTTTTTTCCGATGAAGACTCTTCATATTTCTTGCTGATTTTTTTCAGGACAATTCATAATTTTGATTGTGATTGTAAAATATATTTTATATTATGATATTTAGCTATTATAATTATTAGAGCAATTGATTTTCACATCAATTTTGTGATTTTCTAAAGGACATTACATAAATCTTACTCAATATTTTAGTAGTTTTCCAGTTAATCATATAACCAGTAAATGTTAGCTTTTTTTCCCCACATTTACCACTTATTCCTATCGTTTTAAGAATCTGATTGCCCTGGCTATCACTTTTGGAAAAATGTAAAATCATATAAAAGCACAAAACTTTCATGAGTTTAATGATAATACCTTTAACATAAAGCATGATAATGGAATTTGTATTTCACTGCTGAAAGGAATGATGATTGCAATGGGTTGAAACACATTTCCCCTATGTAAAATCTATGACTTGACAAGGACAATAAAAGCAACAACAGGAACAGGAAAGTCAAATCTCCACTGGTCACTAATAGAGAGTGCTAACCTACTGACATTTGATAAAGGCAAAGGTTCAAGTATTTATCCTTCCTTTCTTGTTATGAACCATACCTTAAGGTAAACAAATAGTTTAGTGTTTTTTTTAAATAATTTCCCTTAAATACTGAAGGAAAGACAGAAAAATGTCATTTTGTAATACCTAATGAGATAACAGACCTAGGAAATAAATAAAATAAATAAAAACAAAAAAATAAAATAAATAAAACAACCAGAGATTATATGTCTTATTAAATATGATGGCATACCCTTGCCTTAAAAACAAATAATAGTAATAAAACTATCTGGATCTAATCCAGACTACGATTTAACTCCTAGTTACAGAAAATATAAAAAAATAGAAGGCTAAAATAAATAACAAAATGAAAAAGACCAAATCTAGACTATTGGATATTCAAGAGGACAAATAACTTGGTTTCTTCAACAAATCAATGGCATTAAAGAAACAGAGGTTTGCTATAGAATAAAAGAAATTTAAGAGGCATACTATCAAATACAGTACAGATCTTGAATCAAAACCTATTATTAATAGATATCATGAAGACAATTAGGGACATTTTAATATGGACTTGGTAATAAATGATAAGAAGAAATAACTATTTAATCCTATTAGCTGTGATAATAGCTTCTTAGTAATGAAAGAAAAAAAAAACCCAAACAAATAACAAACAAACAAATGCAAGTTCTTGTGAAAGATCTATACTGAGATATTTATAGGTAAAATGTCCTCTTATTTAGGATTTGCTTTAAAATACCTCAGGTTACAAAAAAAAAAAAAAAATGGGGGAAACACAAACGAATGGCAAAATATTGATAATTGTTCAGTTTAGGTGATGGGTACACTGGGGTTCATTATCCTCTTCTCTCTAGTTTTGTGTAATGCATGTGGTTAGTGATAAAAAAAGAAGCCAGTAGTAAGAAGTGAGAGATAGTGGGAAAAGCAGATGAGGATCAATCTTCATTTTAAGCAACAGAGTAGAGGCAGTTAACCTAGTAAGTACATACTTAAGTATGACCTAACGTACATGTGAGGTTCATACAAACTGAGAAAGGGAATGTTGTTAAAGACTGCCTAGAGTTTAGAACTGGAACAGACAGAGGAGAAGGCGAAGGGTCGGAGTAGGTGACGACGGGTAGGTAAAGGGAGCGATGGCACTCCAAATGGCCATAAGCGCACTCGCTACCTGGACTATTGTTTGGGAACTAGCGTACTAAAGAACTGTTTCTGTCTGAATGATTTCTCTTTGATCTTCCAACCGGTATGTGAGCATAGCAGCGTTCCACGCAAAGCATCCCATTGCGGCTAACAGTGTGACCTCCTTCTCATGGACATTACACCGAAAGTTATATCTGGACATGGTTTATTTATAAAACCTTCTCTTAAAAAAGACTAATTGCTGCAATTTAAGAGACCTAAAATGTCTTTAACCCCACTTTGTAAATATGAAAACAGAAAAAAAAAAAATCTCTGGTTTCTTTGTGTTATCCCTAGGAAGTACAGAGAAGGCAATCCGATGAAGACCTGCCTTGTCACATTCAATAGAGCAACTGCAGAAGCAATTTGTTACAAGCAGATGGATAGCTGAACACTAAAAAGGATAATAAACTAGAACGAAATTAGATATTGAAATCAATTTCTTTTAGGCTTACCATGAAACTTCAGATTTACACAATTGTATTTGAAGAAGTCAGAAAAAAAAAAAATGCCATACTAAGATGGGTGCCCGTGAAAACAGAACTTTACACATGCTATAGCCTTTATAGTCACCATTTACTTGGTTGGTTCAAATATTTATAGTTCATTGTTATGACTGCCAAAACTGGCAACCACAAGGATTGTTGTCTCAATTAGGACAGTAAACAGATTGTCTCTTTTTTTAATGAAAAAATCTAAAATGTAATACTTCACAGTTTAACATGTTTATTCATCTAAACGAGCTAAAAAATAATGGTGCGACATCTGTTCGAGAGGCACTGGTACCTCAAATTTTGGCTGCCTCCCCACCAATTTGGTTGTTGTTTTAAAAAATGAAGAATAGGAGGGGGTACTGTCATCAAAAAATCTTCTGGCATGTAAAGTATCTTATTTTTCTTGAAATAAGGATCTCATGTCTGTTGCTAGGGATAAAAAAAAAATTATTTAAGAATGAGGCACTATGTTGAATAGGGCAGCAGTTCAATTGTTTTAGATGAATTTACTGGCCCGCTATGGATATTTCCACACTGGTATAGTTCTTTGAGTGACTCTCCCAGCTCCCTCCATACTCACCTGCATACCTAAAATACAAAATAAAATAGTAAAAATGTTTCTGTTGGCACTGAATTCATCTGCTAGGCTTTTTTTTTTTTTTTTTTTTTTTTTTTACTGTGGGTTGTACTGATTGTAGGTCTGATGTCAGTGGAACAAAATCTAGCAAACATCATTCTATCTAGGCTGCATTGGAGCAGTTCTAATAAAAGAAGGCAGTGCTGCTAAGGGAGAAGTGGTAGGAACCTCCCCAGAGAAGTCCAAGGTAAGTGTGCTTATCTCTGGCTCAACAACCTTACATTATGGATGAAATATGTGAAAAGGCTGGAAGTTTAATTTCTAGAAGTTTTATTTCTGAAGCCCGCCTAAATAAAGCATAATTTACTCTACTGAATTATCACTGACTGTATCATTCTAGAATCTGGAAAATCTAGTGCTTTAGTGCTCACATAAATTTAAGCATTATAATGAAAATTTAGTTTTATTTTTGTTGGGCGTGAGGATGTATACTAAGTTAAATTAAAAACACTGCGTGTGTTTCTCAACAATAGTGATAAAAATAACATATTCGATTTCCTAGAAAAGAGCAATGTTTCCGTTCTAGAGCAAATTTAACGCTAGTTGTCTTGATCTTAAAATGAACAGGTTGAAACATGTATTTGTCCTAGTACATCCAATGACCATAAATGCTAAATGCGGAGTTAACCAATATAGTGATTTCTAAGTTTTATTTATTGTGCAAATAATTTTTGATCATCTATTACATGCAGCACTGTACCAGACTCTGAGAGGACTAAAAGAAATTAGCTTAAATTTTAACATGCATTTATTAAATATGTGCAGATCACTATGCTACTGGAATTACAGAAATGGAAAAGAACATATTTTCAGGATCTTGCAATCACTGGTTGGGGTGGAAGTATTCCTGAAAAATTAAAAAGACTGAAAATCTTCAAGTATTTGCCAACTTAAAACAAACTCCGTATCGGTCCTATGATATGCTTTTTGTTCATTTGTTTTAAAAGAAATCCTAGATGGGGTTATCTTTTCACAGTATCTCCTCTCAGATGAATTTGTATGTGCTTTATTTTGCAAAATAAGAACCAGCACCTCTTTGAACTTCATTCACAGTATCCCTGAGGCTGGATGTGAGGTCTACGGCATTAGCTGAAATTTATCCTGCAGACCCTGTTAACAAATAGATTCTAACATTCTGAAAAGTCACCTCAATTTTTCTGTTCTTGTCTTTTGGATTCCTCTGAGCAGTGAATTACTGGAGGAGAAAAACCCATGCCTGAAATTTGTGTCTGGTGCCAGTCTCAGATTTATGCCAAACACCGCTCACTGTTCAGAAGTGTGGTCCCCTGAAAATGCAGGCCGAACATCACCTCTCTGTCTTCAAAGATTCAAACCAGATTTCAACCTGGGATTTCTCTGCAGGCTGCTTCCCAGACAATACGAATATGAAAAATGTGCATTTCATGAAAACGGTGTTGTATTGTTGTCTCTGTTTACCTGCTATTTATTAAAGTCAATGTTGAGCCTTTGGGACTTGTGGTTCTCTGGAGCCGTCGTAAGGTCAGTTATACAAATGGACTAGCCAGAGACTCAGGGTATCGATAAAACGAGGTAATGAAACCTGCCTGTAATTATACTATGTATAAACTAATATTTATTACTATCAGAAACAACTTTTTCCCCTCAAAAAACACCTCAAGAACAGAAGGGGACAGTAACATTTTTTTTCCCACAGTAGTGAATTTTCAGACATTTCCAAGAGTATATTCACCTATTTTAAATACTGTGAATTCTGTTATATCTCACTTGGATAGGTATCTAATAAACAAATTATTATATATCTTCTCATTTAAACTACCAGTGAAATTAGAAATAATCTTTATTTGATATGACTGTTTTTAACACCATATGGGAGGTAAAAGAACTAAGTGAAAATTGTTCACGTAAATGTGATAGGAGTGAGGGAAAAGCAGTATTTCTTGACATGTGGCGTGTCACTCAGGAAAGGAAAAGGCCCATCATATCCAAAATGCCAGCTTGGATATTCCCTTGCCACCCACTTCACGAACAGACATACCACATGGCATTAAATGCTGCAACCTTTCCTAAAAATGCCACTTGGATTGGTCTGCTGTGGTGAGTGTATAAGAACTCTTGGTCTGTCTCATGAGTTTGTGATTTCAAGGAGAAGAATCCAGTAAATAACACTGGCTAAATTTTGCCCTCAGATGTTTGGCATAAATGATCTGTGAGGATCCTGGAACTTTTGGCTGTTTTCACGTTGATGAAATAAATTATGCTACTTGAAAAAATTCTACAGAACATAATGCTATACAGTCATCGTCAACTATCTGCAAAAGTCTCAAAGAAGATCTAGGGAATTTATCAACGTCTTTCTTCTCTTGGCAAATATGAAAACAACCTTAACATTTTATTTGCTCTTCATAAATACAATGTATATGATATAAAACCCTTTGTGCACATGTTTCAAACTATTAATTTTCTATGCTTCTTTCTATAAGGTAATAGTAGCTAACAAATGTGCTGTGGACACATATTTTCCCATTTTCAAGGCTTTATGTATTCGTGTGTTCTAAAGTTATTTTAAAAACTCCATTACCAGTAAAAATATTGAATACATTGATTATTATACTCCAACAAATGCAAAATATCTTGAAAATTTATATAAACAAAAAATTACCTATGTGAGTAGTGAGGCATACATTTTCTTTCATTATTTATTTTTCACAAAACAGTTGTGATTGACTAACTCTCAAGAGACAAAATGTAATTTTGTAAACCCACTTCGTATAGTTCAGATTTAAGAGGCAACCCAAGAAGATTATTCCAAGTAGGTAGGACTTTGTTACTGTTATGTGGAAAAAAAAAAACCCTGCACAATTAAATGACAGATTGTTACATATCTCCCTAACAAGAGGGGCAAACTGATACTGCAAGCAGTCAGAACAACATAATTAAAATAGAATTCCAAGTTTATATTAATAGAATAATAAGTTAATTAAAATCAAGATCAACTGAACTTTGTATTTACACCAGTTCAGACAGCCCAGGAGGAAAGGAACTCTATTTTAGAGACATATGTGACTCTTTGAGCTTCTGTCATCCAGGTGCCATTTCTGATGGAGCACATGTGCACTGAACAGTTGGCAAAGAAGGAAAAAGATTACTGTAGATGTATGTGCAGATAGTTCCTCTAATGATATAAAATATGTCTGGAAAGAAAGCAGGGCTTCTTTGTAAAATGAAAAATTCCCCATGACTTTTTATTCCTTCTTAGGCTCTGAATCTGATTTGAGAATGTTTCTGTAAATGAGGATATATACTTTTACTTATGATGTATATGGAACAAAAATAGATTTAGTAATCTGTAAGCGATGAAGTTATACACATAAATTGGCTAAGACATCCGAAGAATTTGGGATCTGTTTTCCATTTTATCTAAACGCACCATGAATAGGTTGCCTGTCAAAGTACAAAGATTTTTATAAAAGTATCCGGGAGCATACATTATACTACATTGCTAGGTAAGGTTCTTTTCTTGATATCCTATGCAACTATTTAAAAAGATATTTCTGAAAACTAAAAATACCAGCAGAAAGAATCCAAGATGTTCCAGTTTCAGTACTTTAGAAAGTATTGGTCCCAAGGGGTGCTTTTATGAAATTATTTCCCTTTAATGCATTGATTGCTGTTCAGCTAATCTTCATCTGGTTTCAGATCAGGGTCAACATCTGTGGACAGTCTGAGATAAAAGAAAGCATAGAAAGCCAGTAGGAGGGCCAATATAGCTGCAAGTACGAGGCCAACTTCCTGAGGAGGAAAAAAGAAAAAAAAAAAAAAAGTAGGGTTGAAATTGATGAAGAGATTGGTTAATGTTATGAGTTTCATCAGATAAAATCACCATATAATTCCATCATCTAGAATAATAGTTTGAACCTAATAATCACATTCTTTGTGATTATCACTTCTTGTCATGAAGTAAAGTAACTTATTTTGTACCTGACAACACGCACTGCAATGACAAGTACATCAGTGGGTGACTCATTCCTACTATTATTTCCATTTAATTTGTTTGTGCTTTTCTCATAGTAAAATTAAAATTTGTAATTTTAATATTTGCATAGTTTGGATATGAAGACACCAGTGCAAGCAGTGTGGTTCATGCTCACAGTTTGCCTGTTCTCTAGTGGAGTAGGCCTAATTTTATTTACTGCTTCAATACATTTGTTATTAGTTATAGCTTTTGGACACAGATTTTTAAAACATCTATCTTTCTTTTTCTAATGGGAAAAAACTCCTATGACAACCAGTTTCTAACTAATGTCTCTGCAAATCTTTATTAAATATTATTTTGTTGAAACTCTAATTTTTAAACTCTAAATCCTATAGTTTATAATGTGGGGGAACAAAACAGTACTTTTCGCTCGTGGAGGATGACACGGTGTAATTTATCAGAACTGTGAAGGGTGATTCTGAATATTTCATCTGGTGATTTGGTGTGGGTCATATTAGTTAATTAAAATGGAGGTCGAAAATTTACTGTATGTATTATGGGAAAAATCCCATTATCTCTTAAAAAGTCTATAAACTTCATGTATAATGAAATATATGGTATGTACTATGTTGTATACACACACACACCATTAAGAAATGTTCTCAATATTAACATATCATTTAGCTAAAAAGAGCAAAAAAGAGCAACTAATGCCAGTTTCATACCCTAAAGAGCCTAATATGCCTTTCTAATTTTCAATTGTGTATCACACCCATTCCTGGCATTGTTTTATGGAGAAGCAGTTTATTTGCATTTACATGAATATATTTTACATTTCATCAGAATGTACAATTAATAATTCAACATATGCCCCCTAATAAACTTTAAAAACATTAAAATGAATTTGATTTAGAATCAACACGAAATTTTTACCTGGATGTTGAAATTACAAATGGGTGCTTTATACAGATATTTAGCTTCAAAGTTACATTGATTTAGATTTCCAAACTATGAAAATAAGCAACTGATGAGAATCATGGAGTTGACAGAGTCAGTGTCAACTGTCTTTGTAAGATTTGATTTTTTTAAATCTGATACATCAATATAATGTCAAATGAAAGTGAGTTTTTCTTTGTTGCAGTTGGAACACTGGCATCTCGAAAGGGCATGGCGGCATCAGACAGGTTTCATTTATATTCTTATACCCACAGCTGTGCTCCCAGACCCATCTGGTTACACAGCTACTAATTTTAAGAGGCTGTAATAAACAAGTGACACACAACTGCAAACTCCATCTGTTCTGTATAGTGGACAACAAAATTGTCCAACAGCAGTCACCGTCCGCACAAGCTTCAAGCGAGAATGTAGTTTTTACTCTTGATTGGAGGCCATCATCTCCATCTCATTTGATAATCACCTCTAATTGCTGCTTTTCAACTGCTCCTTGTCCCTTCAAACAACTCTTTATCATCTACACTATACATTTTCAGACTATCCAGAGGCATGAAAAAGGGTTTTAAGGGTAGAAAACAAAGAACATTCATAGAATACAACTTCAGAGGATCCATTAATTCAATTAATTCTATTGAATATATGGTGCAGGAGGTTGGGCTAGGAATGGAGAGGAATAGCATCATTTTTTTTTTTTAATGTCCCTATTCTGTTGAGGAAATGAGCATTGTGGGGACTGGATGTGTAAAGGGTTAAAACAATGGTAAAATTTGAAAATACTGCTTTCAGGGTGCTGGTGACACTAACCATAACTTACAGACCTGTAGGCATTTATGACCCCCCACCTCCTGGCCATTTTTAGTTTTACATCAGAAATAACCAACAAAACAAAACAAAACAAAAAACTAACATTTCCAGATGGCTCATCCCAAGAGGTTGTTCGCAGGATATGGTTGACACTCGAATATTTTATTTGTATAACAAATAAATTACATTTTTGATCCTTATTCTTTTATTATGATTATACCTTTCAAATAAGCCATTTAAACAAATTAACACATATAAATTATCTTTTTCCTCCTAAATACTAGAACACATGGGTATTTACACTCTAAAAAACTTTAGTCATGTTGTAGTTCTTGAAAAATAATCTAACTGAACATCAACCAAATAGCAAATATTAGTTGTACAAATATTTTTTAGGTGGCACTCATTTCATACTGGGTCATAAATTATAACATTTTGTTAACATTGGTAAGACATAGGAAATAAAACAGCTTCTAAAAAGAAATTAATTCTAGATTTTGACACAGTAATAGTCACATCTTATTCTGAATCATTACTGGTCTCTCAAAACATTTTCTGTCACCAAACATACATTTACAAAAAAGTGCTAAAAGTCTTTGAGCATAAAGACTACATTGTGTAGTTCTTTATATCGCTGGTCCCAGTTTTCTCAATCAATACTGTTGATTTTATATGGTAAGGAAATCTCCTGTCTTACTCATCTTTCTTTCTTACAGGTTCTACAACACTGTAATACTTACAGCATTTCTAAATAAATAATGAAGGGTTGAGTAAGATTTATATAATCTATACATAAAGTATATTAAAATGATGCAATACTTTGAAAACTTTCTAACAGTAATCTTGGTATCTCCAAAGCAAAACCGAGAACATTTTATAATATATAATATAATGACACAATACAGACTTAGTTGAAGCAGGGGATCTGAAGGCCAATGACAAACACCCAAGGGAAGTCTTATTTGTACAAACCAGTAATGGCTAATTCAGAGAAATATCTTCTCCATCAGCTAACCATTCACAAGTGAATTCTGTGCACTAGGTTCAATGTTAAGTGCTCTCATTGTGTTATTTAACTCTCCTGACATCCCTGTGAGGGAATGGTATATTCGCCATTTTGCAAATATGCCAGCTCAGACTGGCTAGACGATGGTAACAGTAAGAGGCAAGAAGAATGTGATCCTAGGGCTCTTTATTCTGTGTTCAGTGTTGATATTGCTGTTATTTTTCTATTCCATGCATCTGTTCATATTTTCTATAGATTTAAATTATTTTAAGAGCCTAACTAGGATTCATTCTAAAAATAAGTAGTAAAGTGATAAAATATTGTACTATTATGGTCATCCTATATCAACGAGATAAGAGTCAAACATGTTTGATGTTCATTAGTCCTTAGTTGCTTCTCTGACATTATCAATATGGATAAAATCACTCACTGGGGAAATTAAACAGCATTAAATGGCAATTGCTGAAAGAAACTTCGTTATTTAAAATCCTATGCTAAAATGACAAGGCAATCAAAGTTTGACAGGGCAAACTAATTAGTATGCCAGATCTGAAATGTAAAACACCTCCATGGTTCTGATTCTAAAAAGTTTCATATCATTTTAATGGGCTCTTCAAATAATTTTTCAAGCAAAGTAAACAATGCTTAAAGTTAAGGGTTTTGTTTACCATAGGTTTACAAATCAAAATGATATGCTAGCTTATTGAAAAGGAGCTATGTTCTGATGTCACTTAGAAGTTCTTTTGTACATACTTTAAATCATAAATGAAATCAGAAAAATTTTTTTCTCATAAAAAGAATTTGCTTATATTCTACATTGTTTTTAAAAAGATATTAGATAATTGTGCTGTAAGGTAGATTTATCTCATACTAAAGTCATTCCCTCAAATTGAAATAATAACAAAAACTATAAGAAAAAACAAAAGAGGATGTGCATATATTAGTAAATGAGTGGTTGCACTATATCTCAAATTCGAATTTGTAGTTGCTCATTATATTGTGCCACAAGTGGATTTTGCTACACCATTATCTTTCTTTAAAACAAAACAAAACAAAACAAAACAAAACAAAAGAAACCAAAACACTGCATTGTGAGAGGTAAAAGTGAGGGATATAAGTGCCTTGGTGGAAAATGACAAATAATGCTCTCACTACAAGAGACAACCATCAGGTAACTAATTGAAAAACAAAACAAAACAAAACAAACAAAAAAACCCACAAAACAAAAACAAAACAAACCCAAGTATTACTTTTAGAAAGATGATGTCCCAGAAATAATTTTACAGATGAATAAAATTTCATGTGAAATTAGAAGAAAACTCCAAAAGATTAATCATCTCTCTTTTAAACAAAAAGGCAATTCACTTTTTTCATTAAAAACTGACAAAACAGCACTAACTGAGATTGTTGTTGTGAAAACATACCGTATCACACGGCAATGCTTGATCAAAATCAGCAATCAGGAGTAAAAAGAAGGCAGTGTTTCGTGATCATAATAGCAAATTCTGGAAGACAACCAAATATATCATCTGGCAGTTCAACAGCTGTTACGGCTTGGTAGTAATACCTTGGCATTTGCTATAAGCTATAACTTAGAAAAATTGATTTTTCATCTGCCAGATAAAACCAAAATCTCTTTTTAACATTTTAATATTTAAATAAAGTATATATACTAGTCACTTTAATTTTGCACATTTGACAGCACAACTGTCAAGTTAATTTTTGTATTTACAGTTTGATTAACCTCTAAATATTTGGCAAAAAATGGACATGAGTAATAATGTACATGTAATTTTGTTGAACTTCATCGTGCTAACACATTGGATTAGTATCTGCTAACATCATTCTCAGATGCATTTATCCCTCTTAAGCAGTTAAAACACTGATTTTCTAAAAGAACAAGTTTGGGGACATCATTAGAATTTTATAATAGAGAGTACTGGCAACAATAGTAATGCACAGAGTAAAATTACACACATGAATGATCTAAGTATATATAATTATAACTAAAATTTCAATAACCATAAAAGTAAACTTATTGAAAATGAAAGAAATTTTTTTATTCAGGCCACATAAATCACTGAACTGTTTGAACAATATACACAGTAGCTAGAGAAAAAATAAATTTCAACTTTAAGTATAACTGGCTCCCTATGCGACATTGTGTTTTATTTTAAGACCAAGTCAAGTCTCAGAATTGGAATGATGTTTCCCATTAAGCAAATTCTTTATAAAAACCTTCAATTCTGGCATTCGACTTTGATTTTGAAATGTCATAAAACATTTAGAATTCAACATTCATGCAATCCAGTTTTAGAAAATGAAATGGCATGCATATATCAAACTTTAAAGTTACCAAATACAGGTACCTTTATGCCTATTGCTGTTTTCTTTGCTTCTGCTTTTAATTTGGTTGCTCGTAAAATAGGTTTGGTTTTTTTATAATCTTGTTTACCTAAAAAGAAATAATTTCAGGCAATGAGTTATGCTTACATATAATTCAAGTTTAACAGCCATCTGAAATGTCCAAGAATGTTTAAATACAGTAAACCCGGGACACGGAGTTGAAAAGTAGCTCCCAGTTATGGAAGTCATAAACTTGTCACCCTAAGGTCAACCTCTCCTCCTCTCTTGATTTTAAAGGAAGAAGAGTTAACAGACATCTTTGATTTGGTGTGCAGTGAAGAGCTAAAAAGATAAAAACTTATTTGAGAGAGTAAGATGTTTAAAGTAAAGACAGTAAGCCTTTTGGAAGCATTTAAGAACAAATGGGCAAATGAGTACACATAAGGTCCCTTTAATAGGTAAAGCTAACTTTATTTTCCTAAATGAAGAATAAGAGCTCATTACAAATTATTTTATTAATGATATATTAAGTTTCCAAATAATCAATTGGAGGAATATCCTCAAGTTTTCTGTGAATAAGAAACTAAGAAAGAATCCGTAAGTACTTAACTTTTAGTCACTGATCTCATTAGAAAAATGCATATTTAACTTTTGTTTGTTCTTCATAGAGGACAAAATAAATACTGCTAGATAAATATGTAGGTTAGCTACATTCAGATAACAGTTTCAATCTCCTTTACCACACTTCGTTACCAAAGATGAATCAAAATTAAGTTAGTATCACCAAACTTCCTTTTTTGTATACCACTTGATGACACCACTAATGAATAACAAAACGGAGTTTGTGTGTAACCTGTATGTAACTAATGAGTTACATAACCTGTGAAGAAAATAGATTTAACAACAACAACAAACAACAATAACAAAAGCATTCGTTAGAATAATACACTATTTTGTTAACCAAACTTTTTTTTTTTTTTTTTTTTTTTATTTTTGGGACAGAGAGAGACAGAGCATGAACGGGGGAGGGGCAGAGAGAGAGGGAGACACAGAATCCGAAACAGGCTCCAGGCTCCGAGCCATCAGCCCAGAGCCTGACGCGGGGCTCGAACTCACGGACCGTGAGATCGTGACCTGGCTGAAGTCGGACGCTTAACCGACTGCGCCACCCAGGCGCCCCCCAAACTTTTAATTAACAACTGGGTCAATGGGTCTCAAATACAATCTGTCACTCTATGGGAGTTAGCATATGACCATATAATCTCTCTTTTACATTCTCCTTAGTTTGCCTTGTTTCCATCTTACTCCTTTTCCTTCATGACTGGTTTCTTTCCAAATCTTTCCCCTCTATCTCCTTTATGTAAGTAATACAACTTCTAACTTTAGTTTCCACATCTTCCCCACACTGAAATAAATCAGAAAGCAGTTCATCTACACAATAGTATATTACAAAAAATTATGTGCAAATATTAATGTATTTGCGAATGATCCAAAAGTGCCCTTAAAATACCATATAGATTTTTAGAATTAGAAATGGCAGGAAGAAGTGAGTCATATGGATAGGAGTAATGAAAAAACGCTCTATTTGTGTTCATTAGATACATAAAAGTGTTTCTTTAGCTGAAGAGCTATGTGTTTTTTTTTTAAAAAGAGTCAGTGTATGTTATTTTCTTAACTGCTATCATATAGCAGTCATTCTGGATCTATGAACACGCAGAAGCTTAATAAATATTATTTGATGATAAGGTTTAATGATCCAGAAATGAGCCAATTGTAAAAATGTACATCAAATGATCTAAATTTAAATTATAGAATGAATAAAATACAGAAAAATATTACTCTGACCCATTTTAAATTAGCAACATTTAATTTTGTTGAAAAAGCGTTGACAAGTGTTCACTCTGATTTCACATCTGAACAGTCAAACTATTCATGTCATTACTCCTGCTGAGATATAAACAGTTCAGAACAATGAAAATGGTGACACATCAAATGCTTCCACTCAGGGTTACAAAACAAATTTATAAGAAGAATCAAAAGAGAAATTGGAAGATGATAGATTTGAGGCCAAAAAGTCATTTATTGTTTTATATATGGTCTATAATAATCTCCGGGTGCAAGGGGGGAAAATTAAAAAAGGATTGTCTTCACCCAAATGTTTTTCATACACATATGTTTTACTCTGGATGATGTGTCTGTCATAAAACAGATTCAAATACATACCTAAGAGTCAATGTTAGAGTGGGGATTTATCGCCCTACTTCACTTGTTGTATAACTTCTTGGTTAAATGTGTTCTATTTCAATTCAACTCCTGGAATCTCTTAGAGAATAATACCTCTAGATTTATATTAAATTTGATAGGCACATTTGAAAATGTATTTATAATAAATAGATGGTTTTAAAAATTATTTACACCTGGTACTTCTCCAAATAGTGCATCTGTCATTAATTTAGCATTCTGCTTACTGACTATGATGTCCAAAAGTATAGACTGAAGAATGAAGTTTCAGTCTACGAAGTGAAAACGTTTACAGGGGACTTCGTCAATTTCTTTATAACCAAAACTAGATATTTCTATTATACCCAAAGAGGTTTTCAACATTTAAATTTTTTATGGCTTCAAGAAAGATACCTATGACCACAGGATTATAAAAAAATGTAAAATACAGAAGCCCCTGCCTCCTGAGTATTTAACTTAGTAAAAATACACACACACACCTGCACATACGTATATAATTTATATATAATATAGATTTTATATGTATATGGCTTCTTGGACACAGGTCTGATTTTGGTTATATCAATAATGCAGTAACCAAAATAGCTGTTTGGCAATTGCTCATTACATTTTATTTATTTATTTTTTAATGTTTATTTCCTTTTGAGAGAGAGAGAGAGAGAGAGAGTGCGAGTGGGGGAAGGGCTGAGAGAGAGAGGGGGACAGAGGATCCGAAGCTGGCTCTGTGCTGACAGCAGCAAGCTCAATACAGGGCTTGAACTCACGAACCAGGATATCATGATCTGAGCAGAGGCTGGACACTAAACCGACCAAGCCACCAAGGCACCTCTGCTCATTACATTTTATATGAAAGGAAACCTGGATAATTTAAGACTATGAAGCTCATCTGGGACCTCAATTATCTAATTTCTCTGTTCAATGGCACCATTCATCACATTTCTGTATTTTCGTTTCCTATGGCATAGTCAGGTTAACAAAAGCTTTTTCTCTCTATCCGCAAGCTTCCTGATTGAGTGATTTATGCTTCCTCTCTCCGATATAATCCTATAATACTATTTATTATATTTTATTTTTAAATTAACATACAGCGAAATTGGTTTTTTTTCCTTTTGGTATACAGTTCTATGAATTTTAATGCTTCTGTACAGATTCATGTAATTACTACCATAATCGGGGTACAGAATAGTTCTCCCATTCCAAAAAACTCCCTGTGCTGTCCTTTTATATCCATCCCTCCTCCTACCCATAGTTCCTGGCAACCCTTGTTCTACTGTCCATTTCTATAGCTCTGTCTTTTCAATAATATGACAATGGCTTCTTTTGTTCAGCATAAGTCCTTTAAGTTTCACCTAAGTTGTATGTATCACCAATTCTTCTCTATTGCTGACTAGCATTCCATTATGTGAAGGTACCAGAATTTGTTTATCCATTCACTCACTAAAGTGCATTTGGGTTATGTCTAGTATTTAGCAAATACTACAAAAGCTACCTATAAACACAGGTGTACGGGTTTTTATATGAACACAAGTTTTCTTTCAATTCATCTAGAGTAGGACTGCTGAGTCATATGGCAAGTCTATATTTTAACTTTGTAAGAAACTGCCACGCCATTTTCCAGAGTGGCTATATTGTTTCACATTCCCACTAGCAATGATCAGAGGTCTGGTAGATTTGCATCAGAAGTAGTATTAGTATTGTTTCACCAGGTTATCTATTTTTAGCATACAACTGTTTATAGTATTCCTTTATAATCTATTTTATATCCATAAGGCTGATAGTAACATACTAATATCATTAATGATATTAGTAATTTGAGTGTTTTTTTTTTTGTAGATAGTGTAACTAAAACTAAAGGTTTTTCAATTGTGTTGATCTTTCTAAATAATAAACTTTTGATTTTCCTGATTTTTTCTATTGTTTTTCTCTTCTGTATGTTATTTCCATTTCAATCCTTATTATTTCCTTCCTTCAGGTTGCTTTGGGATTATTTTGCTCTTCATATTCTAACTTGTTTAAGCAGAAAGTTAGGTTACTGTTTTCTTCTTTATAAACATACTGGTTAACAGATATAAATTACCATCTCAGTACTGCTTTAGCAGCATCTCATAAATTAGCAAGGAGAAGAAAAAAAGTTACATACAAAAACTATACGTAGTCATCTAGTATATTTATCTATGCTGTTACCTTTACTGGTGTTAGTTTTGGTTTGTTTGTTTGTTTATGGACGTGGATTCAAATTTACTGTCTTGTATACTTTCTTCCAGCCTACAGGACTCCCTGTAGTGTTTCCCTGCAGGGCAGGTGTGCTATTAACAAATCATCTGGTTTTATTTACCCAAAAACATCTTAATTTCTCCTGTTTTTGAAGGATAGCTGTGCTAGATATAGAATTCTTGTTTGGCAGTCTATTGCTTTCAGTACATCATATGTCATGTGTTTGTTACTTTTCTCTGCTGTTTTCAAGATTCACTCTTTATGTTTGACTTTCAACAGTTTGACTATAATGTGGCCCAGTGTGGATCCCTTTAGTTTATCCTACCTGAAATTTATTAAAGTTCTTGGATTAAAAAAAAATTAAAGTTTTTCATCAAATTAGGGAAGTTTTGGGGTATTATTTTTTTCAATATCCTTTCTGACCATTTTTCTCCCTCCTTTGATTGTAGAATTATTATTATACATAGATTGGTATTATGGATGGTGTCCCACAGGTCTCTGTTCATTTTTTGTCATTCTTCATTCACTCTTTTCACGTTTCTCAGAAAGGATAATCTCAATTAGCTTCTCTTCATGTTCCCTGATTTCTTCTGCTAGTTCACATCTGCTGTGAAGTCCCTTGGCAAAATTTTTATAATTATTGTATTTTTCAAGTCAAGAAAATCTATTTTTTTTTAAGTATACATAACTTACATTTCTATAATAAGATGCTTTATTTGGTGAGGCATCATTCTCATATTTCAACTCTTTAGACATGATTTTCTTCAGTTTCTGAACATATTTCAAACAGCTGACTTAAAGACTCTGTTCAATTAAATCCAAGATATGGGACCCCTGAGTGGCTCAGTCAGTTAAGCATACGACTCTTGGTTTCAGCTCAGGTCATGATCTCACGGTTCATGAGATCAAGCCCTCCATCAAGCTCTGTGCTGCCAGTGAGGAGCCTGCTTGGGATTCTCTCTCTCCCTCTCTCTCTGTCCCTCCCCCCCCCCACTCTCTCTCGAAAAATAAATAAATAAACTTGAAAAAAAATAAGTCCAAGGTATGATCTTTCTTAGAGACAATTTCTATTCTTTTTCTGTGTATGGAGCACATTTTGCTGATTCCTTGTCCATTTTATAATCTTTGTAGAAAACTGGACATATCAAATAAAGTAATGTGGCAGTTCTACAAATCATATATCCCCTACGATATTGTTGCTGCTGTTTGCTTTTCTTTTGTTGTTTTTATCATTTGTTTTCTTAGTGACACTTTTGGTCTCATTATGTAAAGTCTGTATTCTTGTCTCATGCAGCCACTTAGCTTAATGTTCACCTAAAGACTAGACAAATATTTTCTTAAATATCTTGAATCAGTAGGTCTTCCACTTTTGCTGGGGCTCTGTGGTGTGTGTGTGTGTGTGTGTGTGTGTGTGTGTGTGTGTGTGTGTGTTGGTATACATTTTCCAGCTCTGACAGGAGTTTACAGTTCTGCCTTAGCCTTCACTTACTGCTAGCTTTCTCAAGGTCAGCAATAGATGAGAAATATTATAGTCTTTTCAAGTCTTTATTGGACATGGCATAGCCCTGCACAGGCTTGTGGCTTTCTAGATTCCCAGAAATCTATGTTGGAGATTTTTAAAGACTATTGACATCTCTTTGCCCAGTTTTTTATAGTTTTAGAAGGACCTTCTGCTAGTCCCAAGTAGTAATGCTGCTTCAAGTAGTTGTGATGTTAAAAAAAACTTGCCGCTGACTCTATTTGTTAAAAGCTGGGAGAGAGCTCTTCACAGAGTGAGCTCTAAGTCCAGTCAAATAAAGACAAGTTTTGATAATGAGGCTTTTCAGTGAGTTAACAGGTCAAATATGGACAACTCTCTGAGAATGGAGTGTGGCATAGCTCCAAACCCATTCTGCCTCCTCCAGTACCTGCAGGATGCTCTTTTTCACAACTTCTGTAGTTGCAAGGTTGAGGACAGAAAGATGGAAGAAAAGTCAGTGAAAACCCAACAAAGTCTAATGTTCTTACTGAGATTCAGCTATTTTTCTGGAATAAACATTCCTTGGACTACTGTAAGAGTGTCATTAATTTCCAGATTTCAGAAAAAGTTGATTTTGACTTTTTTTTGCATTGTTCTTATTGTTTTCACAGAGGGGCAGACCTTTGAGATACTTTCTATTCAAGAAGTGCTTCCTTTCCATCCGTTTACTTCCAATGTCATTATATTTGATGTTAATTTCTTTTATACAGCCTACATTTAGGTCATTTTATAAAATGTCAACCTGAAAATCTACTGTCCTTTAATTGGTATGCTTAGACCATTAACATTTAATTAAACTATTAATATGTTTTTATTTCGGTCTACTATTTTATTATTGCTTTCTTTTTTTGTTCCCTTTGACTTGTTCCTGTTTCACTTTTCTTGCCCTTTTTTTGAATTATTTAAACGTTTCTTAGCATTCTATTTAAGTTATTATGATTTGGAGGCACCAAGTGGCTCAGTTGGTTGAGAGTTTGACTCTTAATTTTGGCTCAGGTCATGATCCCAGAGTCATGAGATCAAGCCCCGCATCAGGCTCTACACTAAGCATACAGCCTGCTTGAGATTCTCTCTCTCTCCTTCTGTTCCTCTCCCTAACTTGTGCTCTCTATCTCAAAAAAAAAATTATGATAATTTTGATATATCTTTTAGTATATTTTAATAACTGTCCTAGAGGTTATGAAATGTATACTTAACATTTTATATTCTAATTCAAATCAATATTTTCTTCAATTCCCTATTTATAAGCATAATCTACATTATTTTCAAAAATTTAATGTACACAATATAATAAATTTCATATTATTATATAATGGAAATAAGCAGTATAGTGCTTTGTAGTGCTAGTTCTACCAGCTTTAGTTTCTATCTTTTGACTTTGCTATGCTTATATTTGAACTTCTTGGACATGTATCATAGGTTAGGAAAGCAGATGTATGTAGTGAACTTCTACTAATTTAGGACGTTAAATATCTGCAAGCAAAGAATTATAAAAGTGAATATACTGCTGTAGCATAGGTGTGTTTTCCTTACAAATGCCAGGAAAGACATCGTTGTCCTTATTTGGATGCACATTTTTATTACAGCCTAATAGTTTTGCAATAAAAAGTGAAAGGTACATGCATAGTTAGAAGGATTATTATGCTCTTGTTACTGAAACTTTATATTCATTCATGATAAAAACTACAACTTGTCCTTACATAATATCAATATAATATTACTAAAATTTAGTAGTGAAATAAAATTTCCTACTACTGTTCTTTCCAGTTTTGTGACCAATTTAATTGAAGACTACCCTGAAGTTGCCAGATCTGTACTACTAAAAAGTTACGTTATTCTTTTCAACTATTCATGTTAATAGAAATTTCTTGATATGTAATGAAAGCAAAGGTTAGAAATACAGAAATAATGTTCAGACTGATACATGAAGACAAATGCCATTCTCAATCCTCAATCTCAATGACCATCATCAAAACAGCCATAACATTCTCTTTAATTTTCTCTAAGTTAACTGCATGTAATAACTTAAATTTATGAAACATATTTATAGTAATAAAATGTCACCTTTGTATGTTTAAAATAAAGTTGTGAAATTAATATTCTAGTAGAAAATTCTATAATACAGGAAATTTCTTTTATGGCCTAGTAAGAATACAGATTCTGTTATCCATTATGCATAATTCTTAGTAATGAAAATACATTGAGATAATTGCATTGTTAAGATTGCCAATCCAAACAGAAAATTTATCTAAAAATCATGACACTGAGAGTTAAAATTCCTTCAAATCAATCTGAGATTCTTAAGAAATCTAGAGTGTGTATTTCTGTCAATGTGAATTACTCATTATAAAACTTTTGTTGCATGTAAAATTCAAGATCATTTTTGGGAATAAAGTGAAAAAGCCTTCCTCAAATATGATAATGATACACCTAAATAATGTACTTGGAATAATAAAATAAATTTATGAGAATTCCTGGATTTATAAGAACTTACATAAGGCAGAAATACACTTAGGATGTGTGAGCTTTAGTATTTATACTGTAATAGATTTTAGCTTTCTTTCTTTTTTTTTTTTTTCAAAATGAACCTGGATTTAATGCTGAAAAATGGACATTTCAAAATTAAGAAATATTAAAATTTGCATTTTCGCATAGGAAAATGTGGCATAAAAGTGCTCTTTGAACCAGTATCAGCAACTAACTACCAAACTGCTCTAAGTATGTGCACATAGTTATTGAGTAGCAAGTGAAATCTCTGAAGTAAGTTTTTTTTGGCTAGCAAGTAACAAATTATTAATTATTGTCCATCAAGAAACAAGAAAACTCTAAGAAAAAAAATATATATAGTATTTTATTATTTTCACCTGCTTCCACAATCTTAACTGCATGAGTCATTGTTTTCTAAAGTTGCTAGATAGAATTGCCAGAACCTCTGAATATAGTGTGAAATTAGAACCTATCACTGATTGTAAGTGTTCTTAGTTAACCTTACATCTAACTAAGCATAATTGAAAATGTTCACTTATGGTCACCAGGATTTTTAATATTCCATTTTATGGAATACATATGAAATATTTTATGTTTAGCCAACCCTTTCATTCATTCATTCATTAAAAATTATTTTATCGAGGGGTGACTGGCTGGCTCAGTTGGTAGAGCACGTGACTCTTGATCTCAGGGTTATAAGTTCAACTCTCATATTGGGTATGGAAATTACTTAAAAATAAACACCTTTTAAAATTATTTATTGAGCACTTACTATGTAACAGTGTTCTAGGTACTGAATACACAGTAGTGTGAGTAAAACAGACCCATTGTCTATTATCCTTGTTAAAAGATAGATAGGGGCACCTGGGTGGCTCAGTCAGTTAAGCTTCCAGCTTTGGCTCAGGTCATGATCTCACGGTTCATGAATTAGAGCCCTGCATCAGGCTGTCTGTTGTCAGCACAGAGCCCTCTTTAGATCCTCTGTCTCCTTCTCTCTCTGCCCTTCCCCACTCATGCTTTCTCTCTCTCTCTCTCAAAACTAAATAAACATTTAAAAAATAAATAAATGATAGATAATAAGCAAACAAAAACATGTTCAGTTTCTCAAGTGATAAAAACCACTAAAAACAAAAATAAAGTTAGTAAGGAGAAGAAAATAAAAGGGACAGATGCAGTGTATCAGATAGAGTGGTCAGGTAAGGTCTCCTTGATAACGTCACTTAACATTATTACTTGATGTCACTTGACCAGATATTTAAATGAATTTAGGGAGAAAGTCATGTGGATATCTGGTAGTTGCAATCCCAAATACTGGGAACATCAAAGTCCAAAGACTTGGGAAACCCAAACCCCTAGAAGGTCAAAATGTCACTGAAGTTTCTCAAGTCAAAGAGCTTTATGGATAATAAAATAAAAATCTGAGAGTGAGGTCAGCATCATGGCAGCATGAGTTATTCCTTTTACTCCCCTTTCATTTGCAACTAATCAGACATCCATAACCAAAGAAAAGCACCTCTTCACTACATACCAGGACACTCAAAAGATCCACCTATTAATACACCCACAAGTGGGCAGACTGGACAGCAGAGGAAGCCATGGAGCAAGGGGAGCCGCAGTGGCACCAGGGGTGGCAGCTGCAGAGAAAGCTGCTGGAGGTCTGGCTATGTGCCAGCACAACCTTTCTGGCAGAGGAGGTGGAGGGTGAAGGTGGTTGGCAAGTGGGGTCTGCCCAGTTGAGTGTTCTGTAGCTAGGGGAATCTATTGCTCTCTTTTAGAAGGGACCACAGTGACTGGGGGCAGGGAAAGGAAAGAGAAGTAGGCAGACAAAGAGAACTGAAGGGAAGTGTCTCCTGTTGTCTGTCTCAGGGTTCAGGGAAAAGAATCACCCACAGACCTCTGGGACTCCTTCCCCCACAATCATGGATCCCTCTACAGAGCTGTGGGCACACCCACAGCCCCAAGTGCTAAATATGCACCATCCCCTCTGCAGCCAGTTTTCTTTTCTTTTCTTTTCTTTTTTTTTTTTTTTTTTTTTTTTATGCCTGGACTCCCAATTTTCAGTAAGATAAACCAAAAAATTATGCTATACCACCACCTTCTGGAAAGTGAAAGGAAGGCTCCTAATTACCAACCTGTCAGAATCACATTAAACAAAACCTTACCTAAATAAGAAAAGTGTACATTACTTTCAATGTGAAAAGTAGGCACTTTTCATCAAATCATGGTAATACAATATGACAAAAAGGAAATGACAATTCTCCAGAAACTGAACCCAAAGACATGGAATATTGCAATCTAAGGGATAAAAGAATTCAAAATAGCTGTTATGAAGACATTCAATGAGCTATAAGAAAACTCAGGCAATATAAAGCTCTCAGGAATAAAATGAACAGACAAAGGAGTAGTTTACCAAAGTGACTGGAATTCTAAATAAGAACCAAACAGAAATTCTGGAGGTAAAGAACTCAATAAATGAGATAAAGAATGCATTAGAATGCATTGGAAATAGAACAGATCAAATGGAAGAGAGAATTCACAAGGTGGAAGATAGGCATCTAGAAATGATTCAGGCAGAAGAGGAAAGAAAACAGATTTTTAAAAAGCAAAGAAATCCTATAAGAGGTCTCAGGGTCCATTAGAAAAGCCAACTTTAAATAATGATTATTTCAGAAGGAGAAGAGGGACAGAAAAAAGGCAGAGAATTTAATTAAGTAAATTTAATTAAAATTCAATATCTAAGAACTTCCCAAATCTAGGGAAGGAACTGGATAAAATTCCATGAAGCTTATTAAATGCCTTATTACTCAATGCAAAAAGACCATTTCCAAGACATATTTCATTAAAAGTGTTAAAAGTAATGATAAAGAAAGAATTTTAAAGACAGGGAAAAAAGACAGTAACCCACAAAGGAATGCTTATTAGACTATGAGTACATTTCTCAGCAAAAACTCCACAGGTCAGGAGATAGTAGAATGACATATTTAAAAATTTGAAATATAAAAACTGTCAGCCAAGAATATCTTATCTGCCAAAGTGATCCTTCACATATAAAGGAGAAATAAAGGCCTTCCCAGACAAATAAAAGAGAGGAAGTTCACCGCCACTAGGCCTGCCTTACAAGAAATGTTGAAAAAAGCACTTCAAGCTGTAAAGAAAGGACAAAAGTACACAAAACTCTTTTTAAGGTGACAAGCAGTCAGAATTAGAATATTCTTTAGAATAGTATGTTAAACTATTAATTATAGCTTAAAGTTTAAAGGAAAAGGACATTAAAAATACAGCTACCACAAACAGGTAACAAAGTCACAGCATAAAAAGAGATCATTTGTGACATCAAAAATATAAAAGGGGAAGAATGAAATGACAGAGACTTTATAGAGAATGAAGATAAATTGCTATCACCAGGAAAAAAATATATTTTATTCATCAAATGTCTTATACAAACCTTGTAGTAACCACAAAGGAAAAATCTAGAAGAGAGACATGAAACAAAAACAGGAGAATCATCCCAGAAAACCACTAAAAAACGCAAAAAAAAGAAAAAAAAAGAAGGTAAAAGAAACAGTGGAGACAAAATAACCAGAAGGCAAAAGATAAAATGACAGTTGTAAATCCTTACTTACCAATAATCAATCTAAATGTAACAGGGTAATGGGACTGAACTCACCAGTCAAAAGGCAAAGTGGCTAAATAGTTAAAACAACAACTACAACAACAACAACAAAAACAAGACCCAACCATATGCTGCCTGCAGGAGATTCATTTCAGCTCTAAGACACACATCAGTTCAAAGTGAAAGGGCAGAACTTGATATTCCAAGCAAACAGAAACCAAAATGGTGGGTATAACCAAACTTATATCAGACAAAATACACTCCAAGACAAAAAAGGTAAGAAGACACAAAGAAGGTAATTATATAATGATGAAAAGGTCAGTACCTCAAGAGGATATGACAATTGTAAATAAATATGCTCCTAACCTTGTATATCTGAGTACCAAGATATATTAAGCAAATAATAATAGGTTTTAAGGGAGAAATAAAGGATAATATAATAAATGCATGGGATTTCAATACCCCATTATACAGCAATGGATAGATCATCCTGGCAGAAAATCAACAAAGAAACTTTATAACGAACCATACTTCATAACAAATGGACTTAATAGACATATACAGAACATTCCATCCAATAGCAGGCAAATATTTATTCTTCTCAACTGCACATAGAACATTCTCCAGCATGGATCGTATGATATGCCACAAAACAATTCTTAGCAAATTTTAAAAGACTGACATAATACCAACCATCTTCACTGAACTAGAAATTAACAACAAAAAGAAAGTTAGATCTATAAATATGTGGAAACTAAACAACACACTTCTAAACAACCATTAGATCAAAAAGAAATAAAACACTAAAACAAATAAAAATGGAAAAACAACATACCAAATAGTCAAATAGTGTGTCAAATCAAATAGTGTGGGCTGCAGCAAAAGCAGTTCTGAGAGGAAAGTTTACAGCAGTAAACACACATATTAAGTATGAAATTAAAAAGATCTCAAATAAACAACCTAACTTTACACCATAAGAAATTAGAAAAAAAAAAGAACAAATAAAGCCTAAAGTTAGCAGATGGAAGGAAATACTAAAGATCAAAGCAGAAACAAATGAAACAGAGACCAAAAAAACAATAGAAAAGATCAACGAAATTAAAAGCTGGTTCTTTGGAAAGATAAAATTGACACACTTTTTTTTTTTAACGTTTATTTATTTTTGAGACAGAGAGAGACAGAGCATGAACGGGGGAGGGTCAGAGAGAGAGGGAGACACAGAATCTGAAACAGGCTCCAGGCTCTGAGCACTCGGCATAGAGCCTGACACGGGGCTCGAACTCACGGACCGCGAGATCGTGACCTGAGCCGAAGTCGGACGCTCAACCGACTGAGCCACCCAGGCGCCCCCAAATTGACACACTTTTAACTAGACTAAGAAAAAAGAGAGAAGACTTAAATAAAACTAGAAATGAAAGAGGAGACATTACAACTGACACTGCAGAATTATAAAAGAAACATCTACTCATTATCAGGAAAATACAAATCAAAACCACACTGAGATACCACCTCACACCGGTCAGAGAGGCTAAAATGAACAAATCAGACTACAGATGTTGGCAAGGATGTGGAGAAATGAGAACCCTCTTACACTGTTGGTGGGAATGCAAACTGGTGCAGCCACTCTGGAAACAATGTGGAGGTTCCTCAAAAAATTAAAAATAGAACGACCCAGCAATAGCACTACTAGGAATTTATCCAAGGAATACAGGAACACTGATGCATAGGGGCACTTGTACCCCAATGTTTACAGCAGCACTTTCAACAATAGCCAAATCATGGAAAGAGCCTCAATGGTCATCAACTGATGAATGGATAAAGATGTGGTTTATATATACAATGGCATACTACTTGGCAATGAGAAAGAATGAAATCATGCCACTTGCAGCAATGTGGATGGAACTGGAAGGTATTATGCTGAATGAAATAAGTCAGTCAGAGAAGGACAGACATCATATGTTTTCACTCATATGTGGATCTTGAGAAACTTAACAGAAGACCATGGGAGAAGGGAAGGGGAAAACATAGTTACAAACAGAGAGGGAGGAAGGCAAACCACAAGAGACTCATAAATACAGAGAACAAACTGAGGGTGGATGGAGGGGTGGGGGAGAGGGGAAAATGGGTGATGGGCATTGAGGAAGACACTTGGGATGAGCACTGTGTGCTGTATGTAAGTGATGAACCATGGGAATCTACCCCAAAAACCAAGAGCACAATTTGACAGTAAATTATATTAAAATAAATAAATGAAAGAAACATCTATGAACAATTATTTGCCAACAAGTTACATAATCTAGAAGAAATGGACACATTTCTAGAAACACATAACCTACCAGCACTAACTCAGGAAGAAATACAAAATACGAACAAACTGATAATAACCACAGAGACTGAATCAGTAATCAAAAACTCCCAGCACAGAAAACTCAGACCCAACAACTTCACTGGAGAATTCTACTAAACATTTCAAGAATCAACACCAATTCTCATCAAACTCTTTCACACTCTTCCAAACTCTTTTTATGAAGCCAGATTTACTTAGATACCAAAACAAGATAAGGATACCACAGTAAAAGAAAATTATAAATATCCCTGATGAATATAGATGTAAAAACTCTCAGTAACATATTGGCAAAATGACTTCAAGTATTCATTGAAAGAATTATACACCAAGGCCAAGTGGGGCTTATTCCTGGGATGCAAGGATGGTTCAATGTGGAAATCAATAAATGTAATACATCACATCCATAAAATGGATGATTTTTGAGAAAATCATATGATTATCTCAATAGATGCAGAAAAACCATTTGACAAAATATAACAGCATTTGATGCCAAAAATCCCTAACAGTTTGGATATAGAAGGTACCTACCTCTACATAATAAAGGACATATGTGACAAATCTACAGCTAACATTATCCTTAAGGAAGAAAAATTTAAACTATTTCCTCTAAGATTAGGAATAAGACAAGGATGTCTATTATCACAACTCCTATTCAATATAGTAATGGAAGTCCTAGCTAGTGGACTTAGGGACAACAAAGAAATAAAAGACATTCAAGTCAGGAAAGGAAAAAGTAAAGCTCTATCTGTTTATAATATAATCTTATATATAGAATCAACAATTTCAGTAAAGTGGCAGGATACAAAATCAACATACAGAAATTAATTGGATTTCTTTTTTTTAAGTTTATTTACTTTTGAGAAAGAGAGAAAGTGTGCACATGAGTGAGGGAGGGACTGAGAGAGAGGGAGAGAGAGAATCTCAAGCACGTTCTGGCTGTCAGTGCAGAGCCCCATGTGGCACTCCATCTCACCAACCATGAGATCATGACATGAGCCAAAATCAAGAGACATAAGCTTAACTGACTGAGCCACCCAGGCACTCCTCAACTGCACCTCTTTACATTAACTATGAATCATCTGATAAAAGGAAAACTATCACATTCACAATAGCATCAAAACAATAAAATAGTGGGTGCCTGAACATCTGACTCTGACTCAGGATATGAACTCGTAGTTGGCAAGTCCAAGCCCTACATCAGGCTCACTGTTGTCAGCGTAGAGCCCACTTCAGATCTTCAGTCCCCTCTCCCTTCCCCTTTCCCACTTGTGCTCTCTCAAAAATCAATAAACATTTTTAAAAAATAATACTTAGGAATACATTTATGCAAGGAAGTGAAAGATCTATACAATGAAAATTACAAGATTTGGCTGAAAGAAACTGAAGAAGACACAAACAAATGGAAATATATCCCATGCATAGATCAGAAGAATGAATATTGTTGGGACGCTTGGGTGGCTCAATTGGTTAAGCGTCCGACTTTGGCTCAGGTCATGATCTCGCGGTTTGTGAGTTTGAGCCTCACATTGGGCTCTGTGCTGACAGCTCAGAACCTAAAGCCTACTTCGGATTCTATCACCCTTTCTTTCTGCCCCTCCCCCCTCACACTCTGTCTCTGTCTCTCTCAAAAATAAACATTAAAAAAATAAATAAAAAAGAAGAATTAATATTGTTAAAATGGCCACACTACCTAAATCCATCTACAGATCCAATGCAATTCTCATCAAAATACTGAAGGCAGTCTTCACAGAAATAAAAGCAAAAAATCCTACAATTTGTGTGGAACCACAAAAGCCCCTAAATAGCCAAAGCAGTCCTGAGAAAAAGAACAAAGACAGAGGTATCATGCTTCTTGATTTCAAACTGTATATAAAGCCACAGTAATAAAAACAGTATGGAAAAACAGACACATCAACCAATAGAACAGAACAAAGAGCCCAAAATTAAATCTCAGTAGATATAGTCAACTAATATTCGACCATAATTGGAGGGAACCAAGAATACCCAATAGGGAAAGGATAGTTTCTTCAACAAATGGTGCTGGGAACACTGGAGAAACACATGCAGAACACACACACACACACACACACACACACACACAAAGGGACACCTATCTTACTCTACTCACAAAAGTTTACTCAAAATGCATCAAAGACTTAAACATAAGACTTGATACTATAAAAGTCTCGAAGAAAATGTACGGAATATATTTGTCAGTATTGGCCTTGATGATGTTTTTTTTTTGACATGAAACCAAAAGCACAAACAACAAAAGCAAAAATCCAACAAATGGGTCTACATTAAACTCAAAAGCTTCTACACAGCAAAAGAAGCAAAATGAAATGACAAACTACAGGATGGGAGGAAAAATTTGCCAACCATATGTTGGGTAATAGGTTAATATCCAAAATATGTAAAGAACTCAGCCAACTTAATAACAAAAAAACAATCCACTAAAAAAATGGGAAGAACTAAACAGAAAATTTTCCAAGAGGACGTCAACATGGCCAACAGACACATGAAAAAATGTTCAACATCACTAATCACCAAGGAAATGCAAATCAAAATACCCTTGTGATATCACCTCATGCCTGTTAGAATGGTTATCACCAAAAAGACAAGAGAAAACAGGTGCTGGCAAGGGACCAGCACCAACCAAGGTGTTGTGAAGGGAATTAAGAGTACACTCATCCCGATGAGCACTGAGTAATATATGGAGTTGCTGAATCACTATATTGTATACCTGAAACTAGTATAACACTGTATGTTAACTACACTGTTAATAACACTGTTGTAATAATAATAAAAAGAAAAACCATGGTGAAAAGAAAGCTCTTATACATTGTTGGTGGGAACATAAATTGGTCCAACTACTATGAATAACAATATGGAGGGTTCTCAAAAATTAAAAATTGATATACCATAATTATCTAGAAATTCCACTTCTGGTTATATATGGAAGGGAAATGAAAACATGATTTCAATGGCATACATGCATTCCCATGTTTATCAGAGCATTATTCACAATAACCGAGAAGTGAAAACAAACTGAATGCCCATCAGTGGATAAATGAATTAAAAAATGTGGTACATACACACAATGGAATATTGTTCATCTAGGAGGAAGAAAGATATCCTCCTATTTGCTACAACACTGATGGACCTTGAGCACATTATGCTCAACCAAATAAGTCAGAAAGAGAAGACAAATACCGTACGATATCACTTATATGTTAAACAAGTTAAATCTGTAAAAGAACCCAGTAAAATGGTAATTACCCGGGGATGGGTTGGGGAGAAGGAGAGGAGTGATGGTGTTTATGCGTACAAACTTGTAACAAGCAACAAATAAGCTACAGGGATGGAGTGCACAACATAATGAATATAGACCAAAATGTAATACCTTAAATATGTAATGAGATAAATTTTGCTACAGCAGCAATCATATTATAATATCTAAATGTATCAAAGTAATACATTGTATACCTTAAACGTATACAATGTTATATGTCAAATTTATTGAATTAAAAAAATAAAGTAAAGTAAATTTAAAATTAAAAAGTTCAAGGGCACCTGGTTGGCTCAGTTAGTTAAGCATCTTATTCTTGTTTTGGCTCAGGTAATGATCTCATGGTTCATGAGAAGGAGCCCCATGTCGGGCTCTGCACTGATAGCACAGAGCCTGCTTGGGATCCTCTCTCCCTCTCCCTCTGTCCCTCCCTCACTTGCGTTCTCTCTATCTCTCTCTCAAAATAAATAAATAAACTTAAAAAAATTAAAAAGTTCAACTCCTGATAGTAGGTTCAGTGATCCAGAACAGACCCTATGTTCACTTGACAGTTTTGGCTCACATGATAGGCAGCATTTTCAGCTTGGTTCCCTGATATGTGCTGTGAGAAGTATTTTGAAAGTAAAGCTGAAGTAGAAATATTACTCCCCTTACTTACTAAAATGGTAAATCAAAGGAAATGTACATTCCTGAAGAAGTTTCAGAGATTGACTATATCATCAAAACTAAATATACAGTCACACTGATTATTTCCACAGACCTATTTATTTTCTCACTGTGGCTAATTGGTTTTGAGAAACGAACTGGGTACTATTAAATTCAAATTTATGGTAGAATTTTCTTACTGTTCTTACAAGCAGAACATAAAAATCCTTTACCCATGGTCACAAATAGCTAATTATTCTAGCCAATGCATTTTTCTAGGTTCCAATCACAGATCCAAGAGACTATCTGCCTTTCCTGGAAGGGGACAGCAGTATACTTATAACCCTGCTTGAGAACTAGAACTGTCCGTCTCAGGGCCATGGTCTCATTCCAAGAGAATTTAACTGCCTCACTACTGCAAAATATATAACAATGACAATGATATGATGTTAGCCTTGGAGAAGACATGACAAATGTCTGAGCTGCTTCATTCAAATACATGCATAAGAGGGAGAAGAAAGAACATTCTGTTAAATACAGAAACTTGCACCTAAATCTGATTTGGGGAGGTTCACTGATTTAGTGCATGTCAGGATTGTTTCCAGAAGAAAAGGCCAACTTGTCATACTTAACACTATATCTACCATTAAGAAAGGGACACAAGGCTGACTTACTGGCATTACTTGACAACATTCTTCTATGATCTATGATCCAAAATTCTTCTACTAGGTACATATTGTAGAGAAACTCTTATACATATGAACCAAAAAACAGACATGTCCAAAAATGTGCACAAAATGCTCAGAATAGCATTCACAGAAAAAAAGAAACTAAGAATGATCTAATATCAAAACCAAGAGAATAGACAGAAAACTGTTGGCATACATATACAAAGGAATGCTATAAAGCATAAAACATGAATAAACTATTATCAAAATTCATCAATAAAAATAAAACTCTAAAACATGATATTCAATAGAAGCAAATTACATAATAATATAGAGTATGATTTCATTTATATAAAATTCAAAAATAAAGCAATATACTGTTTGACATATCTAGGGGGCATAAACAGACTTGTTACAAAATTAAGACAGTGCTTAATCTCTGAGGCTCAGAGAGTGTTAGTTACAATTGGAAAGGGGTATAAAGAGGGTTCTAAAGTACTGGTATACATCCAATTTTTAACCTGGATGATGGATACATGGTTGCTCATGCTGTTATCATGTTTTTTAAAACCTACACACATACTTTATATATGTAGAGAACCTGAAAAGCTGCTAAGGTTTAGTAGGGCATGGGACAATAAAAGCTTCTCCAGTAGATTGCTGTGCAAGCTACTCTACCTCTTAGAGTTTATGACATGGCAGAGTAAACGAAGGCTGAAGTGCTTTTAGCTGTGACATAGAAATAAGCCTTTAGCAGGTCACCCCCAAAAAGAAGTGGCAGTCTCTAGGGTTTTGGAACAATGCCATGCATCCTTCAGCAGGTAACAGCTGCTAAGAAACAACTCCTGGATTGCTACCAACCTCTGATGGAGACTGACTACCTGGTCATGAGACTCTGGGACCATCTGGCCAGAGCTACCAGTTACGAATTGGAGATTATCTAATTCAACAAACCATAAAATTGGGTGTACCATTATAGCAGCTAAAAAGATGTTTGTAGATGGCTCTTTATAACATGCTGACACCAGCTGGAAGTGGACTGTTATCCTTAGAGATGGCCCTAAAATACAACCCATGTCGGAAATCCTCCCAGTGGCCAAAGTTTGAGTAGTACATTTTGTTGTGCATTTTACCTAGAAAAAGAAATAACTTAAGAAAAGGCATAATATTACTTTTCCTGAATTAGATACTGAGACTGGCACCGGGTCAGTTTGGATTCTTCATGCCTATACGTAAACAGACAACATGAAGAATCACAGTATCAGCTGGCATATTGGATGCTGGTTATCAAGGATAAAATGATTTGTTAATACATAGTGAAGGCCAAAAGAATTATTGAAAGATGTTAGGGAACTCCTGGGATAATCCCTTGTACTATTATGACCAATAATAAAATTTCATGAAATTTCTATATAACTTTATAAATAGAGGAATCACCCAGAACCTTTAGGAATGAAGATTTGGGCTACCATTAAAGGTAAAGGACTAATCACAAGAAGATGCTTGGTAGGGACAAGATCCAGAAGGAATTTTGGAGGAGGGAAGTCATAAATAACAATGGCCAGAGCCAGCTAGAGAATGAGAATGGTAACCTGAACAACCAGTTTCTCTGTAAGACTGGCATTATCAGAATTTTGAAATATTTCTTCCTCTTCCTTTAGGCTGAATCACAATAAAAAATATGTCATTCAAGATCTTAGATTTTGAGAACAGTAGTCCCAGGCTTGGTTGGAAAGTGTGTGGATAGTTGTTGAAGATCTTTTTAGATCCTTTCAAGATTATTTCATTATAAAGGGCAGAAATCTGTCCTGAAACCATGTAAAACTAAGATGGGGGGGGGGGGGGAAAGGAAGTGAAAAAGGGAGGGAAGAAGAGAAAGAAAGAGAGAGGGAGACAGCAAGAAACTGATTAATTGATTATTGACTTATTCCAGGAGATAAGAGAAGAATGAGTTCAATTGGGATTGACATGAACTTCAGTCTTGACTCTGAAGGACTTTGCCTTTCTACCACCAGTTTGTATTTCTTGTTTCACTCTAGAAACATGGCTATTGCATGCTCTGGTTCATATTCTAATAAAATGAAGAGCAAAGTGGAATGGATACTTTTCCCTGGGATCATTTTAATCATTCTTATACTTAAAAAAAAAAATGATCTATCAAGTTGCTTCCAATTACAGAAGAATAAGATTCACCTAATAATATATGTCTAGTTCCCAATTCCAGCAACTTTAACAAATCAAACTAGCCTGCCTCTGATTTCTCCTGTTAAATATAGATTGAAAATATATACTTGAAAATTCATGGTACATAATCAACAGAATTTCCTGCTCCAAGGCTTAAACAGGGATTATGAATATCAAGTAAAAGCGAAATCATAACTAAAAAGTAAACATTGATGCAAAATAATTTTCAAATTACACCTGGGCTTTTTGATAGCAAAAATGGTTCCACACATATTCATAATTTTTACTTATATATACTTTGCAGGCAATCTGTGTAGTGTCTGCTATTTTAAAACAGAATAATTTCAAAAGTCATTTTCAGTTACAATTTCTAATCAGTAGATATTACCTGTGTCAAAATTTCCTTTCTTATTCCGTACATTAAAATATATTTAACTCTAGCATGGGTGCCATTTCTATAAAGAATCACAAGTAGATACAAAAACATGTATTTAATAAAAACCACAAATATTTTGGCACCTTAATATTGGCATATACTATTCCTCACATTACACTAATTTAGAAAAGAATAGAATAATTTATATGCTCTATTTAATTCAACATAAAAACCTATTTTATGTCATGAATCATTTCATATTTAAAGAAATAGTTTTAACTATGCCACAGTTTTACCGAGAGTTTTCTTAGTTTAATGAAAGAATAGATTACTTAACTGCTTTTGGCTTTTTGCTTTTCAATTCCTTTACTTGAAGCCCAGAAACAAGGCTGCATCTTTGCCCTTTGTTGATATTGCTGTCTAAGCTCATTATCATGTGAATATCTGGTTATTGTTTTATAAATGTTCATTTTTCAGAAGCTTGCTGTTTTTTTTCTTTCTCAACAGTCGGCATTACACTAGCCACACTCATTATCATCATGTGGCAGTACTGCTCTTCCTCTGCCTTTGCTACTTTAAAAATTAATGCACTGTTATTTTCTGAATACTGCATAAGCTGCTTATGAGTACATTATGCTATCAAGCAAGCACATGCAGAAAAGCTTCCTAAACTGTTATTCTTTCAATGAAAATACAGCTGGTTCTGCTTCAAAGGCACATCTTTTCACCTGCAAATGGACTTGCTCCTACACTTATTCCTCAATTCATTGTCTTTTATTTGTGTCTGGAAATCTTTAATTGCCTTTAATTAGAAAAAAGTAAATTCAGTGCTTTAATCTTGCAAATACATTCAATCATAATTCTGTCTGGGATGAATACCAAGTTCTATTCACTGTCTGATCTCTATAACAAAGATATATAATTTATTGTCCATTTATAGAGACCACACCAATTAAGATACAATAGAAAAGCAAAGAGATAAGAGTCAAAATATTTGAAAAGAAAAATTTGCAATCTAAATTTAATTACTCAAATGAATTATTGGAAGATGAGTTATTTACAGCATGCCAAAATACTGACAAATAATAAAATTTGTTAATCAAAGTAAAGACTTATATTTCCTTCAACAGTTTTACAATAATTTCTCATCAACTGATTCAAATACCTCCCCTCTTCCTCAAAAAGCAAAACACTATTTGAAATTTTACTTTTCTCATCTTACCATATGATTACCATATGGTATTACCATACCACATTACTTGTATTACATATAAAAGAGCAATAAAATTTGGCATAAAAAATAATTTTCCTGCCATATGAACACAATTTTTAGTTACTATATTGTAAACTACAAATAACTGTGGAAAACTCATTACAAAAGCAAGGATCTATAGTCTTTCCTATGGAATCCTATAGTAAACTCCAGTAACTATCTCAGTAGACAATTGATCAGCATTTTAATAGCTGCAAAATGAATAAAATAAAAAAAATGGCATCATCACAGGCAAAAAAACATAATTTAAATGTTAATCAAATTGTTTCAAAACTTATAAAACCAGCAACATAATAAAATACAGATAACAAATTAAAAAAATATATAGGTCCAGTGGATTATCATTGGTATAGTACAACTTTATATTTAGCCAGTCATACAAAATGATGTCATGTATTCTTTTAAAGAAAAAATAATAATGTATTATATATAAAAGTAAAAATTGCAGAAAGTAATTTCTCAAAATTATTTAGGGATATTTGAGCTAAGCAGAGGAAACTAGTAAATTAATTCCCCCCAAAAAATCCATGTAAACTTATTTTATAAAGGCAACTCAAACCAATACTTTTTAAGTACTTTGACAGAACAGCTTGACATTAATCATATATTGCAGAAGACACCCCCCCCCCCATCATTTAACATCACATTTAGTACTAAGAAACAAGTACTATGCTTTGGGTTGCTAGAAAGATAAACAAACAAGTTGCTCATAAGATATAAATTAATTTCTCAGAAAATCATATTAACAGCTTAGGTATGGAGAGAAAAGTAGTTGAGTAGAAGATATAAAGCATATCAATCTTATTTTGCACCTAGCCAAAACAAACAAACAAACTTTTTTTTTCTTTCTTCCCTTTTTATTTAAAGTAGCTTCTATGTGTAATGTTCCCTGGGGGACACAGAGGTAGAATCAAAGGAAACCATCAAAAAATATCACAGGCAAGATAAAACACAAACTTTCAGAAAAGTTAAATAACAGTATATTTCAGTAAGTTTCCAAGTGAGTTAAAGACACTCATTTCAAGAGAAATAAAACACTTAAGACTAATATGAACAGAGTAGATTAAACAAAAGGTATACAGAATTTAATTACCTTAGAATTAGGGAGATTTTTTTATTGATTACTATAATCAATATAAGTACCTTCTATCATTAGAGGTGATCATCAGGGATGCAAAAAGTATGTATGTATGTATGTATATATACTTAAAACAAGGAAGAAAGAAAGTGGTATGTGTTATCAGCCAAGTAAAATGTTTGAAGGACTTCCAGTTTTGAAAATAGGGTAGACAAAGCTGAGGTGGACGCTTCTCTTACATAAACACATAGAAACAGTAGTAAAAAGCCCATCGTGTAAAGCTACAGATGTTGAAGGTATACATATTTACATACACACATATACATATATTTATGATAATAAAAGTAAAAATGGAAATGTTCAAATGGAAGACAAAGGTAAAACTCAAAGCAAAACAGGCAGTTCTACTAGCTGATATCCTTTAGTAGCCTTGGGTGGGGAGGTAGGGGGTGATGTATAGTGCCTGGTTTTAGATGTCAGGAGGATTGGAAATTGGCTTTTAAGTCATAGGCATGTACAGTACTACTGAAAGAAAAGAGCTGAAACTGAAATACATGGATAAAGTTGAGGTCCTCAAAAGATTAACCAAACCATACAAAAAAGACAGAAAAATAACCTGTACTTATTTGGGGAAATAGCAAGGATCATTTCTGTCTCCTTTAAGTTCTGGGTGTGGAGAAAAGATGTGTCACCTGTGAGAAATACAAATCCTAACCATATCAGTCCCAAAAAAGAAGGTGTGAGGTCCAAATTGCAGGAATCTTAGGCCAAAAAATAAGTCTAGAATAACTGTCCCAAATCTATAAAGGCCCTACTGTCAGTAGCTAAATTAAACACTATTCTGTGAGAATATTTCACAATTCAGACTGCTGGAACTCTCACAGAGGAAGAAAACAGAAACAAAAGCAAATGACCCTCTACCGAAGATGAATACACAACACACACACACATACACACACACACACACACATACACACACAAGAGGGCAGGGAAGACATAAAGCATAAAATGGTTGAAAAAAATGATAGAAAAAGAAAATAGCATGAGGTACAATAAACCAATATAATAAATGGGAAAGTTGGTACCATAAGAAGGAATAGTGGAAGAATCTTAAAGAATATGTAAAATTGGTGTTTAAAATAATAAAAGAGAAAAGGCAAAGAAATGGAACAAAAAAGAATGAGTGTTTAAATGATCAAATGGATCTTTTATACATGATAAAAAGGTCGCTGAAATTATATACCCATGGATGCAAGTTAGACATAGTAGTAAATAAATGATTGAGAAAGAAAAATAATTTGTAAGCCCTAATCAAAGGTAAGATAAATCTGAGAAATGACAAACCCAAAATAGGATAGAAATTTAAAGAGAGAGAAAATATAACAGTGATTTTTAAGAGATATGGATATTGTAAATGAACACTCAATTTATATATAATAATAACTCTCAAAGGAGACATTAGAGAGAAGAGGGGAAAGCCATTACTCAAAAGACAAAAAAAATCAGAGACTGAAATCCTTCTAGGACTTAAGAAAGACAAAAATCCTTAGGATGAAGCAGCACACCAAATCCTAAGTCTTTTTTTTTCTTTTTACCAAATAAAAGCAAGTATTTGCATTAAATTAGAGCTAAAAAACATTTAAGATAAAAAGAAAAATCTTAAACACAGGAATGAAAACTATACCTAAAATTAGACTATTGTAACACTTCTCATCAGAAATACCAGAAACAGAAAATGAATAAAACAATATTGTTTAAAGTTCTGAGCAGATACAAATATCATCCTAAAATTACATACCCAGCTAAACTATAATTCAAGTATGAGTACAATGTAGCAATACTGCCTTATAAACAGAGACTGAGAAATTTTTGTCACTAATAGATATTTGCATGAAGGCAAAAGTAACTTCACCAGAAGGCAGATGTGAAATACAAAAAGTAACAACAGCCAACATAAAGTTAGATCTAAGTAATTATTGGTAATTAAAACTAAAAGTAATAGCTGTAATAATTGAGTTTGTGCTGTTAAAAATGAGAGAAATAAAGTAATACACACAATAACATGAACAAGAGGAAGGAGTAATCATATAGAGTTAAAAATCTTTACATAGTTTTGGATAAATAAAGACATTAATAGACTTTAGTTTTCATTAAGTCAAATATATCACAAATATAATCTGAGGAAGTCAAGAAGAGGAAGAAGAAGATGAAGAAGATGAAGACAAAGAGAAAGGAGAAAGAGAAGGGAAGGAAGGAAGGAAGAAGAGAGACAGAAATGAAATGTAAATCTTTCAAAATGTGAACAATGAAAAAAAGTCCAAATTTTTTCAGGAAAGCTGTTAGGGTAGAGACCATCAAAGAAAAACCACAAGTAAAATTATGAAATAAAATTCTGCAAGTAGATCTAGATTTTTCATTCATAGTAAATGGTATAGAATTAAATTTGCTTGTTCAAAAACAAAGATTCTTAGGCTATATCAAAAACATAAAACAATGTTAAAGTTGAGACAAAAGTAAAGCAGTAGGAAAAAAATACCAGAATACTAAGCAAAAGAAAGGCATTTACCAATATTAATGTGAGACAAAAGACTCTAAGAAAAACCTTAAATGCATGTTTATAAATAAAAAGGCCATTATTTAATAAAAAAAGAGAAATTACTAGAAATATATACAAATTTAGAAATGCTATGCAATAAAAACAGCCTCAAAATATACAAAGCAAAAACCAATAGAATTACAGACAATTAAGATCTCCATAGTCTTAGTGAAGATATTTTAATTCTCCTTCCTCACAGAAAGACAGCTCAAACATTCATTTGAACACCACAATTAACTTAGGCAGTAGTGCATCCTAATGTTAGAGAATACCTCTTCCTTTCAAGCACAGACAGAATGTTTATGAAATTGACCACATATTATGCAACAGAGAAAAGCTTAATATCAGAAACTGATATCACCCTGAAAGTCTTTGAACAAAAAATAATAAGTTTAAGAATCAATTAAAAATACATAAATGTATAAATATATATGAAATACATAAGTATATGAAATATATATGAGCTCAGAAAGCTCTAAATAATGTAATGATACCAATAATGCAATGAAAAAATCTAATTCATTAAATGAATACATTATTTTAAAAAGTTTAAAAAACAAATAGCAAAGCATTCAACTCAAATAATTACAAAAGAAAGAGAAGACGAATAGCAATGAAGGAAATTATAAACAGTAAAATTATGGACAAAGGAATAATAGAATCTATAGTAATAAAAGTTAATTCTTTAAAACATAAAAAAATTCAACATCACAGTTAATATTCATAAAAAGATAAAGTTAAATAACATCAATTAAAAATAGAAACTAAGATATTTAAAAAAATTTTTTTTTAATTTTTTACTGTTTATTTTATTTTTGAGACAGAGAGAGACACAGCATGAGCGGGGGAAGGACAGAGAGAGAGAGATGCAGAACCTGAAGCAGGGTCCAGGCTCTGAGCTGTCAGCACAGGGCCCGATGTGGGGCTCTAACCCACAGTGAGATCATGACCTGAGCCAAAGTCAGACGTTCAACTGACTGCGCCACCCAGGACCCCGATACTTAAAAAATATTTTTAAAAATTTATGCCCAACTATTTATGAATATATTTGAAATTCTTTTATTCAACTTTATCACTGAATGTAAGCTATCCAGAGTGGCTCAAAACTATAGATCTATTAATAGATCTATTTTATCTATTGATTAAAAAAAGAAGAGAGAAAGTAGCTAGAAATCTATTCAAATAAAAAGCCTCAGACAGGGATTTTGGTAGGGTGTTGTATAAACAATCTAGAAGGTTTTATTTCTAAATTTATATAACCTATCCCAGAGGATATAAGAAGTATATTTCTCCAATTCATTATAGAAATCTTGTATGACTTTCAACCTAAAACTAAACAAAGATGGTAAGAGAATGGAGAGACATATGCCAATTACATTCATAAAAAAGGGTGTTTAGAAAAATCATAAATTACTAGTAAACTGAAATCAATTGTGTATTTTTAAAAATAAAAACAAAGTAAGCAATGTAAAGATAGTTTAGAAACATCTATTCATATAATTTAGCAAAATATCAAATAATATTCCTCTAATAGAAAAAAATCTTCAATAAAATTCATTACTTTCATACATTCATACTTCATTACTTTAAAAAAGGAAAAAAAATCTCTTAGTAAACTAAGAACAAAGGAGAATTTCCTTAGTTCAATGGCAAGTACGTACCAAAAACCTAGAACTAACATTACACATAATGGCAAAATGAAAACGAAGTATTTTCTTCAAAGTTAGGAATAGAATAAGAATATCTCTATTTCCACTTGAATATTTTCTAGTCACAATAATAGCAAAAAATTGAAGTACATGTCACTTCTGTTTAACTCAAAAAATCCAATAACTTTATAAAGAAAATGATGAAAATTTATTGAATATATCGACTATACGTTATTTAAAAGGATAAAATTGATATGAATTTCATGTATAAAGACATAAATTCTTCCCAAAATAATATATAAATCAATATAATTCCAATTTGGCCATCAGTGGCCTTTTTCATGACTATGTAAAGTTAATTTTAAAATTCACCTAAGAGGATAAAGAACAAAAAATAATTGAGACAAGTTTGAGGAGAGGCCTTGTTCTACCATTTGCCAAGACTTATTATAAAGCTGTAGCATTAAACAAGTAAAGTATTTCCAAAACAACAAGCAAGTTTAATAATGGAAAAATTATTATCTAGAAGATTATTATCAGTATATATAAAGAACTCAATACAATAAGATAAAAATAACTCAATAGTATTTCATTCAACTTTATCACAAAATTCATTCAAGAAACTATATGTGTGTGTATATATATATATATATATATATATATATATATATACACACACACACATACAGATGAAAGGAAGGAAGGAAGGAAGGAAGGAAGGAAGGAAGGAAGGAAAGGGCAATTAAAAGTCCACTCACCAAAAAAAGGAAGAAAGAAAGAAAGAAAGAAAGAAAGAAAGAAAGAAATGAAGGAAGGAAGGAAAAGAAAGGAAGAGAGGAAATAGGAGCAGCAAAATATCCACAAAGAGAGAAATCAAAAGATCAATAAGTACAAGAAACGATTCACCTCAGCAAGTAACACAATGAAAACTAAAAAGAATGAATACAATTTCATGTGCGTGAGATTGGCAAACATTTTAAGTCTCCCGGTAACAAAAAGATATGGAGAAATAGACAACACTTTACTTTGCTTATAGGCCTATAAAATGGTACAGCAACTTTGGAGAGCAATTTAGCAGTTAAAAATGCACATATCCTACTACACAGAATAAAATTTCTGGTATTTGCCCAAAAGGAGAGAAGAAGAAAACTGGAGTAATATTTTGAGGAAACAATGGCTAACACTTTTCTAGAACATATTAAAGAAATGAATCTATAATATCATATGCCAATAAGAAAATAGAGATTTACAAGTAAATTAGTTGTATTTTTACAATTTACCTAGCACATAAATATTATTTTGCCTGATATACTTAATAACATATATTTAGAAAATATCTTAATTATGTTAATGTGGGGTTTTTTTGTTTATTTATTTATTTTTGAGAGAGACAGAGACAGAGTGTGTGGGGGAGGGGCAGAGAGGGGGAGGTGAGAGAATCCCAAGCAGGCTCCACACTGCCAGCACAGCATAGACCCCGATTTGGGGCTCAAATTCACGAAACTGCGAGATCATAACCTGAGCCAAAACCAAGAGTTGGATGCTTAACCAACTGAGCCACCCAGGCACACCTGTTAAAGCAATTTTTAAAATTCTCTTCCAATTTTGAAATAACTTATCTCTAGAATAATGCATGTGACATTAGGCAATCTTACTACCTAATTTTACAATATTATATCTGAAGAAATGATAACACCTAAACTATTTCCCCTTTTAGTCAGCAATATTTCAGAATATTCAGTTTTTATTAGGCTTATTGCCTTGAAAGCAAGAAGTTTATTTCATCTCAGTTCACTACACATTTCAAGATCATGCTACAGTAATTAAAACCCTGTCCATTTAATGTGAAGATTCAGTGTCTGTAAGGTGTTTCCAGTCACAATGCCAGTCCATTTGATTCTTCCCTGAGCAAAGAATATTTAAAGAAAGCTTTTATCAAAGCCATTAATCACTATCATTTAGTACATAATTCAAAAGATAAAACTTTTAGCAGAAGATAAATATTAAGCAGTGATACTAAAACCATCACTCAAACAGCAGCACTGGTATCGCCAAACACCATTACTGAGTGACCATACAAAAATTATATAAATGAGATTTAGTAATAAGAGAACACTGAAAATACATAATGCTGCTACTCTTTGCGAATGTTCATTAACTGGTAATTAAATTAGCTTACTGATAACTTTAATATTTACAAAATTTAATGTTAAAAAAACTACTATAATACTCATTTGATTTGTTATTGATACTTGTTTTCTTACCACAAATACTGAAATATTGGATAATTTTAGCTGCTTGATTCCCTCCTCACATTTTTGATAGGATGTGGGAAACATTTGCACAGCACTCCATTTAAGGGGGGACAGTGCCAGTGATAGATTTATCATCATTAGTATGAGCTCAGGCTTATGGTACTTTCTAACTCTGATACAGAAAATTAGAAAATCCTTCCTTGAGAAAATCCTTGAATGAGTCAATCTTTTTTTTTTTTTTCAATTACTTAATCTTAACTAATTGGTTTATATTAATTAACTAGTCAATATCTCTTCTATTTCATTTGTCTTTACAAAAAAACTTATATATATTATAATATCCTGTACTATATGTTTGAGAACCTGAAGACTGCAGAGCATTATCCTTAAAAAGAGTGAACAAAAGTATACCCTCACTACTTGTGTTTGATTACGATTACTGTATTTCCAAAGTACACACAGGATAACTCATATCCATGCACCAGTCTGGTTTACAAACCAGTCTAACACTTCTCATGGATCTCCCAAGAACCTGGTGAGACAGTTGGGTCTTGTGTAGCTTATACTTTCAAGAGAAAGTAACACAGGAAAGAGAACTTTGTGTGGGAATATAATACACAGCGCAGCACCCTCTGAACAATTTAGTGTAAGAACAGGCTGAGGCCTCACAATTATATTACTGTATCTCATTCTTCCTTGGCTCTAATAAATATGAGTAGAATTAAATAAAACAAAAGATATGCCATGTTTATAAAACAGAAGACTTTGAATTTTTAACGTCTATTTTCCAAAATTGATCATTAGATAAAATTCAATTTCAGTAAAAGCCTTAGAAGGCCTTTTTTTTTTTTTTAGTAGAAAAAATTCATCTATGGTGATAGAAATCAAAACAGTAGTTGCATATGGAAGTGGATAGAGAATGACTGGAAGCAGATCTGAAGAAATACCTGAGAAAATGGAAATGTTTTTATTAAAATTGGCATTTCTAGTTACATGAGTATATACACTTGTCAAAATTCTAAGAATTGTATATTTAAGAGTTTGTGGATTGATCCACTATATAGTTACTCTTTATGTGGTTAGCACATCCCATTTGATCAGACTTCAATCTGATAAGTTAGTCCTTCTTTTTAAACACATAAATAACATAACAACCCACACGATTTATTAACATCCTAAAAGTGAAGAATTAATGTAGTTAGAAATACTGTTTTTTAATTTGCTTTTATCTATCAGTTAGATGAGTTAGATCATTTCACAGGGCTCTTTTTAAAAAACAAATTTAATGTTTATTTATTTTTTAAAGACAGAGAGAGAGACAGAGAGACTGACCACAAGCCAGAGAGGGACAGAGAGAGAGGGAGACACAGAATCCAAAGCAGGCTCCAGGCTCTGAGTTGTCAGCACAGTGCCCGACATGGGGCTCAAACCCACAAACCGTGAGATCATGACCTGAGCCAAAGTCAGATGCTTAACCAACTGAGCCACCCAGGCGCCCCTCACAAGACTCTTTTGATTTCAGTTTTTATTGTAATAGTGGTTTGTTTCGTTATTATTTTTGTCTATTTAGATTTCCTCTTTCATGAGTTGCCTCTTCATGTTTTGCACCCATTTTACTACTGGTTTCCAAAGTACTTTATTTATTTATAGTAGGGCTTTATTTTTCTACCTATAAATTCTTCATTGGTTATATATATTCTAAATATTCTTTTCATTTTGTATCTCTTTTGTTTTATAGAAATATCTTTATGGAGTACACCTTATATATCACATTTATGAAATAGGTATTTGCTCTTTTGGTATGAATAATTTCAAATTATTTTCTGACTTCTCTTTGAACTTCTCTGTTTATCCTTCAGTTATTTAGAAGAGGTTTTCATTAATTATTACTTTTTTTATTTCCAAAGAAGTGGGAATGGGTGGGAATGAGTAGGAACATGTAAAAAGAAAAAGTGCAAGATGGGAATTGTTTCTAAATTATTTCTAATTTACTACACTTTGTTCAAAGTTCTAGTTGTAGGATACTGATTCTTGAAAATTGAGTGGACTTTGTGACTTCATATGTAGGTAATTTTTTATAAATACTTCATGTAATCTTGAAAAGATTGGGTAGAAAATCTTGCACTTAGAGCACAGTCTAAAACAGATAAGCTTTCTGTTATTATTTTTAAGTTGATGAATGGACTTTTCTCTAGTCCACCATTTTATTAAGGTAAAATTTTAAAGAAGAATTTCAAGCTTATCAAATTACTGCCATTCAGTCAACAAAATTAAAAATTTTCAGATGGATAAAAATAAATGATTTAATAGATGATAATGTTAAAAATAAATACTGGGGCGCCTGGGTGGCTCAGTCGGTAAAGTGTCTGACTTCGGCTCAGGTCATGATCTCGCGGCCTGTGGGTTCGAGCCCCACGTCCGGCGCTGTGCTGACAGTTCAGAGCCTGGAGCCTGCTTCAGATTCTGTGTGTATCTCTCTCTGTCCCTCCCGTGCTCATGCTCTGTCTCTCTCTGTCTCTCAATAATAAATAAACAATTAAAAAAATAAAAAAAATTTACTATATAAGAGCATCCACCCTTAAGAATAATAATACAATGTACTTTTGCTTTTATTAAATTAATAAAAATTATAAGAGCTTAGAAAAATCACAAGTACACAAAGTGTATTTCTTCATTGGTAAGCAGGACTGCACTTATTTTTTGCTCTTTAAAAACTATATGGTCCTTCATTATTCATATTCTGTGTATCATATGTATTAGGGAAAAGTTATTTTCTTAATATCACACATAATTGATTTTTTCTTTATCTTAATTCACAGGAATGTATCAAAGGGAATTCAGTGCTTACCAATTTGCTTTCTGTACTGATCAACAGGAAGTTTTACAGTGGAGGCATCTTTTCTACCCATCTTTGATCTCCAAAATGCCTGCTGCAAAGAAAGAAGATAATTATGATGAAGTCCTAAAAAATCAAAAGGACTATCTACAAACTTCAGGAATAATTTATTCCATAAAACTCAGTTTTAAAGCAATGGGTAAAAATGTCTTTGACTTATTCCCTTTAGATATCAATAAAGAACACAAAAATCTTCCAAATAAATTATCGAGGATACAATTGCTGGTAATTAAATTTCCCAATTATTTGTTCTCGGTAACATTCATTTTTATCAAGTACTATCAATACTCAATTAAACCAAACTATTAGAGAGTATTATCTGTAAATGTGAAAGTCATGTACTGTTCATTCAGATAGGTGGGGGTTGTAGGCATGCTATTGGCAGAATGTTTCTTTCCAATTATCTACCATGTTACAAAATAAAAACTACTATTTGAATCTCAGACACTTTACATTTTGTTTTAAAAAGCATGACACAGTTAACAAAAGTGCCTAAATTTGAGTTCTAGATTTACTAATATTCTTATGCTTACTACATTATATGCACTGTTTGATTTAATCCACAACACAACATTCAAACCTTATTATTTTTATTGGATTTAAATATGTGGCAGATATATGTAGAATTTAAGAAACAAAACAGATGAGCAAAGAGGGGGTGACAAGAAAGAGAGGCTTTTAACTATAGAGAACAAAGCGATGGTTACTAGAAGGCGGGTGAGTGGGAGGATGGGCAGAATAGGTGATTGCGATTAAAGAGTGCACTTGTGATGAGCACCGGGTGTTGTATCAAAGTGCCAAAATCACTAACATGCAGATCTGAAACTAATATTACACTGCGAACTAGATTTAAATGAAAACTTTAAAAAATATGTATGTGGCACAGATTACAACCTACTCACCAAAATCCAAATTCTCCTTTGTCTTCCTGGCACAGAGTTAAACTATATTTCCTAGCCTCACTTCAAATATATAATTGAGTAATTGCCAACAGAATATGAATGGAAGTACTATGTGTCACTCCCAAACCCGAAGATTAAAAATCTCCTTTGTCGACAGCTGCATTATCTTTCCCCTTCCAATTGGCTGGAATGTAAATTATCCCCCAACAAACCTTAAGGGTACATATTAAGAACATAGTACCTTGGTCAGCCTGTGGTAGAAGAGGAGACTCTCTCTCACTTGTTTACCATCATAATACTCTACTGAAAGAGGAATGAAATTCTATTGTGATTGAGAATTTATATATGTTGGTGAAGTCTATTTATTACAGACTTAATTGTTCCCTGAATGATGCCTGGAAATTGCTCCTCGCTGTTTCTAATAAGGAACTACAAAATAAAGATGCGGTCAGACAAGAACTGGCCAATTCATAAGCAAAAATATAAAATGATAACGAGCTTGGTAATTCGGGGAATAACAATGTTGAAAAAGCCAACTTCTTCTAAAAGCCAAATAGCAAGAAATAAAAGTGAGAAGGGCTTTGAAGAATAAAGGCCCATTAAGACTTCTCAGTTAGGGGCACCTGTGTGGCTCAGTCGGTTGAGCTTCCGACATCGGCTCAGGTCATGATCTCGCAGTTTGTGGGTTCGAGCCCCACGTTGGGCTCTGTGCTGACAGCTCAGAGCCTGGAGCCTGCTTCGGATTCTGTGTCTCCTTCTCTCTCTGCCCCTCCCCCACTTGTGCTCTATCTCTCTCTGTCTCTCAAAAATAAATAAATGTAAAAAAAAAAAAAAAAAGACTTCTCAGTCAAAAAACAAGACAGAAAGAGAGAGAGAGAGCCGATTGGGATGTTCCCCTCTCACCTGAACCTATTGTTTCAGATCACAGAGGCAGCCAGTATTTGGGTAGAAACAGAGAAGTGCAGGGGTTCTGTAACATAGAAAATAAGCAGATGTCTGGAAAAGAAATTGCAGTGTCACATGGAATTAACTAGAAATGGTAAGAAGGTTACTAAAATCTGAGGGAATTACATTTACAACGAAACCAACTTTGTCTAAAAAAGGTATGTGAATGAAAATCAATTCTTGGACTTCTAAACTTAAACCAACAGATTGCAGCCCCCAAGGAAGGCAAATTCTAGATTTGTAACATCCTCCTCATATGTGACCTGGAAGGAGAACCATCCAGAAGGGAGAGCCATAGAAAAAATGGGCAAGGGAACTTCTCTAAAAGGACCATAATTAGGATCCAAGCAAGAAATTTCTGTCGGGACAATGGACCTTCTCAGTGGCCTCATGCACCCTTGTGTACAGCAGGTTTCATGGTCATGCTGGGTCAGTGATTGCTGTGTTTCTCACCCTTCCCTTCCCTTTCTAAATGGGAGTGACTATAGGAGATATGAAGCAGTTATCCTCTGCTTTGCCATTAGGAAAATTTCATAGTCAGTAAACTTCAAGGAACCACCTTCCAACCTAAGAGGGAGAACTGTGCACTGCCTTGATCCTTGACTCTGTGCGGATACAGTAAGTGGGAAACTTTAAGATCAACCTACTAAAGAGGCAGGAAAGAGGATGTGCATGGCTATTTCACGACCAGAAAGGTGGACTATAGGAAAGATTGCTGGCTGCTTACTAAAATATATGTATACCTTTGTTTTTGCTTTGTTTTTGTTTTTGATTTTTCCCCTGAGCTCACTTGACAATTTTCCTTTTGCTGCTAGCTATGGGCATGTGACTGAGTTTCAGCCAACAAAAAATATAGATAAATTAGAGTTTTCTACTCCTAGAACTAACCTATAAAAATTTTCCATGTGTTCTCATTCATCTGGCTGAAATGGAGACGGCCCCCAGGATGCTACTGAAAATAATCTGATGAAGATGACAGAGCCTATGACATCCTGGATCCTGAATGACTGCATGAAGGAAAGCTACTCAAGTAACTTATTTTCTTCTTTCACACTGCTGTGACAACAGGAATCACTGCAGCATTTGAGCCTCTATACATTTTATATTTGTTTGTTACAGTAGGTAGTATCATCCTAACTAAAACAAGTATGTATAGATGTCTTCACATAAATTATTAAACTGTAATTTTCCTAAAGAGCATTATTACGGTTCTCAAATGCCAAATGCCTTTGAAATCTTTTCATATCAAACTGTATTGTTTATTTATATTTATGGTCACACTGAACAATCCTAACAGTGGTCCATAACACAGTAAAAGGCATCCCCAAATTAATAATTACCACTTATGTGTAAAAACATAAATTCAGTTAAAAAATATTTTTCTATCCATAATAATCTTCATATTTAATATTATGGTAATATTTGGGAATGTGCAAGGTAAGACAAAAAGTCAAATAAATAAAATCTTCACTTCTCATACACCATGTGGTTTAACTTTAAAATTTCAGAACTAAAACCAAGACATCACCTAATCCTATATTCTCACTTGTGATTATTCAGAACTTTAATACAAGCATCATAAAAAATATCAATAGATATATTATAATTTATTCATATAGCAACCATTTGCATAGTATTTTGCATTTATTAATTGCAAGGAGGAGTCAAGTTATTTTAATCTTGATTATGTGGGGCTAGAAAAATATCACTCCATTTTAGGAGAGAAGTTAGTTTAAATAAATACATACACGAAGCATTATTACCCCTTCAATTTAGTTTTGTCTGTTGCCTTCATGGAATAGCTTAAATTTTAAAAAGCAAATTACTAAGCCTAGCTACCCAAATGGTCACTCACTATGCTTCCCTTAATTCCTTCCTGGTCATTTAAACCAACATCCTAACAGAGATAACACTTTAGAGGCCAGTATTTTATTCATTCCTTACCTGTAGTAAATAAAAAAAGTAAGGGATCCATAAAAAAAATCTACCCACCAAAGTAAATTAGATTTTACTTTTTTTAAATTGTACTTTAAATAAACAAAGCGATACCAAAATATTTTTGGTGATACCCTATATTTTTATAAAGGCTTATACTCTGTGAATAGATACATTTTACATTTATATAACCTATGAATATAAAAACTTTAAAAGAATTTCAACCTAAGAGATACAATAGAGAGGAGCTAGTTTGATTTTTGTTCCTAATTTTTGTTCCTAATTATTTTAGTGACTGATAATCCTTAACCAAAATTTCAAAAATTAAACCTTTATTCTTTGAAATTATTCCATTCTTTATGTATTCTATTCTATTCTTCAAGCAAAATAAAATTTTACCAAATGTTGAAACAAACAAAAAAGGCCTAGAGAACACACACACGCACAAATGCCCTACATTTATTAGCTGTGACAAACACAAGAAGGTAGAAAAATATTTCTTTTCTAATAAACACATTGAGGCTATTCTAAATGATGTAAAGAGATACCCATTCATGTGTATGGTGCAAACTGTCAATGCCTCAGACATCTAGAACCTCTAAAACGTTCTGACTTTTCTTTGTTCTTCAAAGCCTTGCAGCAATCATCATTCATTTCTATTGCTTTGATGGTTAGATAGCAAACTCCCAAGAAATCCAGGGAGACATGAGCACACAGAGCTGCAATTTCTAATAAGACAGCTATTTGCATACAAGATCAGCCACAATTTAAAATGTGTTGTGATAGATGCGGAAAGGGAATAACAGATTTATATTAGCATGTACAATACCGAGATTGTTTTCACAATTTAATTCCTTGGAGATTACATCTCATCACCTTCTTTTATAAAGAACACCACATTCCCTGAGGAACTAACTTGCTCTGAGACCCAGCTAAACTAAAATATGGATTAATAAGATAATATTTATTATTTATGAATTTTGCTGTAGGAATGATTTCAGATTAAATCATCAGAGAAGTTTTTAACATTCTTGAAACTTGATAACACATACTTAAGGAAGAAAAATGCTAATTTTATTTAATACCTAAATTGCATATTAAAATATTTCATAATTAATTTGTATTTAATTAAAACTTTACACTCTTCAGGACTTCTCAGATTAAAGAGAGTGTTTTTGTTTTTCATATCCTTTCTTAACCTGAATTTTACACAGCAATTTGCCACACGTATTTTTAAGTACAATATGTGACCTTTAAAAACAAACAAAGGTAGTGTAATATTCTATCGCATTCCAACAAAGTTATTTTATTGTTCATTTATACCTTTTTTATGAAATCCAGAAAGAACAAGTAAAGAAATAAGGAACCTGAAACCTTCACATATGTCTCTGCTTCCAGAAAGAGCATTCATTCCAGACTGTGACATTTAAATACAGATCAAAACACAGGTTATTAAAAAAATTCAACCCATGACCACAGAAAAAATAATAATCTCAGTTTTTAAGGCTAAAAGACCCTTACTTAAAAAAAAATCTTACTTAAGTATGACACTATAAAGAGTCATAAAAGATGTTTAGTTATGGCTGAGTCAGAATTGGGAACCAATCATGAAAATACAATCTTATGCCAGATGTTGGGATGAACAAAGTAGTAAATAAAGAATGCATTTGTCCCTCATCTGGTGCATTCATTATTTCCAGAGTGATGTTTTAAAAATTCAAAGCTGATTACATAAGTAACATATAAGTTATCCAAATAATAACCCATTTCCCATATAAAGCAAAAACATTTAGAAATCATCAATAACCCAAGTTGTCATGTGTTCCTTACCCATGTTCTGGTGCACTATCAAACTCAGCTTTTAGTTCCATGATTTTGACAAGCTCATTCACATTTTCATGAATTTACCCATGCTCTGAAATGTACTTTAAATGTTACTTCCATATTCCCCCACTTGTGGAATCTATGTTTTATTATTTCAAGCAAGGGCACGTAATTCAGATCTCTAGAGAGAATTATCCACGCTTAAAGACATGAAAAAAAAATAGGTCATTTGGGAGACTATCAAAATGTGACACAGCATCCAAGCAGACAATGTATACTTTGACCTACTGTAATACTGAGATAATTTATTATAAGCAGGAATAAATTCCTACTATGTAAAACTAAAGAACTAATCAGTGGTCTTCCTAATGTTTTCAGAGATCCAAGTGACCACATCTTCCCTTTGCCAAATTAATTTCCTTTATAGCTGCAGAAAGAATATGTCAAAACTTGAACTGTGCAAAGGTGATTTCTAAAATCCTGATCACCTGCCAACACTGACATAAAAATTTGTAAGTAACTGTAAGATAGTTGGCAGTGTAACCCCAAAAGTCATATTCCAGGAAAGGAATCTTAGTCATTGGGACCCACCCTTCAGCCATATGATGGAACTAAAATGAATACAGTATAAATAATACTGCTGGAACAGTTGCATATCCTTGTAAGGAAACAAAACAAAAATTGGACCCCTATCTCATATCACATACACAAATAAATTGAGGATAGATTACAGACCTAAACAAAAGAGCTAAAGCAATAAAGCTACTAGGGGGGAAAAAAGAGATTATTATTACAACCTTGGACAAGGGAATATTTCTTAGAACACAATATATGGGGCACCTGGGTGGCTCAGTCGGTTAAGCATCCGACTCTTGATTTCAGCTCAGGTCATGATCTCATGGATTGTGAGTTTGAGCCCCACGTGAGGCTCTGTGCTGACAGTATGGAGCCTTCTTGGGATTCTCCCTCTCCCTCTGTCTCCCCCACTTGTGCTTGCAACCTCTCTCTCTCTGAAAAATAAACTTGCAAAAAAATTTTAAAAAAGAACACAAACAGAATAGATCATAAAGGCAAAAAAGAAAAAAAAAAAAAAGAGGATGTAAACTAGCTTTTGCTCATCAAAAGATACCAGGAAAAAATAAATGTGAATTATAGATACTCAGAAAATCTATATCTGAAAACAGACCTTGCTTCCAGAATGTGTAAAGAACTATTCAGTAATATATGTCATACAACACAATACAAAAATGGGCAAAAGACTTGAACAGAAACTTCACCAAAGAAGATATATGGATGACAAATAAGCACATGAAAAGCTCTCAACACCATCAGTGATCAGCAAAATGCAAATTAAAATATTACGATACCCACTTTACTATACAAAATATTGGGAGGCTGTGGAGCCACCAAAATTCTTGTACACTGCTGATGGGAGTGCAAATTGACAACCACTTTGGAAAATGGGCAATTTCTTACAAAGTTAACTACCAGCAATTCCATTCCTAGGTGTTTACCTAAGAGAGATAAATACATACGCCCACAAAAAAGCTTTGTACAAGGATGTTCATAGTATTTTTACTCATATAGCCAAAAACTGGAAATAGCCCCCCATGTTGATCAACAGATAAACTGATAAACTGTGGCTTATTCATGCAGAGAAAGAAAGAAAGAAAGAAAGAAAGAAAGAAAGAAAGAAAGAAAGAAAGAAA